>NC_041386.1:516813498-516850088 GCF_002162155.2 Triticum dicoccoides
CCCCTCAGCGGCATGGGATGCTGCCGTCGACCTCTACCTCTCAGCGGCGCCAGTTGCCGTCCTCACGCACCCCACCCGTCGATCGTGCGACTACATGATGTTTGATTTACAAGTGAAGAACATTTTGTGCTGCCTTGAAGACTTCAACAACAGTGTCCCGGAGGACGACAACGACGGCACGGCACGCTGCCTCCACTGCCACCGGAAATAGTTTTTTTGGGTTTTAATATTGTATCTCGAATTCTCGATCATATGAATATAAATTCACAGTGTGACTGAATGAAAGATATGGTTTGAACGAACTTGTGTTTTTCTCTCTTAATGTACAGACTTATCAAACAATTTTCTTTAAAAAATGTCAACGGTTTTTAAATATAAAACACTCATCGCAAATGTTTTAGTTAGAACACCCGTATGCAAACCGACAGCTTCCCCAGGAAGCCAAGGGAAAATGTGCCGAGCAGGATTTATGCATCCCTTCAATGCAAACGGTTGTTTTGCATGACCCGTGTGCAACCACGTACAAACAATTGAGTAAGATTTGCATATCTGTCATTTTGCGTATGTTGCCATTTCTCAAAATGGGAAGATTGACATTTGTTTATCTAGTAACATTGCGACTTGTCAACCTGGTAACACTGCGATTTGTCAAAATATGCAGCTACAAATCACTAGCACTATCTAATTTTTGCAACTAAAATCACTAGCACTGTTCATATGGACATCACTAGCAGGCGTGAGTTCATGGACGCATATGCAAATGTACCATTGATTACATGCAACAAGTCATCAACCCACAACGACAACGAGGATACATGTTGGATTATAGATCATTTCCAACAAAACATTCTAGTAAAGTTTTTCTCACACAACAAATAACAAAGCGATGAAATGAACTTCAGCTCAACCACTCGTCGTCATTGGAAACGCTTTCTATGAACCAAAAGTGATTCTTTGGGAAGGCCAGCTACTGTCAATCTCGAGACCAACGCAGGACTGATCATCCACGCTGAAGCGGCCTATTTCAATACCCATATTGGGACAGTAGGGAAGCATAGTAATGTCCGAGGTATAGATACAGTTGCTTATCATAAATGGTAGTAACGTTGTGTCAACAGCAGCTGGATCGCCTTCCACCATCATTGGATAGTTTTGTCCAAGGAAGAACGAGTTTCCTCCAAGACTTTCAGTACTGAACCAGGGAGAAGGTGTTGGTGCTAGTACACCAGTATCCATCCCGAATACCCTGCAATGGATGTTGGAATAGGTCCGGAGAGTGCGACCATACGAGACAAGACCTTCTTCCTTAGTAACATCAGCAGTGCCCCGTATACAGACAAGAAAAGGTGATCCATCAGAGTAAGTTGCCAGGCCCCACTGAGTATATGGGTCCTGCTCGTCCTCATGCTCATGAATAATATTTTCAAGTATAGGTGGTGGAATGTTCACAGGACCTTCGAAACACAAGAAGGTTAATTAGTAAAGGGAAACTAGCTAACCCGCATGCATGTGGATGAAACAATTACAATTACGGTGGAAGACAAACGTACCGAAATCATGAGGATTCCATGCAAAAACAGTGCCATGAGTGGTGGCAGCAAACACAAGACCCTCGTATTGAATTGCATTACAGTACTCATCTGTGTATAGAAACTGATTTTTGAGCAATATCCATCGAGCCGAACCATGAAGGACGACAACAAGCTTGTCGAAGATAGCAGCAACATAAGCATTCATATAACCCCAAGAGTGGTTGGGAACTCGACAAATTGCTATCTTCCATAGACGACAGTCAGCATGATCGTATTTGAACTCATGTAGAATACCGGTGTACTCAACCTCTGGGCGATCGTCTGAGATTTTTCAAAGTGGAACCCGGTGACGAGTGTACACATTCACAAGTTCCCACTCGCAGTTGTACCCAATATAGACAACCCAATCTCCATTTGCGCCTGCCCAAGCCTTGCCCTCAAGCGATGGCATCTTAACATCATACGTATCATTATCAAGCGGCATCAACTTACACAAGGCGAGGCTTCCCTCGTCCCCGCGCCAGTCAGAAGGGTCACGACGAAGAAGATAGGGGAGATCAAACCGCTCCTGAACCCTTGGGTTCCTTGTAATGATGTTATTAGTTGAGTAGAGAATGGTCTTGAACGAACCTGCCATGCTAGCCGAGGTGATGACGTTGCACTGATCAATGAGTTTCTCCACCGTGTCATCATTCAGATTGGGGCAAGAATAATGTGGTCGTTTCCGGCTTGTTCCCTCCATGGAGAAGACGATCAAACAATGGCAGAAGGAAGGGTGAAGGAAAATGGAGGAGGGGAAGAGCTAGCGTGCGACAGCAGTTCCAAATCAAGAGGGAAAGGCGAAGAGTCGGTGGACGGTTGCCACGGTACACGAAGAGGCGCCTGGGGAGCGAACGGTTGCCACAGAGGTCACACACTGATGACAAGGGCCGAGTGAACCGCATGCAATCCCATCGCACAACACACACGTCTTGTTAAGTTGAACTGTTTATGTACTCTTGTGTCAACGCAAACAGTTCATCCGAGTGAACCGCATGCCGTATATCCCACACACCTTGATCTGGCTAACCGTTTCTTTTGTGTTGCCTAATTACAAACAGTTCATCCGAGTGAACCGTATGTTGTATATCACACACACCTTCATCTGGTTGCCCGTTTCTTTTGTGTTGCCTAATCACAAACAGTTCATCCGAGTGAACCGTATGATGTGTATCGCACACGCCTTCATCTGGCTGGCCGTTTCTTTTGTTCCTCCTCATTGCAATCAGTTAATTGAACTGAACTGTATGACCTTCATTGCACATGCAACTGAACTGAACTGTATGAACCGTGTTTGATGCATCCGTCATCGCAAACGTTTTATACATTCCTGATGGTTTTCATATAGCACCGTTTGCGATTATGGCATCGCACACAGTTTCTCAAAGGGTCTCTGATTGTAGTGTCGCGTTAGCAGCATCCTACAGTAGTGCTAGGAGTCCAAGTAGGATTCCCCCCTTATGGTGCGCCCCCAAGGCTGGCCACATCCTCCTACCCCCTTTATATACGGAGGCAGGGGCACCCCAAAGGCACAACATACATCTCTTAGCCATGTGTGGTGCCCCCTCCATAGTTTACCACCTCGGTCATATCGTCATAGTGCTCAGGTGAAGCCCTGCGCCGGTAGCTTCATCATCACCGCCACCACGCCGTCGTGCTGACGGAACTCTCCCTCATCCTCAAATGGATCAAGAGCTCGAGGGACGTCATCATGTTGAATGTGTGCTGAACACGGAGGTGCCGTACGTTCGGTGCTTGGATCGGTTGGATCGTGAAGACGTTCAACTACATCAACCGTGTTACTAAACGCTTCCGCTTTCAGTCTACGAGGGCACGTGGATACACTCCACGTCTCGTTGCTATGCATATCCTAGATAGATCTTGCATGATCGTAGGAAAATTTTGAAATACTATGTTCCCCAATAGGCCATGTGTTCCTTGACCTATCTCGGTAAGGTCTTTGTCGAAGAGTATGGCCAAAGCAGCTTTGGTGAGGTCACTGGTTGTGCACGGACCACATTACAATTGGAATATTATCTTTGCGGTTATCTATGCAAAAATGGAAGAACGTGTTATATTTCTATCTTTTTGGATCTTTTTTTGAAGTGTTGTAACCTGTTTGCATTAATGTACCTGCTTCTGGGACCATCCCATGTTGATGCCCTTTGAGACCTGGTTTGAATAGAAAAGGGTTCCTTTACTTTTTCCCCAAGGAGTTACCCTATATATCGAAACCACAAGAGATTTTCACTACGACAAAGAGTCACCCAAGTTATTATTCTCGGATTAAACTTCAGTTTTTTAACCAGGCCTTTAACAACCTTTCGAAGGAAATATGCCCTAGAGGCAATAATAAAGTTATTATTTATTTCCTTATTTCATGATAAATGTTTATTATTCATGCTAGAATTGTATTAACCGGAAACATAATACATGTGTGAATACATAGACAAACATAGTGTCACTAGTATGCCTCTACTTGACTAGCTCATTGATCAAAGATGGTTAAGTTTCCTAACCATAGACATGAGTTGTTATTTGATCAATGAGATCACATCATTAGGAGAATGATGTGATTGACTTGACCCATTCCGTTAGCTTAGCACTTGATCATTTGTATACTGCTATTGCTTTCTTCATGACTTATACATGTTCTTATGACTATGAGATTATGCAACTCCTGAATATCGTAGGAACACTTTGTGTGCTACCAAACATCACAACGTAACTGGGTGATTATAAAGATGCTCTATAGGTGTCTCCGATGGTACTCTGATCGTCGGAGAGGTATCTCTGGGCCCTCTCGGTAATACACATCACTATAAGCCTTGCAAGCATGATAACTAATGAGTTAGTTACGGGATGATGTATTACTGAACGAGTAAAGAGACTCGCGGGTAACGAGATTGAACTTGGTATTGGCACTACAAAAAAATACACTTCCGTGATGATACGTGTTTGTCATGGTAGGTCGCTTTTTTTGTCATGCATGTACATCCATGAAAATTTTATGGCAGAATCAAGATAGTCATACCTGTGTTGTCGTAGAAGTGTTCCATGACATTACCAAAATTATCATCACGGAAGTGTCCACTTCCATGACAATAAATCGTGCGTCACAGAAGTGCTTTCGTCAACGATGACCGACACGTGGCATCCACTGTAACGGAACGCCGTTAAGCTATTGGGTCCGGTTTTGGATCCGATAATCCGTTAATAGCCCGGACCAATGGGGATTTTCCACGTGTAAACTCATCATTGGCCGCAGGAAACACGTGTTGCCTCACCGTTGGGACAGATGTCATCCGCTCATTGGACAGGAGGCGCTTATGATAGGTCGACACGTGGCACGGCCCAACAGTGGCCCATTCCGGTGAAAAAGGCCAGCCCAGTAAAAATTAGCAGGCTGGCCCATATAAGGCCTATTTGTGTTAGGTCCATTTAAGCCCACGGCCCGTACGAGATGTGCCAATTTGGCCCGTTAATGGCCCATTAAAGATTTGACACCATTGTAGCCCATCGTCAGTTCGAGCCCATTAACAGCCCGCTATATATTTGGGCTCAATATCGGCCCGATGAGATTTCGGCCTGTTAACGGCCCATTTAATGGATAGGCCAATTTTCAGGATGTACATCTTTCGGCCTTTTAGCGACCCATTTAAATGTTGGGCTAATTTTCGGCCTGGTGTGTCTTTTATCCTGTTGACGGCCCATAAATCTGATGGGCCATTTGTAGTCGGACCTGAGTTTCGGCCTTTTAGCGGCCCATTTAAGTGTTGGGCCAATTTCTAGCCCGGTGTCACTTTCAACCTGTTGACGGCCCATAAATCAGTTGGGCCATTTGTAGCCGGACCTGAGTTTTGGCCTTTTAGCGACCCATTAAAGTGTTGGGCCAATTCCCGACCCTGTGTGCCTTTCAGCCTGTTAATGGACCATAAATGAGTTGGGCCATTTGTAGTCGGACCTTAGTTTTGGCCTTTTAACGGCCCATGCCCTTCATGGTCCAATACCAGCCCGGTTTCTCTTTCGGCCTACTAAAGGCCCACAACACAGTTGGGCCGTTTACAATACGACCTGACTTTCGGCCTCTTAGCGGCCCATGCTCTTCATGGTCCAATACAAGCCCGCTGTCTCTTTTGGCCTGCTAAAGGCCTACAGTATAGTTGGGCCATATGTAGCCCAAACTTAGTAACGGCCTGTTAACGGCCCGTGAAATAAATTGGGGCCACCTGTTGCCCGCTTCGATGTCGGCCTGTTAACGACCCGGGAGGTAAGAGGGCCGACCATTAACTTTCGGCCTAGTAACGGCCCATTAACTTAATGGGCCCACTAAAGTTCGTTCATGTCTTTAGGCCAAATTAGATAATTTGAGCCCATTACGACGAGCAATTATGCACAGGACCAAAACCGATCAAGCAAAGGTACGACATACAGGGAATAACGTTGCACATCCAGCATATATTACAGGAAATTACATCCACTGGGCAATCAAAGATTGATGCCAGTGCAAATAATGAGCAGAACCTAACCATCTACAACGTCACAATCCGCAACCTCAGCACAGATGACGCCCATAAGCATGTGGGCAAGTTCTTGCTGCTTTGCTACACTGTCTCTTAAAACATCGATCAGTTGTTATGTCGCACGACTCTGCACCTCTGATTCATCCACCATTTCCATCATTGCTTCAGCCATTAATTGGTTCACAAACATACATTTAGTCCATTGCATTCGAAACAGAGGATACTGAACAGATTCAGATGGTGATTTTGGCAAGCTTGTATTATTGATAGTGGAGAGTGTCTCGACCACTACATCATAACATAAATTAGGACGAGAACCAAACAGATTAATCATGAGTTATTGCCATATTACCTGGCCTAGATTTATTGTAAAGAAACAATGGGGTTGCCTTGCTGTTTTCAGAGTTTGTCTTCTTATCTTCAGCAGCCTGCACAAAATTAACACAATAGCATTGCTATCATTGGCCAAGTCAGATAATAGGAAAGCAACATTGACACAACAAACGTTTGGGAAAGTAGCCTACACCAAGTTAACACAATATGGCACAGCTATCATCAGCCAGGTAAGGTAATACGAAAGCAACATTGACACAATGAATGAATGGGAAACCAAAGAAGCACTACCATTTAGTAATGTGTGTGATATGAGGTAGTACATTCATGCAGCTCGGTATGCAAAACTACCAGGCAGTTTTCCTTACAAAAATCAACATTGGCGCCTTTAACATTTTGCTACAACTAATTTTAGATCAGATAAAGGTTAGATTCACGCAGATTAACAAAATACATGCTGATGTAAAAATATAGTGATATACAACAGCTACTTACATCAGCATTAGAGCAAAGAGAATTCCTGCAAGATATTTTCCTCGAATACGATCCCAATGGAGGAAGTCTTGTATCGTTTAACCTTATTTTCTAAAAGAGAGATGGGTAAGAAACATGTAGAAAACATGGTCAGAATGCTATAAAATTTCATGATGCGAGGATACGCACACGCTTCTTAGAATGGACTTGACATTCTTTTGTTGGACTGAAGCGGACTAGTTCTTTGGCCATTGGAATCTTCTTATTATCAGTGGGAGTTGGGTTTCTCTGTGCTGGAGCGGTATCTATGAAAAATGGAGTTGGTTTATTATCTCCTGGCATTTGGATCTTTTGCAAAGACCTGGTTTGTAACCCTTCAGATTCTAACATAGTCCTCTTCCCCTTGCATGCCTTATATAGAAGAATGGTGATTCAGTTATAAGACATGCTACAGCAGAGATGGAATAGGTACTGAAGAATAGAAAGGCATGACATATTGACATGTATTCCCTCCGTCCGGAAATAAATTGATGGGTCTAGGCATATTTCAGTTCTAGATACATCCAGTTTTATCCATTTCTGCGACATTTAATCCGGACGGAGTGTGATAGCCTAGCTTATTAGGGATGAAAGACTACTCATATCAAGAAGGAATTCCTTCTTTTCCGGGAGCACATTCGGACAGAACTCCAAAGTTAAGCGTGCTCAGCTTGGAGTAGTTTCAGGATGGGTGACCGGCCGGGAAGTTGCTCCCGGGTGCGCACGAGTGAGGACAAAGTGCACAGAAAACACTAGTATTGATCTATGGGGCCAGTCTAGATCCTGCCAGGAGTAACGACCACCGGTGGGTGTGTCCGGGGCGCTACAAGTTGGTATCAGAGCCGACCCTCACAGTTACACGGATGGTTGCAGACAGGTGCGCGGTCATGTTGTTCATGATGTTTGTGACCCGTCGTGGCACCCAACATGGCACATGTACCGGACTGGATGCACAGACGTATGTGCCAAGAGGGAACATTCCTGTGGCCCGACGAGGACGTCGGTTCCTCTGAGTGGGGGTGTATGTGATAGCCTAGCTTATTAGGGATGATAGACTACTCATATCAATAAGGAATTCCTTCTTTTTTGGGAGCACATTCGGACAGAACTCCAAAGTTAAGCATGCTCAGCTTGGAGTAGTTTCAAGATGGGTGACCGACCGGGAAGTTGCTCCCGGGTGCGCACGAGTCAGGACAAAGTGCGCAGAAAAGACTAGTATTGATCTATGGGGCCAGTCTAGATCCCGCCAGAGTAACGACCACCGGTGGGTGTGTCCGGGGCGTTACACGGAGGGAGTAGGATGTAAGAGCTAGGGATACGACAGGACAACACAGTAGAAAAACACTGAAAAACCCACTGCAGAACCAAAGTATTCAAACCCACTGATATGAGATAGTACACATACAGCTCGGGATGCAAAACTACCAGGCAGTTTTCCTTGCAAAAATCAACATTGTGGCCTTTATTCATACATTTTGCTACAACTAAATTTAGATCAGATAAACGTTGGATTCACGCCAATTAATAAAATACATGCTGATGTAAAAATATAGTGATATACAACAGGTACTTACATCTACATTGGAGCACAGAGAATTCCTGCAAGAATCTTTCCTCATAAATGATACCATTGCAGAAATTCTTCTATCTGTTAAGCTTATTTTCTAAAAGAGAGATGGGTAAGAAACATATAGAAAATATGATCAGCATGCTATAAAATTTCATGATGCAAGGATATGCACACGCTTCTTAGAATTGAGTTGACATATTTTTGTTGGACTGGAGCGGACTAGTTCTTTGGCCACTGGAATCTGCTTATTATCAGTAGGAGTTGGGTTTCTCTGTGCTGAAGCAGTATCTATAAAAACTGGAGTTGGTTTATTATCTCCTGGCGTTTGGATCTTTTGCAAAGGCCTTGTTTGTAATCCTTTAGATTTTAACATAGTCGTCTTCCCCTTGCATGCCTTGTATAGAAGAATGGTGCTTTAATTATAAAACATCCGACAGCAGAGAGATGGAATAGGTACTGAAGAATAGAAAGGCATGACATATTGACATGTATTCCTCCATCCGGAAAAAATGGATAGGTCTAGGCGTATTTCAGTTCTAGATACATCCTTTTTTATCCATTTCGGCAGCATGTAATCCGGACGGAGGGAGTATGGTGTAAGAGCTAGGGATATGGCAGGACAACACAGCAAAAAAACACTAGTTGAATGTAAAAATGTATGCTAGCGGAATACGTACAAAAATAACTAAGGAAACATACATGTGTATGATTGGGAAAATAAGATGGCATTGCAACACAGCACTAGAACAGCACTTCAATGTAAAAAAACATGGTATGGTAGACAGATGAAGTACATACTGATGAATAACAATGCATAAGATATTCAGAAGCATCATGTTCAAATTAAGCAGATGGCATTGCGATAGAGTAGAATGACAGTACTTGAATTTGAACACATGTTATCATGAATGGAATAGGTACCGAAAAACAGGAAGGCATGGCATATTTACATGCATGATCAGCATGCTAAGCACATGGCATTGCAACAGAGTAGATACACTCCAGGACATTATATGCATGTTGTACCCATATCACAGGCCAAGTTAGAGCAAGGACCTTGTGGGGTGAAGATGATTCATCATCTTTCTGCAAGTCTTCTGAAGAACTGCCTTTACATGTTCCATCATATTGGGTATCACTGACATCAAGTTTATTGGCCTTTACATTCCTCCGTGAGGTTCTTGTGGATATATCAGTGTGTGCAATTATATATGACATGCATGGAAGACAACTAGTAGTTATATTTATGTAATGAGTGCCTGTAGGAGACGACATAAATAGTAGGACTGGGGTTAACTAGCAGCAACAGGTCTCATAAACTAAAGGGAGAACACAAATGAGAGCTACAGAATATGTATCATTTGTACTCGAGATTAACTAGATGGCACACAAAAGTATTAAAGAACAACATAGGTAATAATAGAAGTGGTATAATACTATAATCACCAGCCTGTGGGATAGCATTGGCTGATGATGATAACTATCGAACAACGTTACCTAAAGAACAAGTATCTTAGCTGAACTATGGAATAGTGTTAACTCCTGAACAAGACCCGTAAAAGATTAGCATGAATATACAGTGAAATGTGATGATCTATTTTCCATGCTTAGATGAATAACAAAGCCATAAATGTTGCACACAAGTAAGATGAGGGTACAACCTATCTGGTTGCCATCCATAGGAGTGAGCATCGTGTGCTGACTTGTCCATGGCCCTACAGTTGTTGTGGCTGTCCACGTCGGGCACGCGCATTTGATGTAGGGAACTGTTGAGTGGGGACTATAGCTCCCTTCTGGTGTATGCTTCCCTTGTTGGAGCAGATGCGGTGAGTCGGAAGACGGTGTGTCTGAAGATGTAGATAACGCATAATGTTAAGAACGACATATCTCTTTGATCTGAAGAAATACACTAAGAGATCAATAGCAAGGTACAAGAGTGGTCACACGTCTGTTGACTGAAGACTAAATTGGGGTCACACGATTTTATTTTATTTTGGTACTGTCTGATCTACGCTGGATGGCTGGCCGTCTTGTGCCTCCCGGCTGACACTGTTCGGAATCTTCCCCGAAGAGCCAGCGACCAACGGCAGTGCAGCCTGCCTCCGCCGTCCGTGGCCCCGGCCAAAACCCCGCTCCTCGCCCCACCGCACTGCCATGGTTGCGCCGCCCCCGGGCCAATCCACAAAGCCTCCCCGTCATCCAGATCCGGCGGCGGTAGTACCTTCAACCCACGCAACTCTAAAAGATATCCATCTAAGCGCTGCTTCCATGCGAACTTGCGGCCCTGCACCCTTACGTTAGACACCAGCCAACCGGCAGCCTAGGAGCTCCGCCGCCTCGAGGGGTGTTGCTTCCCATTGGGAATCGATTGGCCCAGAATAAAAATTCAGACAACTGACGCCTAAATAAAGTGATTTGAGATGAGGGTGCGACCTATCTGGTGGCATGGTGAAGTAGGCAGGTCCAGCTGCCAAGTCGGTGAGGCCAGCGCGGTTGCGGTGGCGACCGGCGGCAGGGAAAGAGCGATGTCGCGACGGTCGACGGCTACGCGGAAGCAGCGCCAGGACTCTCGACGGATCCAAAGTTGGAGCCGCTCCGGCACCGTGAACAACGGCGGGGGTGAATCGGCTCCGGTACGGTTCACGCGGCCGTCGTCGAGGCAGAACTAGCAGCATGGAGTAAGAGGCACACGGCCCAGTGCACGACGGCAAATGGACAGCTTCTCCGGCATTAGGGAGGAGGGCAGATGTGAAATTGGTGCGGTGGGGGATCCATGGAGGTGGGGCTGAGGTTTCACGGCTTGGGAGAAGGGACCTTCCTGGGGAGAAGGTGATTTGGCGCCCACGAGGTATGAATGGGGGTGGCGGGGGGCGGGGGGAGGGGGGAATTGGGAGGGGAGTGGAACCATGTCTTACGGACGCATTTGTCTGAAATGTGAGGGGGAGTTACAGTTCTACCCTTGTCTATAGGCTTCTCGGCTTGGGTCTGTGTACTGAGGGTCGAGGATAGTAGAGTAACTTTGCTTCTCCCCAAATAGTGGGCGGGAGCGATTTCGGGCGAGGAGGGCGTGTTTTGAACTATAGTGGGCGCGAGCGATTTCGGGCGAGGAGAGCGTGTTTTGAAATAGTGGGCGCGAGCTATTTCAGGCGAGGAGAGCGTGTTTTGCCGACCATGGTTTATGAATTATTCGGCACATGTCATTTCGGCCGAGGAGAAGGCGCGCTTGGATGAAGTTATGAACCTACCCTCGATGTACAACGGGCCAATTGATGTGTGTCCCACATAGGACGGTAATTTCATGTCTCCCATTTATTTGCTCGGGCGAATTCCACCGAGCAGAGAGGGTGTTTAACGGTTCGTTCAAATTTTGAAATATTAGCTTGCCACTTCTTTTTTAGATGGAGAGATGATGCTCGGGAGTAATGTGTTTTTACACGCTCGTTGCTAGCGATTTACTATATGACAAATAGTTGACCCACTCAAAACGCGAATCAAACCCAAAATGAAATATCTCGATTCAATGAAATAGCTCGTTCAGTAGGTCAAATAGTGAACTAAATCCAAAATTGAACACCTCAATCGAGTTGTCAGGACCCCGATTCCAAGTCACATCGATCTAGCCGGTAACACCTCATATCACTTTGCGACCTCACGCACGGTATTCCCACGGGTGTCGCCTTACCATGGCCCGGGACCGTTTGCGCCTTTTGGCTCACGTATATGATAGTGTCGCTAGCATCCATATGACAGAGAACCCGGGCCGACATGACTAGTCGTGAACCCAAAGTGGCACTAACTTACGGGTACAGGCATACATGAATCAACATCGAGCATGTCGGTCAGCAGCGTGCGAATCCGGGCTGTAGCTCTGGGCTAACAGGACTCCGGATGTCACCGCGTGACATTTCCCCGAAGGGACAGACACAGGAACGAAGTGAATCACATGCGGGCCAGTCAAGTGTTCCGGAGTAGTAGTGCTGGGCTAGCAGGACTCCAGTGAACTGGGCCATAGCGGACTACTATGGCTCATGGAAGCACAAGACTACATTTCCCCATAAGAGAGGCTACTAAGGATAAACAACTAGGTTGTTGGATCCCACACATACCAAGCATTTCAATCATACACACAATATGCTCAATATGTGCAATACAACATGGCATCACAACAAGACTCTACGACTCAAAGTATTATTCATTAGGCTCCGAGGAGCAAGATATTACAAACATGGGTCTCATGACCCAACATACAGAGCATACAAGCAACAAGCACACGCGGAAGCTTAACTTGTCTGAGGACAGACAACTACAAATGAATAAGGCTTAGAAGCCTGACTATCTACAAGACCCTCCCAAGGGTACAAGATCGTAGCTGAGGTAACAAGCTAAACGTCGAAGTCCACGTGGAACTACTAGCGAGACTAAAGTCTCTCTGCAAAACATAAATTAAGCAAACGTGAGTACAAATGTACCCAGCAAGACTTACATCAAACTAACTACATATGCATCGGTATCAACAAAAGGGGTGGTGGAGTTTAACTGCAGCAAGCCAGCTTTGACTCAGTGGCTAACCTGAACTACGATTGCAAGTAACTCTTTTGAGGTGGTGCACACGAGTCCACAAATTCACCATACCAATACACCACTATGGATCCACTCCCGTCTCCCCGCGAGAACGCCATCCATAGCACCCACACTTATCTTGCGCATTTTAGAGTATCCACTTTCACTTGTCTATGAACTATGCAAGGGGTCCAAGTTTCCATATCCGAGGAATCCGGCTACTCGAATAGATAATGATAACCCTGCAGGGGTGTACTCCTTCACACACGCTCTCGCCACTTATCGCCCTGTACACGTCATGTACCTCGGCAACCTTCAAGCGAGGGAGTCGGCCACGACCTGACTAACCAACAAGTCTCTAGTCCAGGTTTATCGCCTATTCGGGTTCCATCCGCAAGGAGATCCGGCCGGGGTGTCGCTCACGGCCCCAAACGATGTGAGCAGGGTTCCCAAGCCCACCATCTGGGTGCCACTTGGTACACCGTGCCACTGTGCCTAGTCTGTCCCAAGCCCACCTGTACCGGGTGCCACTTGGTAGACTACTAACACTACCTACAAACACCAGAAACTAGTTGCAACTCTTGGACAGAGATCGAGTTGATTAATAAGACGAGAGGGGCTGACTTACCGGAACCCAATGTGTGGTAGTAACTGTTCATGGATCACAAACACAGAACTCGGTTCCTGAGAACGGCTGCAATGAGACAACCCACCATGTACTCCTACATGGCCTCTCACCGCTACCTTTACCAAATCGTGTTCACACACTTAGCTCTCAACGGTAGGACATGTTCACCACGTTCCAATTCATTCCCGATGAATCATACCTGACTCAACTCTAAGCAGTAGCAGGCATGACAACAAGCATGAATGAGTAGGCACATCTGGGCTCAAACAATTCCTACTCATGCTAGTGGGTTTCATCTATTTACTGTGGCAATGACAGGTCATGCAGAGGAAAGGGGTTCAGCTACCGCAGCATGTAACAGTTGAAACGGTGTTGTCCTAATGCAGTAAAAGAGAGCAGGAGCGAGAGAGTGGGATTGTATCGGAATGAACAAGGGGGTTTTGCTTGCCTGGCACTTCTGAAGATATTATAGCTCTTCATCGGTGTCATCAAACTCATCGTCGTGACACGCCTACCGAGAGGGGACAAGCACCAGCAATAGAGAAGAACACAATCAATGCAAATGCGACAATATGATGCATGATCATGACATGGCAATATGCTATGATTTGTACTAATGCATCTAGCAACAATTTAAATGAAGTCCATATGAACCAAGGGTTCATATGCAAACTCCATAAGGGGTATTTAATATGCCATTATCATGTTTTCACTTATACAGGGGGTATAAGTTGGTTTAACATGCATGAAAGTAGCACAAATGGACAGATTGGATTTTTCTGATAATTTTTCATATATAATTTATTTCATTTGGAGTTACGGTTGATTTACTATGAATTTTTGAAGTTTTGGTTATTTTCTGGAATTCCTGAATTAGATTTAATCCAGAAATTCCTTTACTGCATCAGCAATGTGTAAGCATGACATCAGCAGGTCAAAGGGGCTGGTCCAGGTCAAACCTGGCCAGTGGGTCCCACTGGTCAGTGTCAAGGTGCTAGCTAGGGTCGCTGACTTGTGGGCCCAGTTAACGGCCACGTCAGCACGGTCAAGGCTGACGCGTGGGCCACTGTGGTTAGGTTAAAACCTAACAGGGGTTTACCCCGTGGTTAATTAGCATGGTGGGGCCGGTCTGTTAGTGACACAGGGTGAGGTTAACACGGTAATTAGCCTCAGGCTAATGACGCCACGTCACCTCACCGGAGTTGGGCCGGCGACGACCAAACCGAGCGGCGGAGACGCGTCAGGTTCACGCTGTAGTCCACGGAATCAAGCGCCATTTGGACCTACGGCTAGCTGGGGGCAGCGCACATCCATTGGTGGTGGTGGGAGTTGCTGGGGTGGCAGGGAATGGCGCCGACGTCGAGCAAGGCGGCAGCCGGAGCACGGCTCTGTTCAGGCACAGGGTTGCGGCTTACAAGCGGGCGAGCTAAGCGGCTAGGCAACAGCTACAGGGCACGGGGAGCACGCCGACGCACTCATAAACGTCGAGCGCAAGCTCTAGTTACGGCGGCGACAAACGCGACAGCGAGAAGCTTCGGCCATGGCGGGAACAGCGGCTAGGGGGCGCAATCGATGGTTGGAAGAGGGGGAGAACGAAGAGGTGCTCACAGTGAAGTCGACGGGCGCGAGAGCGAGGTCGGGGATGCGTTGGTGTGGCCGGAACGACGGCAGCGATCTCGGGCGGCCGGAGGTGAAGACGACGATGGTGGAGGCGATGCAGCGCGTCCCTGGTCGCTTGGCTCGTCGAGGACGAGGCGTCATGGCGGTTCTTTCGGATGCGTCGAGCAGTCAAGGGGGAGGCGTTGGCTACGCGAATGGCGGTGGCGGTCGGCGGCTGCGTTCGGACGCGAGCGTGGGAGCAGAGGAGGTGGGGAACCAGAGAAGCAGGAGGAGGACAAAGGGGCTCCAGGGCATCTCCAAGAGCGGGATCAGGGAGAAGGACAGGCCTCCAGAGCGAAGCAGGAGGTGGTCGTAGCTGCGCGTGCATCGACACGCACCTGCTCCTACTGGCAGGAGGAAGACGACGCAGTGGGGGTAGGTGGGCTGGACCAGGTAGGTGGGCCGCCAGGTGGGTGCGGGTAAGAGGCCCGGTGGCCTTTCGTTTTTCTTTTGTTTCTGTTTTTCTGTTTTGTTTCCCTTTTCATTTTATTTGCCACTGTTTTCAAATTCAAAATAATTTCAAACAGTGCCAAAACATTCTGAGATATTTTATGTTACCTCTCTGGACTATTCCAAAAGTACATAAAACATTTCAAAGCATTTGAAAATATATTCATTATATATTATGAATATATCCCCAAATTCAAATAGATTATTGATTTAAATTCAGAGACCAAATAATTCCTTAAAATGTTCCAGAATTTTGGTTTGATATATAACTCTTGCCAAAATTCACAAAACTATTTTTAGGGCATTTTGGATTCACAGAATGCAATTTAAAGGGTGATTGCCCTTCTTTTAATCAGATTTCTGAGGTTTCAACAATCCTCAATTCAAGTTTCAGAAATTTAGACATGATGCACACATGACTAGCTAGTCTAGGTCATACCAGAACTAGGGATGTGACAACTCACCCCTGCTAAACAAGAATCTCGTCCCGAGATTCAAGGCGTGAGGTAAGAAAACAGAGGGGATACAAAGCTAGCACGATCTTCCTGATCCAACTGCCCTTCATAGGAACGTTGATTCGGTCACCATCATTGACTTGATGTCTTTCTCTGAGAACTCCAACTAACATGACAAAGAGAGGAAAGGAAAAACTCTAGAAGAATCGATCTTCTCGAAGATCAAACAACTGAGGATCAACTCATGGGATGAGATATTGAGACATCTCTTGAGCTGAGGCACAAGACAAACATTTGGAATGAGGAAAAGTAGCGGATGACAAAGGTTCAATTTGGTAGGCAACATCTTCACGCTGGAGTAGGATGGTGCATGGTTTCAAAGTGGCGAGGAGATAATTGCCATGATTCCATAGCGGGACACCTTGGGGGAGGTGACTCATGGAACTATTCCCTTAATTGGCAAAAAGAATTACTTTTCATCCATGGATCATTGAAACTCTTCATACCATCTTAAGGCAATTTACAATCGATTATTTGATGGAGTTCGAATGAGTGGCATACTCAAACTAGAGTGGATGGTGTGGACTACCTTGTTGAAGACAACGCAAGGGATGATTTTGCTTGCGCGTGCTCTCAAGAACTTGAGCATTTCCATATTCATCAAGGTTCTACCAACATCCGTCTCGAGGATCCTGGCAATACATCTTACTACCATGACGAATAGTGATGGACAATGCAGATGCATAGAAAGACACCCCTTTCTCAGATTTTACCTTAGCGAGGCCAAGGCAACGAAATCTGGATGATCGACCGAGAGACATTTAACACTCCGCTTCCAATGTTCTCCTTGATGTTCTAGCTACCATTGTCATGCTTAAAAGCTCAACATGGCCATCAAGTAAAGGTCGGACTTCGGGAGCACAAGAATCCATAAGGAAAACTACGGAAGTAAATCCTATGAAATCCTTATGGGGAGGTGGCCAACTTTCTCAATTAAGATACTACAATAATAGGTCTTCCGGCTGGGTGTGTTGGCCACGACATCCACTTACCGGTTACTGAGAGACCATTAGTATAGTTCTTGGGAAATGTTCCAACCATCATATCTGCCTGAGATTAAGATCTAGTTGGGTCAGGACATTCCAGACTCATCAAGTCTAGAAAGAAAAATGAAAGTTTGCAACACAAATCGACGAGATGACGTTGCAAGATTCTCGGGAAATGAACTACGATAGCAAGCTCCAAAACATGAGCTCATTCTGCTACACACATGTGAACATGCTGTCCCAGACAAGCATGACCACGTAGTAGTCTTACAACAAAACACTACCGGGTTCTAACTGGGAACCATCATCGAGGATAACAGAATCTTGTACATATCCGTCTGGTACCTTCAGGACTAGCACTTAGAACTTATTATCCTTGAACAAATCAATCAGTGGCTTAGTGTGCTATGGAATTCATATGGAATGAAGATGATCAGTCTAATAGACCACGGAATACTTTGCACGTGCATGGCTGACTCGCAATGATTCCAGAGGAGGTAAAACAAGTCTTCTCAACTTCATGGCAGCAACTTGCATCAATTGCACAAGAGTTAGAGAAAGTCACTTCTTTCATCCAAGCATATGCTTCATGAACAGGGCACAAAGATAATGCTTATAGAAGTTTCCAATACTAGTTGGATGTTCAACACGAATCATGGACAAGATGAAATGTTGTCAATGGGCTCAACAGCAACTCATCGGAATTTCCATATTACTGGACTTCCACCATTATGTGAACAATGTGATAGCATTGATCAGTCCCAAAAGATATAATGGTGTATGCTCGAGGGATCAACCACGAGTAAGACAACATTACGAATATCGTTGGTTCTAACTTGATTTGACGATAGCCCACACTCAAATCAAGGTTTGGACAAGGCAATAGGTTCAACAACTGATCACGGGGATCAGTCTATGAAGATATCATCTTTCTTCAACACACGCACACACACAAGGATATCCTTTTGGAACGAACTAAGTTAGGCAAGCTTTTATCTTCCAACTCTCCAAGTTGTTGTTTGGCTTAACCAACTAACTCAGGGGTATCCAACACAGATTCTTAGAGAAATAGTGGTTTATGGAAAAACCAACTTGATCACGAACTCCACATAGTAGTCAGGTGACAACCTAGTAATACTTCCGAGAAGATATTCGAAAAATCACGAACCACCGACATGTTACTAAGCTCGAGATCAATCTTGCTCTTTAGGCAAGATTATATGATCAAATAAGCAAGGATAGACATAATCCCAACTCTTGATCAAAGAGTGCACCAGGAAAATGGACTAGGTAGCATGATCAATCTTAGAACGATGATTCCATAATCAACACACCAAGAATGAGATTACCATCCATTAACCACCAAGCAATGGGGTTGCTAGGAGTATTGATTTCACAACATCACGGTTCACTTGTCGGTATTCCGGTTGCAACAACACGGAACCGAGGAACGAATGATGATGGCGAGAAGTATCACTGCATCAAGAATTTATAAGAGTTGGTGCAATTCTCATGACATTCCTGACATCAAGAGGGCAATACTTCAGGGTAGAATAGAATCAAAAGCTGGTTTGGCATTTGATCTGTGGAATACAACTACTTTGACCCAATCCTAGATATGGATGAGGTTCTGGAGTTTATTTCTCCTATTCCTTCTGAAATAGAACGGCTTGACGGACCACAAGAATAGCAAGCATCGATGAATACGGTCGCACACATACCCTTGACTATCAATTGATAGATGAGGGTCGGAATATAACGGAAGGGGGACAACTCAAAGGAACATATAACTTTCTGAGTTGTGGATGCATAGATTAGTATGTCGAACCAAGTTCAACATGTTTCTTCCGGATAACCCATGCAGAGAGGTAGGACTGGTAGAGTCACAATTATGAATGGAGAACTCCTCAAGAGTACTCTGGTTGTGATCTTTTGGTTCAAATAACTTCTACCGTATTGGTTCAGGGTGTTTGGAAGAAGGAAATACCACGGACCTCGAGGACTATCGCAAAGGTTACTAATATCCTAAAGGAACGAGCAAACACTATCAACATGAGGTAAGTAGGGTGAATCTTGGGTCAAGAACGCAGGAGTAGAATGCCTACTACTAAATGGCATCACGTGATGCTTTCGAGAATGATGGCCAGAATGATCACACTTGGGACACAAAGCATGGCTAGATTACTGGGTTGTTCCCTAAGACACCTAGGGTCATAATAAGCTTACCTAGGGTCATAATAAGCTTCAACATATACGTCAAGGCAATAAAGTACCTCAACTCATCGATTAGTGTGGTTGAACTGGCCCAAAGGGACATCAGGAACGAAAGAAGGGGTTTGCAAATGCATCAGCCTATTTAGAAACCTGGGATGACTCGGACAGCATAACTGCTGTAAATGCCCAAAATGATCTGAGACATCCTGCAAAATGGTGGCATAGCCACTCAACATCACAATATCAAGGTTCTGAGGCCAGCTATGAACATATGGAAGTAGTAGGAACTGAACTGAGGCTTGAACTCAACAATCCTAGGCAACTACGGTTTAGTAACACGTCATCCTGAGAGATAGAAGACAAGCCTAGTTCTTAACCCCGTAGAAAAGATAAGATGACTCAGCTCAGAAGGTCATGAGGATAAGGAGTAAAAAAGAGCCTTACGTTCCCATCCACAATCAATTCCCTTATATAGCTAAAGCATTTCTAGACTCAACTCTGACCATCTTGGCTTGGTAATCCTACAGGCAGTCAGGCTCTGATACCAAAGTTGTCAGGACCCCGATTCCAAGTCACATCGATCTAGCCGGTAACATCTCATATCACTTTGCGACCTCACACACGGTATTCCCACGGGTGTCGCCTTACCATGGCCCGGGACTGTTTGCGCCTTCTGGTTCACGTATATGATAGTGTCGCTAGCATCCATATGACAGAGAACCCGGGCCGACATGACTAGTCGTGAATCCAAAGTGGCACTAACTTACGGGGACAGACATACATGAATCAACATCGAGCATGTCGGTCAGCAGCGTGCGAATCCGGGCTGTAGCTCTGGGCTAACAGGACTCTGGATGTCACCGCGTGACATTTCCCTGAAGGGACAGACACAGGAATTTAGTGAATCACATGTCGGCCAGTCAAGTGTTCCGGAGCAGTAGTGCTGGGATAGCAGGACTCCGGTGAACCGTGCTGTAGCGGACTACTATGGCTCATGGAAGCACAAGACTACATTTCCCCATAAGAGAGGCTACTAAGGATAAACAACTAGGTTGTCGGATCCCACACATACCAAGCATTTCAATCATACACACAATATGCTCAATATGTGCAATACAACATGGCATCACAACAAGACTCTACGACTCAGAGTATTATTCATTAGGCTCCGAGGAGCGAGATATTACACACATGGGTCTCATGACCCAACATACATAGCATGCAAGCAACAAGCACATGCGGAAGCTTAACTTGTCTGAGGACAGACAACTACAAATGAAGAAGGCTCGGAAGCCTGACTATCTACAAGACCCTCCCAAGGGTACAAGATCGTAGCTGAGCTAACAAGCTAAACGTCGAAGTCCACGTGGAACTACTAGCGAGACTGAAGTCTCTCTGCAAAACATAAATTAAGCAAACGTGAGTACAAATGTACCCAGCAAGACTTACATCAGAACTAACTACATATGCATTGGTATCAACAAATGGGGTGGTGGAGTTTAACTGCAGCAAGCCAGCTTTGGCTCAGTGGCTAACCTGAACTACGACTGCAAGTAACTCTTTTGAGGTGGCGCACACGAGTCCACAAATTCACCATACCAATACACCACTATGGATCCGCTCCCGTCTCCCTGCGAGAACGCCATCCATAGCACTCACACTTATCTTGCGCATTTTAGAGTATCCACTTTCACTTGTCTATGAACTATGCAAGGGGTCAAAGTTTCCATATCCGAGGAATCCAGCTATTCGAATAGATAATGATAACCCTGCAGGGGTGTACTTCTTCACACACGCTCTCGCCACTTATCGCCTTGTACACGTCATGTACCTCGGCAACCTTCAAGCGAAAGCCGGGCGAGGGAGTCGGCCACGACCTGACTAACCAACAATTCTCTAGTCCAGGTTTATCGCCTATTCGGGTTCCATCCGCAAGGAGATCCGGCTGGGGTGTCGCTCACGGCCCCAAACTATGTGAGCAGGGTTCCCAAGCCCACCATCCGGGTGCCACTTGGTACACCGTGCCACTGTGCCTAGTCTGTCCCAAGCCCACCTATACCGGGTGCCACTTGGTAGACTACTAACACTACCTACAAACACCAGAAACTAGTTGCAACTCCTGGACAGAGATCGAGTTGATTAATAAGCCGAGAGGGGCCGAGTTACCGGAACCCAATGTGTGGTAGTAACTGTTCATGGATCACAAACATAGAGCTCAGTTCCTGAGAACGGCTGCAATGAGACAACCCACCATGTACTCCTACATGGCCTCTCACTGCTACCTTTACCAAATCATGTTCACACACTTAGCTCTCAACGGTAGGACATGTTCACCATGTTCCAATTCATTCCCGATGAATCAGACCTGACTCAACTCTAAGCAATAGCAGGCATGACAACAAGAATGAATGAGTAGGCACATCAGGGCCCCAACAATTCCTACTCATGCTAGTGGGTTTCATCTATTTACTGTGGCAATGACAGGTCATGCAGAGGAAAGGGGTTCAGCTACCGCATCATGTAACAGTTGAAACGGTGTTGTCCTAATGCAGTAAAAGAGAGCAGGAGCGAGAGAGTGGGATTGCATCAGAATGAACAAGGGGGTTTTGCTTGCCTGGCACTTCTGAAGACATTATAGCTCTTCATCGGTGTCATCGAACTCATCGTCGGGATACGCCTACCGAGAGGGGACAAGCACCGGCAATAAAGAAGAACACAATCAATGCAAATGCGACAATATGATGCATGATCATGACATGGCAATATGCTATGATTTGTACTAATGCATCTAGCAACAATTTAAATGAAGTCCATATGAACCAAGGGTTCATATGCAAACTCCATAAGGGGTATTTAATATGCCATTATCATGTTTTCACTTATACAGGGGTATAAGTTGGTTTAACATGCATGAAAGTAGCATAAATGGATAGATTGGATTTTTGTGATAATTTTTCATATATAATTTATTTCATTTGGAGTTACGGTTGATTTACTATGGAATTTTGAAGTTTTGGTTATTTTCTGGAATTTCCTGAATTAGATTTAATCTAGAAATTCCTTTACTGCATCAGCAATGTGTAAGCATGACATGAGCAGGTCAAAGGGGCTGGTCCAGGTCAAACCTGACCAGTGGGTCCCACTGGTCAGTGTCACGGTGCTAGCTAGGGTCGCTGACTTGTGGGCCCAGTCAACGGCCATGTCAGCACGGTCAAGGCTGATGCGTGGGCCACTGTGGTTAGGTTAAAACCTAACAGGGGTTTACCCCGTGGTTAATTAGCATGGTGGGGCCGGTCTGTTAGTGACACAGGGTGAGGTTAACGCGGTAATTAGCCTCAGGCTAATGACGCCACGTCACCTCACCGGAGTTGGGCCAGCGACGACCAAACCGAGCGGCGGAGACGCGGTGGGTTCGCGCTGTAGTCCATGGAATCGAGCACCGTTTGGACCTACAGCTAGCTGGGGGCAGCGCGCATCCATTGGTGGTGGTGGGAGTTGCTGGGGTGGCCGGGAATGGCGCCGGCGTCGAGCAAGGCGGCGGCCGGAGCACGGCTCTGTTCGGGCACAGGGCTGCAGCTTACAAGCGGGCAAGCTAAGTGGCTAGGCAACAGCTACAGGGCACGGGGAGCACGCCGACGCGCTCAGAAACATCGAGCACAAGCTCTAGTGATGGCGGCGACAAACGCGGCAGCGAGAAGCTTCGGCCATGGCGGGAACAACGGCTAGGGGGCGCAATCGATGGTTGGAAGAGGGGGAGAACGAAGAGGTGCTCACAGTGAAGTCGACGGGCACGAGAGCAAGGTTGGGGATGCATTGGTGCGGCCGGAACAACGGCGGCGATCTCGGGCGGGCGGAGGTGAAGACGACGATGGTGGCGGCGATGCAGCGCGTCCCTGGTCGCTTGGCTCGTCGAGGACGAGGCGTCATGGCGGTTCTTCCGGATGCGTCGAGCGGTCAAGGGGGAGGCGTTGGCTACGCGAACGGCAGTGGCGGTCGTCGGCTACGTTCGGACGCGAGCAAGGGAGCAGAGGATGTGGGGAACCAGAGAAGCAGGAGGAGGACAGAGGGGCTCCAGGGCATCTCCAAGAGCGGGATCAGGGAGAAGGACGTGCCTCCAGAGCGATGCAGGAGGTGGCCGTAGCTGCGCGTGCATCAACACGCAGCTGCTCCTACTGGCAGGAGGAAGACGACGTAGTGGGGGTAGGTGGGCTGGACCAGGTAGGTGGGCCGCCAGGTGGGTGCGGGTAAGAGGCCCGGTGGCCTTTCATTTTTCCTTTGTTTCTGTTTTTCTATTTTTTTTTTCTGTTTTTTTCCTTTTCATTTTATTTTGCCACTGTTTTCAAATTCAAAATAATTTCAAACAGTGCCAAAACATTCTGAGATATTTTATGTTACCTCTCTGGACTATTCCAAAAGTACATAAAACATTTCAAAGCATTTGAAAATATATTCATTATATATTATGAATATATCCCCAAATTCAAATAGATTATTGATTTAAATTCAGAGACCAAATAATTCCTTAAAATGTTCCAGAATTTTGGTTTGATATATAACTCTTGCCAAAATTCACAAAACTATTTTTAGGGCATTTTGGATTCACAGAATGCAATTTAAAGGGTGCTTGCCCTTCTTTTAATCAGATTTCTGAGGTTTCAACAATCCTCAATTCAAGTTTCAGAAATTTAGACATGATGCACACATGACTAGCTAGTCTAGGTCATACCAGAACTAGGGATATGACACAAGTAGCATGTGGTACAGTATTATAGTACTCCATGAACATGTTGAAAGTCAAATTAATCAACTTGTTTGATATACGCATATATCCGTTCATGTGTGGATTGCAGACAACATGTTCTCCAATTTAAATATTTGAATGCAAGTTTATATCGAAACAAGGTTTATATCAGTCTTTGATGCATAAAACGCGACCTCCCCCTCTCCCGGACTCCTGCTCTCTCTCTCTCTCTCTCTCTCTCTCTCTCTCTCTCTTTCTTTCTCTCTCTCTCGCCGACAATCTTCAATTCCGTCACACGCATCCGACACAAAAACCTTGTTGGTCCCTCTCCCTTTCTCTCCATCTCTCTCTCTCTCTCTCTCTCTCTCTCTCTCTCTCTCTCTTTGTGTGTATATGTGGGGGGTCTTTCTAGTTCGCATGCATATATACACCATCTATAGGTCTCTCTCGCACACTAGGTATGATATTCTAGCTAGTCCAAGCTAGATATCTTGGGTGCACTCATCGTACGCACATAAATTCCTGGCTCTTTGCCCGTAACTCTCTCACGCACCACTGTGTCATCTCGGAGCTCTTCCCCCCTCTCTCAAACTCTCCATCCACCTAGATCACACATACACATGCATATCTCACTCGTACTCGATAGGCCCATCTAAAACTCTATCTCTCCCCCTCGTTCTCTCTCCATCTCACACGCGCACACACACAATCTCATGCCCAGCTAGCCAAGTATGATGGTCTCTCACTCAATTGTAGGCACAAGCAGTCCCCCCTATATGTATATGACTAGCTAATCTTAGTCTCCATCACAAACATGTGCATGCTCTATCTCGATTTCTCTCGGGGCATCTTTCTATCGCGCACGCACTCCCTCGATCTCCCACCCATATAGTCCCCTCACTATCTCGACGGGATCTCTCTATCACAAACACACCCTCTCTCCCTCCCCATGCATGTGTCCATGCCATCCATGTGTCCCTCTCGACCTTTGTTCCTTGTTGGCCAGACCTCTATTGGACATGTGCTACAGGGGTGTCTCTCTCCATTGCAAACAATCACACACTAGCTATGTTCGTGTATCTCCTCGCCTCGCTTTTCCATCTCGGAGATGCATGCATGATATGTTCGCATAAGAAATGAAAAAAACACTCTCTCTCTAATTTATCATTTGTTGTCACTTTCTCTTTCACACACATACTCTTTTTGCACACTTACTCATTCTCCTTCACACGCACTTGATTTGTCTTGACTGAGGCACTCTCCTCGGTCCATAGCATATAGATTTATTGAAAAGTCAAACATCACAAAGTTTGACCATGTACGTGGAGAAAAAGAATTACATCTAGTATGGCAAACATATACCATTAGATTCACCATGAGATGTAGTTTTGTATGATGTATCTTTGGTATTGTAGATATAAGTAACATTTGCGTAAACCTGATCAAAGTTTCCAAAGTTTGACTTATAAAAATTTTACATGCACTGCATTATCGAGCGGATGGAATATATCTTTCCCCCTCTCAGCTATCTGACGCACCACTCAGCCTTATCGGGGCTCCTCAATCTCTCTCAAACTTTATTTGTCAGTTTGGTTTGTGACCTGACCCTCATGCCTTGATGGCCGGTACTGCCTGGTGTGGACATGAGATGTAAAATATTTCCTTTTGTTTGGGAGAGTGAGAGGCTGCTGTAGCTGGTTTGATTGATTTGTTTATACATGTGGGTCTGTGTGCACAGCGGTGCCAACTCTCTCACATCGCGAGAGCGGTGCCAAAATCTTTTGATTTGACATCGATGCGTATTATGTGGCATATTTTGCGAAATATGGCATCGGCTACATAGTGGAAGGCAATAAATGCCCAAGCTCTTCACGTGCTCCTAGTTAAATGAGAGGAAACAGAAAGAGAGAGAGAGAGAGAGAGAGAGAGAGAGAGAGTGAAAAAATATCACTAGCCAGCCAACCCTATCGTATGAGTGAATGATATTGGTACCTCTTGATGACACGACAATCTTATGCAGCCAGCTGCTCTAATATGTTCTCTTCTTTTGCAGATAAAAAAAGACCCGAAAGTGAAAAATGTGTTGCACCATAACAATCTCATCAAATGCCTTGATCTCCATCTTACAGAAATTGATTTGATCGACTACCGAGGCAGCTCATTTGAGATTAAATTGGCCAGGTTCTTTGTTCTAGAGGCAAGTGTGCTCAAGGTAATGAGGTTTGGCGTTCTCTGGCGCAACAATGAATGGCGTGTTGATCACCGCAAGCGTCTAAGCCTAAATGACAAAGTCTCCGCAGAAGCTGAATTTGTTTTTGAAACATCAAGTGGCCAGAGACTTGAAAACTTATTTGCCCACTAGTGACTTGTCAGGGCGGTGGATTTTAGTTTGTACGATAATGCTGCATCCACCTAAAGTAACGAAAGTTCTTACATAAACTTCCTAGTAATTCCCTCTTCGTAGGTGCAGCATTACTCCTAACATTTGTAATATCAGTTTGAAACTTGTAATATTGTCGTGTCCTATTCCTGCGTTTTCAAAATCCTGCGAATCAAACGGGTCCTGAGTTGGTGATGATGTTGTGCCTCCCATCTTTCGCCAATAGCCGTCGGATCTAGATCTGACGCATACAAACCAAGCTTCTCCATTTTTGCAAAAAGATGCCCGCACTTGTTCCCTATTTACAAAAAAATCATTGTCTCTCACAATCAGCCTTATCTCCTCCCCACCACATCTATAAGGCCGTGAAAAAATCTGGCGCGATGGCCGCTGCCGGAGCCGTCCACCCCCAATCTTGGTGTTCCGTGCAATGCACGGGCATCTACGCACGGGAAATTATGTCGAACAGGGCTAGTTGTAAGCAGGCTAGCTCTACAGCCATGATGATAGTGACTGCAGATGGTGAGGCTGACTATGGTATGCCGAACACGGCGCCTATACTCAGGTGTCATCTCCGGCGCAGGGTCTTGTCACTTCACTGTGAGGAGCAGCACGTCATAATTTGACCAACGGGTAGTACAGTGCTAGTACTCCTACTACTACATTGGTAGTACTACTACTAGTACTAGTAGCACCACCGTCTGGATTTAGGATTACTACCACGTCCATCTGGATTTTAGTATTTGACTAGCAATATCTA
Organism: Triticum dicoccoides; assembly: GCF_002162155.2. Taxonomy (NCBI): domain Eukaryota; kingdom Viridiplantae; phylum Streptophyta; class Magnoliopsida; order Poales; family Poaceae; genus Triticum; species Triticum dicoccoides. The sequence continues at coordinate 516,840,902 of NC_041386.1, forward strand.
GTAATGCATGTCACAAAAAATGTACTACTCCCTCTGTAAATAAATACATGGTGTTTTATTCCTATCGGCGAGAGAACTTAATGTTTTTTGCTAACTAGAGTACTAATAGGATTACATGCAATGAACTAAACACTGCATGTCATGTTTTGTAGTCTCAAGTCATTGAAAGCATGCACGGCCCACATCTCGCATTGGTTGATATGTCACGAAATAAGAAACAAGGAGGGAGTTAATGCATCATGCCTAAGTATTTTGGGATTATTTGGTTTTCGTAAGGTGACTTACACAAAATTTTTGTTTACATGCATTAACATTTTATTAGTTAAATCAAAGGTCAAAACTTGGCGCAAAATGCAAAGGGGACCAATAAACCAGTAAACATCAAACTTCTCTCGTTTGGCCCCAACTAGAGGTCCGGTGAGATGACTATACTGCACCGGCACGGAGGGGGGCGCAGCTTCATTGACTTACGGCAACTTCCTTTGGGTGAATGACACGTGGGCCCAGGGGTGGCTGGCCCACCTATCATACAGCCAAAGGCAGGTGCAGTAGAGGGCCGAGGAGTAGTACGAAATCCTACGCACCTACACACGCTAACCAAGGGCAAGAGTGATCACTTGAATCACAAGATCGGTTGACTAGAAGCTAAGCTAGACCGATGGAGGCGATGAGCGTGAGCATCAGCCGGCTGTGCCAGATGGTCCATGACGCTGGCTTGCGGCCTAGCACCAAGGAACGTCTCCAGGTAGTATTGCTTGAGGCCGCCAGGGCGAGGGGCCGCTTGGACGACAGCTTCGTCTCCTTGTTCGATGAGGTCCTCGTCGGTTTCCTCGACAAGTTCACCGTCGTCAAGAAGCTTGCGGACGACTTTGACATAAGCCTCCAGTCGACTCGCCCAGGCTCTGTGATGCCCGCCACCCTCAACGGCCACTATGATGACAACCTCTTCGACGCACTGGTGGCCCTGCGACTGCCCGCCATCGCGCCAGAGAATGTCCACCTCGAGGTCGCGCTCACCGTGCAGCTCCTGGCGCAGCAGGACACCATCGACATAATCACCCACGTCTACGCGCAAATCGTCCACAAGGACTACTACATGTAAGAGGAGGACGATAGGACGCTGGCCTTCTTGGACCGCAGGGCAACCTTGGACAGCACTGTTCAGAAGCACGTTGAGCTCGCTGCCAACGCCACTGCTCCTCACACGTCGGTTGGTGACCCGGTGCACTAGGGCGTGAGGATGTCATTGATGGATCCGAATGTATTTTTATCTTTCTGTCAAATCCATGTAGTAGTATATGATACTACAGTAATTATCTTACCTTTCGCATCAACTTCATAATTTTCGTACGTACTCCATGCATGAACGGCGCCAGAACCAAACTTCTCATTACTCTAGGCAAAATAGTTATTTTCTATCTATCGGTCGCGCCATGGAGCAGAACCAAATTTTACAAGTTACGAGTTCAAAAGGAAAAGCCTACCGTGTTCGCGTCGCACCCACACACAGTTGGTCTGGCACACCGCTCAAGCGGGAATGCATGTGGTGTTGCATTTTCACTTACAAGTGGGACCACAGTTGAGAAAACCGACTATCGGCAAACCCCCACCCCGCCCATCGCGCGATGGCTCAGAAAACAGGAGGGAGAAGAGATAGTTGTAGCACGAACTCCAAGAAATTGGTGTCGGATGGGACTCGTGTGGGTGGTGTGTGCCGTACTGCTAGACGTGAATGCTAGTTATGGCCCATGCCACCCCACTATATCGAGCCTATATCGAGGTACATAGAACAAATTTCCCGCAGTCCGTGCTCAGCCCTCCTCTATCTCTCTTCTCAGCCAGCCAGCGGACGCGCGGAGCCCATCGTCTGTTTGCTCACATGCGGCCCCACATGTCAGTGAAAACGCAAGAGGACCCACTGAACCTGCACATCTTTCACCTCGACATGCTGGTGATGAAAAACAAATCCAATAAAGATCTTCGGTGGCCGCTTTTGGAGTTACCCAAGAGTAGTAAGATTCTATTTATAGTTTAATCCAAGATGCACATCTCGTGGCTTCAAAGACCACTCTATTTTCTTTCATGACACGACCTGGATGCTGGATGTACCACGTGTCGGCAAAAGGAGGAAGAACCCAACCAAATCTTCGGTTGTGCTCTCGGATTAGACTAGTTGTGCTAACTTAAACTTTTTATTGTGTACTCCCTCCATTCCAAAATACTTGACTTCCATTTGTCAAAAAATGGATGTACCTATATACTAAAACATGTCTAGATACATATATATTTTGACAAATAGAAGGCATGTATTATGCAAGGGAGGGAGTAGAATGGATGCAAGTTTTTGTATTGGGAAGAAGAGTACATCCATATATTGATAGAGCGCAATTTAGTAGATGTTCTATAATTTTAGCTAGCACAGAGACTAGAGATGAGATTAGTGCACTTGTTGATACTCCTACTAGAATAGAGGCTAGACATGAGACTAGATGCGAGGAAGCAATGTCTACTTCTTTACACTCGAAGAAGAAAGAAGCACGCAAGATCGAGCTTCCGCAGATCAACAATGAATGCATCAAGAAGGCGCTAATCCAACTTACAGGAGTAGTAAAATATATTCTTCTGGTTCTTCTTTTCTTTGGTCTTGCTTTTCTAGTCAAAATTATCATTGGAGTTCGTGCAAAACGTAGGTCCGTTTGGGGTCGTGCGCTGGAGTTGGCCTTACAAGTGGGACCGCAGTTAAGGAAACTGACTATCGACAAACCCCCACCTCGCCCGCCGCGTGATGGCTGAAGTTAGAGAAACGACGAGGTTGAAGAGATTGCTCTAGCACATACTCCAAGAAATAATATGGTGTCAGATGGATGTCGTGGTGGTGGCGTGTGCCGTACTCCTGGACGTGAATGCTTGTTCTGGCCCATGCCACCCTACTACTCCTACTACTTACTCCTACTATATAGTACTAGTATCGAGGATTCAAGGTGCTGGTTACATACAGTGAACACATTAACATATGGCTACAGTAAAAACACCCACCCAACGCGCGAAGCATGTGAAGCTAGTACAAATATTGTACTACTATTGTTGATTGGCCTCATCTGATAACCTGTTGCAATGCACGTACAATTATGTATTCGGAAAATATTTTTTTGCCTCGTCGCACCACTCACTCAGAGAAGCAACTCGAAAGCCATTCATAAATTTAGTAAGTTTATCACAGGCATATCATTTTATTACATACAACAGGTCATCAACCCACATCGACAACGAGGATACATTATAAATACTAAAGTTTTCACCACACAACAAATAACAAGCAATGAAATGAACTTCAACTCAACCATTCCTCGGCGTTGGAAACGATTGCTTTGAACCACAAGTGATTCTCTAGGACGGGCCATCGATTGTCAATCTGGAAACCAACACAGGACTGATCATCCAGGCTGAAGCGGCCTACTATATCAGTACCAGGGTAGGGAACCACCCAAATGTCGTAGACTAAGGCATAGCCTAGTGGTGGGAAGAGGCTGATGCCTTCCCACCCACCCAGGTTCAAGGCATGGTACTTGCAATTTGGGTTTGTTGCACCAATTATACTGTAGGGGGGTCCCTTATAGTCTTTATGTCAAAAAAAACCACCCAAATGTCCGAGGTATAGACACAGTTGCTTCTCATAAATGGTAGTAACTTTGTGTCAACAGCAGTTGGATCGCCTTTCACCATCATCGGATAGTTTTGTCCAAGGAAGAGCGAGTTTTCTCCAAGACTATCAATTATGTACCAGGGAGAAGGAGTTGGCTCTAGCACACTAGTATACATCCCGAATACCATGCAACGGGTGTTGGAATAGGTCCGGAGAGTGCGACCATGGGAGACTACACCTGATTTCTTAGCAGTAACATCATCAGTGGGCTGTATACACACAAGAAGAGGTGATCCATCAGAATTAGTTGCCAGGCGCCACAGAGTATATGGGCGCTGCTCGTCCTCATGCTCGTGATCATCACCATCGTCATCTTCCCCATGGTTATAAAAAAATTCAATTATAGGTGGTGGGATGTTCACAGGACCTTGGAAACACAATAAGAAGGTTAATTAGTAAAGGGAAACTTGCTAACCCGCATGCATGTGGATGAAACAATTATAATTACGGTGGAAGACAAACATACCGAAACTACGAGGATCCCATGCAAAAACAGTGCCACGAGTGGTGGAGCAAACACAAGGCCCTCCTATTAAATTGCATCACAGTACTCATCCATGTACAGAAACTGATTTTTGAGCAATATCCATCGAGTCAAACCACCAAGGATGGCAACAAGCTTGTCGAAGATAGCAACAACTTGATAGTTGTTGTAATTCCAAGAGCGGTTGGGAACTCGACAAATTGCTATCTTTCATAGAAGACAGTCACCATGATCATATTTGAACGTGCGTACAATACCGGTGTGCTCAACCTCTGGGAAGTCTGCTGAGATTTTTGGAAGTGGAACCCGGTCACGAGTGTACACATTCACAAGTTCCCACTCGCAGTTGGACCCAATGTAAACAACCCAATCTCCATTTGTGCCTGCCCAAGCCTTGCCCTCAAGCGATGGCATCTTAACATCATGCGTGTCATTATCAAGCGGCATCAACTTGCACAGGGCGAGGCCTCCGTCGTGCCGGCGCCAGTCATCAGGGTCACAGCGAAGATGATAGGGGAGATCAAACCGCTCCTTGACTCTTGGGTTCTTTGTAATGATGTTATTAGTTGAGTCGAGAATGGGCTTGAACGAACCTGCCATGCTAGCCGAGGTGATGATCTCGCACCGATCAATGAGTTCCTCCACCATGTCATCTTTCAGATCGGGGCAAGAATAACGGGGTGATTTCTGGCCTGTTCCCTCCATGGAGAAGATGATCGAACAATGGCAGAAGAAAGGGTGAAGGGCTGAAGGAAAATGGAGGAGGGAGAGGAAGAGCGTGCGACAGCAGTTCCAAATCGAGAGGGCAAGGCGAAGAGTCGGTGGACGGTTGCGAGTTTGCCATGGTTCACGAACAGGCGCCCCGGCCTACACGTCCGTTCGGAAATACTCCTACTACTCGCCGTCGTCTCACTAATATGTTGGAACGGGACCACATGTCAACGAAACATGGTGTGTAATTTCTCATGCAAAATGCGATGGCCTGAGGTGCCGCATTAGTTATCGACCTTTATTTTTTTAATGGCGTGCCGATCAGTTTTGAAGCACGACTAACTGGTACTGTACGCGGAGAAAATATAAACTACTCTACCACTACTCCACCTCCAGTACTAGTAGTATAAAAAAGATATATAGGCTGGAGCTTCAGCGCTTTCTTGCTAAGGGCTGCCCACTTTCTTCTCACACTACCACCCTCTCTCCAGATCTAAAAAGACGGCCCCTCTCTCCCTCCTCACCGGTGGTCATAGATCCACCAGGGAAGAAAAGTACGTGCAGCGTTGACGCACTCGTCGGCGGCGAGCGAGGTCACGCACTGACGACAAGGACGTCCTCTTAGACCTAGCGCCCGTGCGGGATGGCCTCCATCCCCAAGCCCGCTGCCGTAGTGTGTGCGGAGGACGACGACCACGAGCGAAGCCACTTCCCGCCGACCCTCAGGTATGCTACCTCTTTTCGAACCATAACTTTGTTATATTGCCCCATCTGCCACGTCGTTGCATGTGGATCTTTTTCCACTCTACCATCTTCCCAATTTGTTATCCTCTGCTCTGCTGGCCACGCAGACGAAAACCATAATTTGCACTATTAAAGGAAACCCTACTTCATGCAAACTAATCCATGTATGGGTTGAATAAGGAAAGGAAGGGAGACTGTACTGTCCAAGAGAGTAGGCATCAAACCCGCATCTAGGTTGAAAAGGGGAAAATCAGTAGCTAAGGAACGAGTCTCGTGTCTCTTGGTTCAAGAAGGGTAGAAAGGCATGACACGCAATAGAGAATGACCAGGTTTATCGGTTTGTTGTCCTCGCATAGGAAAAAGGTGGCTAAAGAGAACAAAAATGGGACGTAATCCACATATGTTGCCTGGATATTTGTTGCTCTGGGCAACCATACCTCCCTCACCACTCTGCGTCCGTGGAGGTACATCGTACTAGTGTGCCCACTATCCGAATGGGCCTCCCATGCTCTTATTGCCACTTGTTTGTTGTTAGTATAACGCCAGCGGTCAAGTCAAGCAATGCTACTACTAAAGTGATGCCACATTTAACTAATGTCGCTCTCAGTCTAATGCCACCGATAAATTTAAGCAATGCCATTTAATGTCACTGGATTATTTCAGGGTTAGCTGTTGATTGTGGATGTATTCAAGATTTTTCAGCTAAGGCATTCTAATGCTGTTGCACAGCCAGTATACCAATGATGAAACTTGTTACTACCTTCAGATTTTTGCACTGTTAATGCTTATAGATTACATACCTCACTTTCATGAGATAAGTTAATTTTTTTTGTACAGTGTCACCAAAATCCCAAGGCGTTGATGTCATTTTATTTTGGTTAAACTACACAGACAATTATGAAGACAAGAGGAAAGGTCAAGAGTGTGCACCTCCTCCTCCGGCTGTTCTCTTGATTCGTTCGATCAAGTTTTTATGTTTGATCGATTATCAAGATTGGGATAGCAATTTTTAAGGTCCCCCCGAGTTCAAAATGATATTTACCTTGGAGGTACACGGTTTGCAATTTTTTTATACTGTCATTAGTTAATAATGCTAGTTACCTTCAGACTTTTGTATTCGGTTTAATGCTCATGCACAGCTAGTATACCAATGTTGAAACTTGTTACCTTTACATTTTGTATTGTAAATTCTTATAGAAACCTTCCAGTGCTAGAGTTTATTGAAATCTGTTCAGTAAAACCATTGTATTGTACCCTGTAATAAACTAACTACTCTATTGTTGCACTAGCCACTGGATTAGTGTATATTTGTAGTATTCAAATGGTATTGCATTAGCGTATGGACATAAATAAAGTGTGGCAAGCTTTCCCAGATATGTGCTCAAGAAAACTACTACCTGTTTTTCTAAATACTAGACGTTTGGGTACTTTAAATTGAATCGCGAAAACGTCTTATATAAAGGAACAAAGGGTGTAGAGTTCACTCAAATTATCTCGGTAAAGCTAGTCACACCTTTGTTAAAATTAATGTTCATTATGTTATCGGAGGAGGTCTGTATGTTTGTCTCTAATGCCTGTCGACTACATACCTGACATCATGATGTAATGTTAAGTCATTTCCTTTTGTACAGTGTCACTGAATTGTCAAGGCGGTGATGGCATTTTATTTTAGTAGAACTGCACAAAATTTGCTTAAAAGAAGAGGAAAGGTCGGGAATGGCTCAGTTTTTTAGAAAAAACTATGTATGCCTTCCTGACATCAGTCGTTGTTGCTTTATTTATTCCTTCAAACAGGGGGTTAGAAATAGTCTTGCTACCTTTTTGAAAGTGCAACTATCCCTAGGTGGTTTTGGTAATTCATAACAACATATAGCTCATTGAGCTAATGCTATTCCAAGATTATTATTTCAGGAAAGCTCAACGATTAGCATGGCATGGATGTGAAAGTGGAACCCTCAAAATGCTAAGGACAAAGGATTGGCTCAAGCTCAAAAGCTCAATACTCTTCATTTTATATTCTAGTGATCCAAGATCACATTGAGTCTTTAGGAAAAGCCAATACTATCAAGGAGGGATGAGCTGTTGCTTAATGAGCCTCTTGCTTCATGTGCTTAGTGATATGCTCCAAAACCCTCAACTACTTTCCCATATCCACATATGACCTAAACCCTAAGCCAAACTCGGTCCTACCGATTCTTCCTATCCGGCGCCACCGAGTTTCACTTGTCATAAGCCACTGCCAAACCCTAGCAATTCGGTTCTACCGATAGGGATCTCGGTCTCACCGAGATGGGATTGCAAACTCTCTGTTTCCCTTTTGTAACTTTTCGGTCTCACCGAAAGAGCGAATCGGTCCCACCGAGATTGCAATGTAAATTCAGTGTTTCCTTTTTGTAACTTTTCGGTCTCACCGAAAGAGCAAATCGGTCCCATCGAGTTTGCCTGACCAACTCTCTGGTTAGCTAATTACCAAAATCGGTCTCACCGAGTTTGTGTAATCGGTCTCACCGAGATTACGTTATGCCCAAACCCTAACCATATCGGTCCTACCGAGTTGCATGTCAGTCCCACCGAAAATCTCTAACGGTCACTAGGTTTACATTTTCGGTCCGACCGAGTTTGTTGATTCGGTCCCACCAAGATTGGAAAACTGTGTGTAACGGTTGGATTTTGTGTGGAGGCTATATAGACCCTCCACCTCCTCTTCATTCGTGGAGAGAGCCATCAGAACACATACACAATTCCTACTCATATGTTCTGAGAGAGAACCACCTACTCATGTGTTGAGACCAAGATATTCCATTCCTACCATACGAATCTTGATCTCTAGCCTTCCCAAGTTGCTTTCCACTCAAATCTTCTTTCCACAAAATCCAAATCCTATGAGAGAGAGTTGAGTGTTGGGGAGACTATCATTTGAAGCACAAGAGCAAGGAGTTCATTACCTACACACCATTTGTTACTTCTTGGAGAGTGGTGTCTCCTAGATTGGCTAGGTGTCACTTGGGAGCCTCCGACAAGATTGTGGAGTTGAACCAAGGAGTTTGTAAGGGCAAGGAGATCGCCTACTTCGTGAAGATCTACCGCTAGTGAGGCAAGTCCTGTGTGGGCGATGGCCATGGTGGGATAGACAAGGTTGCTTCTTCGTGGACCCTTTGTGGGTGGTTGCTTCTTCGTGAACCCTTCATGGGTGGAGCCCTTTGTGGACTCGCGCAACCGTTACCCTGTGTGGGTGGAGCCCTCCGTGGACTCTCGCAACCGTTACCTTTTGTGGGTTGAAGTCTCCATCAACGTGGATGTAGGATAGCACCACCTATCCGAACCACGGGAAAACATCCGTGTCTCCAATTGCGTTTGAATTCTCCAAACCCTTCCCCTTACATTCTTGCAAGTTGCATGCTTTACTTTCCGCTGTCAATATACTCTTTGCATGCTTGCTTGAATTGTGTGATGATTGCTTGACTTGTCCTATAATAGCTAAAATCTGCCAAGAACTAAAATTGGGAAAAGGTTAAGTTTTTATTTGGTCAAGTAGTCTAATCACC
>NC_041386.1:516850335-516881395 GCF_002162155.2 Triticum dicoccoides
CCATTAAGAAATTGGAATGCTTATATTTGTGAGTCTATGCTTCAACTAGTGCCACTTTTAGAGTAATCACACTTTCAATATCTATGCAAACAGGGATGCTCAATTTTAGTGGAACTGCACAAAAAGTCCAACTGGTTCAACATTAGGAGCATGCTTTTTCCAAACCTTTATATCCAATTGGTGGCACTATGAGCTATTCATTACGAAGGTACATGGTTTGCTACTATCTTGCTACTCTTTTTGTATTGTCATTAGATAGTAATACTAGTGGTTTGCATGTGAATTTATTGGCAGGGTGGACCTACATTGGAGGTGCAGGACGGGATTCAATGATTGGATGCTCAATTTCAGTTGTACCAATTTCACCTCTTCCATCACTGCGAACGTGGATATCCTTGGTCTGATGAAGAATAGGCACTATATTTCTGCTCTGAACCAGCAAATCAATTCAGTATGAAATTGTCCAGGGCAAAACATAACTGTATCAGATTGTCCAGTGCAGAACATGACAGATGCTAAGCGGAAGAGACATGTTTAAACCGAAAATACAAGGTGTGGTATATGTTTACTAGCTGCTTGATATTTGTGCAGATAGAGATGTCTGCCCGTTGTATTTGGCAAACAAACAAAGTGTCCGCAATTTTGGTTGAACTGCACAAGAGAATAGTATAGTCACTGCATGCAGTGCCATTTGAAAATAGACACAGAAAGATTGGATAGTCACTTCATGGACTGCAGAAAAGTAGTACTGTACTATTTATTGGCCAACACTAGGTGCTTCATTGCTTTGGTCTGATTATACAATGGGCATCATTTTGCCTAAGTTGAAGTTTGTATTCCGAAAATAGTCTCGCGGTGTGATCGAGAGAAGACCAAATCATATTGCAGTGGATGTTCTTCCATCATGTGTGGTTCATTATCATGGTTCCAGCTGTTGGTGAAACCACTTACGTTTGCAAGAGGAATTGTAGACTTCACAAACAAATTTGTCTTTTAGTCTGTACTGAATGTTGGCCAAGAGAAGCATCCATGTTAGTAGGAAGAACAGATGTTTTTCCTAGATCTTTGCTTTTGGAGCTACATATTTGTAATGATCCGTGAATCATTGAGATGCATTAACATGTTGATCTTATGTATGGGAAATGTACTAGTTAGTTTTAGTTGCGACGCAGGATCCGAAGTGGCTGATCTTTGCTTTTGGAGCTACATATTTGTATATGATCTGTGAATCATTGAGATGCATTAACAGTTACTTATTTTTGTTCGCTCAGTGTTTACAAGTTACTGATCGATCACTAGCTAGCCTACAAATGCGCTCTTGGCAGTTTTATTTGCGACGCAAGATGCGAAGTGGCAGTTTTTTGAATAAAAATGCTTACCTCTGAAGAAACTGACAAGCTACACTATCGATCCTACACTGATAAAAATGCCTACCTCTGAAGAAGTTTAAGCCTAATTAATTCTGTGAGGAAAGCAGCAAGACCAAGGCATGGCAATAATTAACGGCATGCAGAAGTTTAAGCCTAATTAATTCCAGCGATTTAAGTGGATCCATGCGTGCCCTCGGCTGCGACTCGTTGCATGCTGCTTCGTGTACTGCCTGCGAGTGATTCTGAGTGCCTGGATGCAGCTAGCCATAATTAAGGCAGCTAACTAATGCGAAAAAAGATGCGCTTTAATTGTTGTGGGCTTTTTAAGTCTGTGGAATTATTATTGACAAGGAGGGACATGATTCGAGTGCACTCATTGGACCACCATGCTGGCGTGTGACCCAGACGGGACGGGACGGGACGGCACAGTCATAATTTCAGTTTCTCTAGTTTTCCACGGCAAGCTGGCGTGCTAAGCCATTATGCATTGAATTCCGATGACCGTCGCACTACCTTCCGCCTATAAGTACTGTTTCCCGGCCTTCTTTGGTGCCACCGTGACCCAACTCGCCATATCCTCATAAGCCCCCACCGGACCGACGTCGCTCGCCACGTCCGCCATGCCCCCGCCCGTCCGCGGTAGGCGACGCCGGAGGTGGTCACTGCCGGAACTAGTGTTCGGGTTTTCACCGGAAGGCAGACGGAGGGAGGAGGCATTCTATCTGTCTTTAGATGGCAATGCGGAGATCGAGGAGTTGTTGGAGCGTGACCGCATGGCGGAGGAGCAGGAGTTGTTGGAGCACGACCGCCTGGCGGAGGAGCAGCGTATCGCCGATTTGCACCGCCAGTGGGACATGGAGCAGCAGCGCACTGACGCTATGAGTCGCGAGCATAGCGCCCGCAACTGGGCCGACTACGTGGAGGCCGGCGCCCGGCAAATAGCCCTGGAGCCTGTCGGGCACGCACGCGTTCGCGACGCCGATTTTTACTACTAGCTCGTCAAGTGGGTTTCCCGCTTGGAAGCGGAAGTTTCAGTGGACCATGTCGGCATGGAAAGGGCCAACGCGCGCGAGCAACGCGCCCTATCGCACCTCTTGTAAGTCCAAGGCAAGGCACACGACGCCGGTGCCGGCGTTTAGCATGTACCACAGATGGCGGCTGGCATCGTCTAGTTAGCTAAGAGTAAGTTAGTACTTATACGCTACTAGAGTACTAGTGGGAGTAGATAGTTAACTTAGCTATGATGGTTGTCAATGTGGAAGTTCAGTACTCTATATGTGGATCAGACCTGTTACTTTGCTCTGAATGTTGAACTTTCTGTTTGAACGTATGGAATGGGCTGTTATTTTTTAAATGGGTTGTATTTGTCCTCCATGGGTTTAGAGGCTGACTTGTGGGCCTAGCAAGTTGACGCGTACACAATCAGGAGATGATTGTACGTGGAGAGGATGACAGCAGGGACCCGCCAAGGTCATGGCAGTACGCAAGCAAGTGCCTCCTTATTTCAAGCCAATAAAAAAATGGCTCCTCCTAGTGGATTTCTGACATCTGGGTCCCATGCCATTGTCAACGTAGTCAATAAACGAGATAATTGCACAATGAGCGGCTGACACCAGGGACCTAGCAGCTCGCCCAGTTATTTTTGTTTTGGGTTAATTTGATAAATGCCACTCCAAATCTGCTGTATCCGAGAAATGCCAATGCAATTTCCAAACTTTGAAAAATGCCATTTCATGCCATTTCTAGTGGCATTTTTTGAAGTCTGGAGTGGCGTTTTTCAAAGTTTGCAAACTGCAGTGACGTTTTTCAAAGTTTGCAAAAATTGCAATGGCAGTTTTCAAAGTTTGGAAATTGTAGTGGCATTTTTATGAATCCCCATAATTGGAGTGGCATTTATCTAATTTGTTTTTGAGACAGAAGCAGGGTGTCAACTGGGCTGTGCGGGACACTCTGGCCTATCTAGACAGCCTTTTCTTTTATGTTTACCACAGACCAGCCCAGTAGTTTTTTTCTTTCTGAAAATGGCTAGCCTAGTTTTTTTGTGATTTGTCAAGTAAGTCGCTTTATCAGGCCTATTGTGCTGCAAATCTTACAAGACGAGGAGAGCTTCATCCGGCTGGCCGAGAAAATGGCCTATCAATAATGAGAAATGGGTTGTACATTTTTAAAACACATCAAACCGGCAATTAGTTTCAAATATCTTTTTTCATTTCAAGATTTTAAATTGCATTGATTTTTATGCGTGGACAATTTATTGGATTTTATATTGATATACATTTATTTTTAAAATCAGTCTGAATGTGACTCGAAATTTCGGGATTAAAAATAGTTCAGACCGCACCGACATATGCAAAATTTCGTATAATTTTTTTAACCGTGGCCACAATATGGGATGTAATTCTAACAAAAAGAATATGGGCTCCAAAAAACCCATAAGAATTAGCAAATGGGCTGTAAATTATTTGAAATAATGGCAGATGGGTTGTATGATGTTTTCCACAGATTTGAGGCTTTCCACAGATGGCATGTATACTGTTGGATGTCCATCCAATGGTCGTCGTGCTTCTTCAATCTCTGCTCTTTCTGCTCCAGCCGCTCAAACAAGCGCCGGCGGGACTGCCTGCTCCCTCCTCCCTGCGGCTGGCTGTGCTGCCGCGCAGGCCTCACCGCCCCACCGTACTCCCATCGCTGGCCTAGCCATCCCTCTACTCACCCACACCTGTTGTTATTCTCCGGCGATGGTAGACAAACTAGTAAACCCTCGGACAGTCATACTCCCCTCCGCGTGGGAAACAAAAACAACTACCGAGTCTTCCCTGCCTCCGTGTCGTTCCCTTCCTAGGCCTCGCCATCGTCCACCGCCCTGGTGCTCTCGGCATGGCGTGGTCAACGTGGTCAACGACTGACATGCATCCGAAGTGGACTGTACGTGGAGAGGCTGACAGCTAGGTCCACGGCCGCACGCAAGGAAATGCCTCCTTATTACACGCAAAATAATGATTCCTCCACCAAACATCTGGGACCCACCGAAAGGGCCTCTGTATTTTGTGAAAAAAACATTACCACCATTGACAGCTCGGACCCACCAGCTATATCTTCGCATGCAAGGAAGTGCCTCCTTATTACGCACAAAAAAATGAATACTCCCCCTGCTAGCTGGGACCCAGTATAGTGGGCCTACTAAGTTGACGGGGATGAAGGGCTTTGTCAACTTAGTCAATATGCATGATTCTAGCTCGACTGACCGTACGATGTCCATCCAACGGCCGTAGTGCTTCTTCAACCTCCGGTCTTCTTGCTCCAGCCACCCAAAGCAGCACCGGTCGTGTTGCCTGCTCCTGCCTCCCGTGGCCGGCTGTGCTGCCGCGGAGGCCTCACCGCCCCCATACTACTCCCACCGCTGGCCAGGCCATCCCTCCACTCCACTCACCCACACCCCCTGTTATTCTGCGGCGATGGCAGCGCAGCCAAACCAGTGAACCCTCATACTCCTCTCCGCGTGGGCATCCACTGCCGCGTCTTCCCCGGCTCCACGTCGTCCCCTTCCTAGGCCTCGCCTCGTCCACTACCGTGGTGCTCTCGGCGCGGCGTGGTCAATGTGGTCAACGACCGAATTCCATCGGAAGAATACTGTACGTGGAGAGGCTGATAGCTGGGTCCACGGCAGCCGCAAGGAAGTGCCTCCTTATTACGTGGAAAATAATTATTCCTCCACCTGACAGCGGGGACCCACCAGACGGGCCACCAATATTTTGCAAAAAAAATCGTTTCCCCTGACTGTTGGGACCGACCGGATGGGCCACCGTATTTCGTGAAAAAAAACGTTCCCCCCGCTGTCAGCTCGGACCCACCGGAAGTGCCACATTATTACGCACAAAAAAATGAATACTCCCCCGGCTAGCTGGGTCCCACCTTGGTGGGAGGCTGACTTGTGGGCCTACTAAGTTGACGGGGACGAAGGGCTTTGTCAACTTAGTCAATATGAACGATTCTAGCTCCAGTGACCGTACGATGTCCATCCAACGGCCGTAGTGCTTCTTCAACCTCTGGTCTTGTTGCTCTAGCCGCCCAAAGCAGCGTCGGTCATGCCGCATGCTCCTGCCTCCCATGGCCGGCTATGCTGCCGCAGAGGCCTCACCGCCCCCTACTATTCCCACCGCTGGTCAGGCCCTGCGGCGACGGCAGCCTCACACCGCAGCCGAACCAATGAACCCTCGTACTCCTCTCCGCATGGGCTTCCACTGCCACGTCTTCCCCGGCTCCACGTCGTCCCCTTCCTAGGCCTTGCCGTCGTCCACCGCCGTGGTGCTCTCCGCGCGGCGTGGTCAACATGGTCAAGGAACGACTTCCATCGAAAGAGTACTATACGTGGAGAGGCTGACAGCTGGGTCCACGGCCACAGCCCAATTTTTTTGTGATTTGCCAAGTAAGTCGATTTGTAAGGCCTGTTGGGCTGCAAATCTTTCAAGACGAGGAGAGCTTTCATTCGGCCGGCCGAGAAAATGGCCCATCAGTAATGAGAAATGGGATGTACATTTTTAAAACACATCAAACCGGCAATTAGTTTCAAATATCTTTTTTTTCATTTCAAGATTTTAAATTAAATTAATTTTTATGCGTGGAGAATTTGTTGGATTTATATTGATATACATTTATTTTTAAAATCAGTTTGAATGTGAGTCGAAATTTCGGGATTAAAAATAGTTCGGACCGCACCGAAATATGCAAAATTTCGTATAATTTTTTAACCGTGGCCACAATATGGGCTTTAATGCTAACAAAAAGAATATGGGCTCCAGAAAAAACTTAAGAATTAGCAAATGGGCTGTAAATTATTAGAAATAATGGCAGATGGGTTGTATGTTGTTTTCCATAGATTTGAGGCTTTCTTAAAAAAAAGGTTGACGCACAAGCACTGACTGTTGGATGTCCATCCAACGGCCGTCATGCTTCTTCAATCTCTGCTCTTCCTGCTCCAGCCGCTCAAACAAGCACCAACGGGACTGCCTGCTCCCTCCTCCCTGCGGCCGGCTGTACTGTCGCGCAGGCCTCACCGTCGTACAGTCCTAGCCATCCCTCTACTCACCCACACCTGTTGTTATTCTCCGGCGACGGCAGACGAACCAGTAAACCCTCGTACAGTCGTAATCCCCTCCGCGTGGGAAACAACTGCCGAGTTGTCCCCTTCCTAGGCCTCACCGTCGTCCACCGCCATTGTGCTCTCGGCGTGGCATGGTCAATGTGGTCAACGACTGAGGGAGTTCTGGATTAGGGGGTGTCCGGATAGCCGGACTATACCTTCCGTCGGACTCCTGGACTATGAAGATACAAGATTGAAGACTTCGTCCCGTGTCCAGAAGGGACTTTCCTTGGCGTGGAAGGCAAGTTTGGCGATACGGATATGTAGATCTCCTACCATTGTAACTGACTCTGTGTAACCCTAGCCCTCTCCGGTGTCTATATAAATCGGAGGGTTTTAGTTCGTAGGACGAACAACAATCATACCATAGGCTAGCTTCTAGGGTTTAGCCTCCTTGATCTCGTGGTAGATCTACTCTTGTGCTACCCATATCATCAATATTAATCAAGCAGGACGTAGGGTTTTACCTCCATCGAGAGGGCCCAAACCTGGGTAAAAACATCGTGTCCCCGGTCTCCTATTACCATCCGCCTAGACACACAGTTCGGGACCCCCTACCCGAGAACCGCCGGTTTTGACACCGACATTGGTGCTTTCATTGAGAGTTCCTCTATGTCATCACTTTTAGGCCCGATGGCTTCTCCGACCACCAACAGTGGTGCGATCCAGGGTGAGACCTTTCTCCCCGGACAGATCTTCGTATTCGGTGGCTTTGCACTGCGGGCCAATTCGCTTGGTCATCTGGAGCAGATCGAAAGCTACGCCCCTGGCCATCAGGTCAGATTTGGAAGTTTGAGCTACATGGCCGACCTCCGTAGAGACTTGATCTTCGACGGATTCGAGCCGCAGCCGAGCGCACCGCACTGCCATGATGGGCATGATCTAGCTCTGCCGCTGAACAGTGCCCTAGAGGCCGCACCCGCATCAGCTCCGATCCTTAATTCGGAGCCAATTGCGCCAATCGAGGATGGGTGGTTGGACACCGCCTCGGGGGCTGCAATCTCTAGGGCGATCGAGCCGAACACCAGCCCTATTCTCTGCGAAGCCCGTGACTCCAAGGAGCCGGACTCCTCTCCAAACTCCGAGCCCTCCGCGCCCCTACCGATCGAACCCGATTGGGCGCCGATCATGCAGTTCACCGCCGCGGACATCTTTCAACACTCGCCCTTCGGCGATATTCTGAATTCACTGAAGTCTCTCTCTTTATCAGGAGAGCCCTGGCGGACTATGGTCAGCAAGGTTGGGATGCGGATGATGAAGAAATTCAAAGCCTACCCACCACCCACTTCGTAGCCACTGTCGATGATTTAACCGACATGCTTGACTTCGACTCCGAAGACATCGACGGTATGGACGCCAATGCAGGAGATGATCAAGAACCAGCGCCTATAGGGCACTGGAAAGCCACCTCGTCGTATGTTATATACATGGTGGACACCCCAAAAGAAGGCAATGGTGATGGAACAGCGGAGGATAACCCCTCCAAGAAGCAGCCTAAGCGCCGGCGTCAGCGGCGCCGCTCTAAATCCCGCCAAAGGAAAAACGGTGATTTCGGCACGGGAGATAATAACACCTCAGACAGTGCCGAAGACAACCACCTCCAGCAAGATTCAGCACAGGAGGATGGAGAAGCCAGCCCTCATGAGAGAGCGGCAGACAGAGAGGTCGAGGACAATAATTATATGCCTCCCTCCGAAGACGAGGCAAGCCTCGACGACGACGAATTTTTCGTGCCGGAGGATCCCGTCGAACAAGAGCATTTCAAACGCAGGCTTATGGCCACGGAGAGCAGCCTCAAGAAAAACAGCAACAGCTTAGAGCTGATCAAGATTTGCTAGCCGACAGATGGATTGAAGTCCTTGCGGCCGAAGAGTATGAACTCGAATGCCCCTCCAAGAGCTACCCAAAGCACAGGTTGCTACCCCGATTAGAGGAGGAAGCGCCTAAACCTACATCACCAGCGCATGATGCGGCCGACTGGCCACCCTGTGGCCGCGACAACGAGGCCTCTCGGCCCTCCACTCAAGCCGCACCCCAGCGCCGCTTAAAAAATATCAAGGAATGGGAAAACGCGCTAGACCTGCGAGATATATTGGAAGACAAGACAAGGCAAACAAGATCGATCTACGGATCGTGTGGGCGCCCCACGGCACGAGACGGTACTCGTCATGCTGGATACAGTAAATCCGGCCGGGCCGAACATAGTAAACAAAGCTCATTTGAGCTGCGTCGGGATATAGCCCAATACAGAGGCGCCGCACACCCACTATGCTTCACAGATGAAGTAATGGATTATCAAATCCCTGAGGGTTTCAAACCCATGAACATCGAATCATACGATGGCACAACAGATCCTGCGGTATGGATCGAGGACTATCTCCTTCATATCCACATGGCCCGCGGTGATGACCTACACGCCATAAAATACCTCCCGCTCAAGCTTAAAGGACCAGCTCGGCATTGGCTTAACAGCTTGCCAGCAGAATCAATTGGTTGTTGGGAGGACCTGGAAGCCGCATTCCTCGACAATTTCCAGGGCACTTATGTGCGACCACTAGACGCCGATGACCTAAGCCACATAATTCAGCAGCCAGAGGAATCGGCCAGACAATTCTGGACACGGTTCCTAACCAAGAGAAATCAAATCGTCGACTGTCCGGACGCAGAGGCCCTAGCAGCCTTCAAGCATAACATCCACGATGAGTGGCTTGCACGACACCTAGGATAGGAAAAGCCGAAATCTATGGTAGCCCTCACGACACTTATGACCCACTTTTGCACGGGAGAAGACAGCTGGCTAGCTCGCAGCAATAACATGACCAAGAGCCCTAGTAATTCGGATACCAAGGACAGCAGTGGCAGGTCGCGTCGCAACAAGCAAAAGCGCCACATTAACAGTGACAATGCTGAGGATACGGCAGTTAATGCCGGATTCAGTGGCTCTAAACCTGGTCCGCGGAAAAAGCCATTCAAAAGAAATAAACCGGGCCCGTCCAGTTTGGACCGAATACTCGACCGCTCATGCCAGATACATGGCACCCCCAAAAAACCAGCCAATCACACCAACAGGGATTGTTGGGTGTTCAAGCAGGCAGGCAAGTTAAATGCCGAAAGCAAAGACAAGGGGCTGCATAGCAATGACGAGGAGGAGCCCCGGCCGCCGAACAACAGTGGACAGAAAGGTTTTCCCCCACAAGTGCGGACGATGAACATGATATACGCAACCCACGTCCCCAAGAGGGAGCGGCAGCGTGCGCTAAGGGACGTATACGCGATGGAGCCAGTCGCTCCAAGTTCAACCCATGGTCTTCCTGCCCGATCACTTTTGATCAAAGGGGCCACCCCACTAGCATCCGTCATGGAGGATTCACCGCATTGGTTCTAGACCCAATTATTGACGGATTTCACCTCACTAGAGTCCTTATGGACGGCGGCAGCAGCCTGAACCTACTTTACCAGGATACAGTGCGGAAAATGGGCATTGATCCCTCGATGATTAAACCCACTAAAACGACCTTTAAAGGCGTCATACCAGGTGTAGAGGCCAACTGTACAGGCTTAGTTACTTGAAGTGGTCTTCGGATCTCCGAATAATTTCCGAAGCGAGGAGTTAATCTTCGACATAGTCATGTTCCGTAGTGGCTACCACGCACTGCTCGGGCGAACCACATTTGCCAAGTTCAATGTGGTTCCGCACTACGCATACCTCAAGCTCAAGATGCCAGGCCCTCGAGGAGTCATCACGGTCAATGGAAACATCGAAGGCTCTCTCCGAACGGAGGAGCATACGGCGGCTATCGCAGCGGAAGTACAAAACAGCCTCTCAAGGCAATTCTCTAGTCCGGCCATTAAACGTCTAGACACCGTCAAGCGCGCCCGGAGTAACCTACAACAAGACCGCCTGGCATGTTCCGAGCAAGCGTAGCAATGCGGCCCCAACCCCAGCCCTCGCGAACTTGCGAAACCAATGTTGCGCGTACATAACTACGCTCTGGAAATACCATGGGGCACAGGGGGAGGGGCACCATCACGGCATGCCCGAAACGCGGCTTAAACCGCACTAGGAGCTGCCGATTTCTTAATTTTCTCTTATTTTCAGGACTCCATTCTTCTGAAGGCTTGTCCGGCAGTACAATTGCCGCACAAACGATACAACAACCAGGGGAGCAGAAAGCTACGCCGCACTACGGAACTCTAAGGTGGTCTCTATAATAAGCAGTATACCTGTTTCACATACAATTCCGCAGCTCGCCCCTGGAAAGGACATGTTAGATAGTCCCATCTTTTGCTTATCGCACTACTTGTATCGTTCTGCTTTGATCGCAGCCTTTTTAAATAAACAATGCATAGCTTTCGTCTATTATTGCATTACTCTTTTTCACGAATATATGTTCATTAATGACATGTTGGACTCGTACACTTTGGTACGGCCAATATGCTAGGGGCTTAAGTACCCCACAATATGGTGTGAGAAGTCCGAACACTTTCACAAGTGCAGCACCCCGAACTTATAGCATTATATGCATCGGCTCCGAATCATGTCTTGGGTCAATAGTTGGGTTTGCCCGGCTCCTATGTTTTGGTACCTTACGTTCCGTTATATCGGCTAAGGTAGCACTAGGAGAACTACTGCGATTGTGCCCCAGTTGAGCTGGGCTAAGCACCTCAGTAGAGAAAGCTAAAACTGACCGTCATGATGAGGCGAGAGTTGGTCGCTGTTCGAGAGGTTTTTGAGTCCCTAAAGACTTATGCCGCTTAGAGCGAGGAGTCGGCTTTGTCCGGCCTAGGCGTGGATAGCGCCCCGAGCTCGGTCTTTCGAACACTAGGGGCTTCGCTGAAATTTAAAATTATAGAATTCTATGGCTAAGTGAGAGTGTTCAAGCATTATAGTCTGATTGCCTTGTTCGTTGTGTTGAGCGCCTCCCTTGAAGGACCCAAGAATGGGAAAAAGAGCGATCATGTTTATCCCGAACACCCCAGGACTCGTGGCATGGGGGCAGAAGCCGACGACTCGCCATCTCTCAAATTTCATAAACGACCGCACAGAAGGTAATATTTTAAATTCAAAAGCGTTGCTTAGCGCATATGAACAAGTTTTCAGCGTACAGGATCACAAATGCGAGTTTACTCAAAAATTACATCTTTGGAGCATTCATCCGCTATAAGGCGGGCACCCTTCAGGACGCCCTCATAATACGCTTCCGGGATGCGATGCTCCTTGCCCGGCGGCGGCCTGTCCTTCACCAGCTTCTCTGCATCCATCTTGCCCCAGTGCACTTTAGCACGGGCAAGCGCCCTACGGGCACCTTCGATGTAGACGGAGCGCTTGATTACTTCAAGCCGTGGACAGGCATCCACCAGCCGCCGCACCAGCCCGAAGTAGCTACCAGGCGGAGCCTCTCCAGGCCAAAGCCGAACTATGAGGCCCTTTATGGCATGTTCGGCCACCATGTGGAGCTCGACCATTTGCTTCAGCTGGTCGCTTAAAGGCACCAGGTGTCCGGCCTCAGCATACTGAGACCAGAACACCTTCTCCATCGAGCTCCCCTCCTCGGCTCGGTAGTAGGCGGCGGCATCAGACGCACTGCGGGGCAAATCTACGAATGCTCCTGGAGAGCTCCGGACTCGTGTAATTAACAAGTAATTCACTTTCACGTGCTTGCTTTGCATAATGAATGTCTTACCCGCCGCTATCTTCTTCATCACTTCAAATTCTTGGAGGGCTTTCTGGGCTTCGGCCTTGGCAGACTTCGCCCTTTCGAGGGCTGCCGCAAGCTCGGACGCTTGCGTCTTTGAGTCAAGCTCCAAACTCTCGTGTTTTTTTCATGAGAGCCTGGAGCTCTTTCTGCACCTCCTCCACCCGCGCCTCCTACTTCCCTCTCTCTGTGCGCTCCGTGGCCGCTCTATTTTCGGCCTCGGACAGCACTTTCTTAAGGGTTGCCACCTCGGTCGTGGCCCCTATAATAGCACGTTGATCCTGTCATTTTTTTTGCAACCACATCTTCTCTATATACTTGCACAAGGTATTACTTACCTTCCTTCTCCTCGAGTTGCCTCTTGGCATGGCCGAGCTCGTTCTCGGACCGCGCAAGGTTTTGCTTCAGCGTATCCACCTCCGCAGTCAGTGCGGCGGAGGACGGCAGCGAAGCCTGCATACGCATATTGACTTGATTATGTTAGACTCCTGCGAATGTTATTAGATCCTCTATTCGGCTTTACTTTCCGAACGCCGAACAGAGCATCGGGGGCTACTGTCTATGCGGTAATATTTTTACATACTCCTTACTTACCTCAAAGCCTGTTAAAAGGCTGGCACAGGCTTCAGTCAGTCCGCTCTTGGCTGACTGAACCTTCTGGATCACCGCACTCATAATAGTGCGGTGCTCCTCGTCGATGGAGGCGCCGTTAAGCACCTCCAGCAAATTGTCATGTGCCTTCGGTTGGACGGAGGTCGCCGGCTCGGTGGGCTTGCTCCTCTTGGAAGGAGGCTGCCTACCAGAGTCCGGAACCATTGAAAGTTCCGGCGCGGTGTCCGGCTCAAGGCCGGACTTGGAGCCCTTGGGGGTTCTATCCCATTTACGCCTGGAGTCCGGGAGGTCGCCTTGCGGTGCCTCCAGGACCACCTCCTCCTGGCTTGGAACCTTTTGGGAGGCCACCTCGGCGTCGTCCGTAGGGTGGGGGGAGGTAGCTGTCGGAAGCGAATTCACATCCGACGAATCCAGGGAACCACTCGACGACACGTCGAGCCGGTCATTGGGTGGACTGCATAA
Organism: Triticum dicoccoides; assembly: GCF_002162155.2. Taxonomy (NCBI): domain Eukaryota; kingdom Viridiplantae; phylum Streptophyta; class Magnoliopsida; order Poales; family Poaceae; genus Triticum; species Triticum dicoccoides. The sequence continues at coordinate 516,863,616 of NC_041386.1, forward strand.
ACATGTTCGACGTAAGGAAAAGTTGTGCAATGGAGGAATACTATGAATCACTCTGGTATCCGGATACTTACGGTTTCGCCAGGGGCTTGGCCCTGAGCGGCCACTCCTCTTCGTCGTCGCCGGCGTTGGTGGAGTAGTCCGGAGGAAGGGTTTTCCCCTTCTTGGACCCTTCGGCCTCCGCAGTTGGGGTGGCCTTCCTTTTCTTCCCTCCCCCCACTGGAGGGGGAGAGGTCTCTTCTTCCTCCTCCTTGTCTTCACGGGAGGAGTGCGTCTTGGAGTCGTCGGATGATGAATCCGACACCTCCAGGCGTCGGGCACTCCTTCGAGTCCCCGTGGCCGTCTTCTTGGCCTTCTTCTCTGGCACCACATAGGGTGCCGGAACCAGCAGCTTCGCCAAGCGAGCGTCCGCTGGGCCTTCGGGCAAAGGAGCTGGACAGTTGATCTGTCCGGACGTCTCCTGCTAAACCTGTCAAAGGTAAGGGAGCTTAGATCCCGCATGGAGTCAAACTATGAAAAACTAATACCCTGTAAAAGGTAAAACCGGCTTACCGCACTAGTGTAACGCTGCATGCTGAATCCGCGATCCTCGGTAGCGGATGCGGGGGCCTCGGCGCCCTTGAAAATCACCTTCCAGGCATCTTCGTACATCGTGTAGAAGAGCCTGCTCAGAGTTCGGTGCTGCGCCGGGTCAAACTCCCACAGGTTGAAAGCCCATTGTTGACACGGGAGGATCCGGCGAATGAGCATAACCTGGACTATGTTGACAAGTTTGAGCCTCTTGTCCACCAGGGTTTGGACGCATGTTTGGAGTCCGGTCAGCTCTCCTTTTTACCCCACGACAGGCCCGTCTCTTTCCAGGAGGTGAGCCGCGTAGGGGGTCCGGATCGGAACTCGGGGGCTGCGACCCATTCAGGGTCGCGTGGCTCGGTGATGTAAAACCACCCCGATTGCCACCCCTTTAGGGTCTCCACGAAGGAGCCCTCGAGCCATAGGACGTTGGGCATCTTGCCCACCATGGAGCCTCCGCACTCCGCCTGGGTGCCGTGCACCACCTTCGGCTTGACATTGAAAGTCTTGAGCCATAGGCCTAAATGGGGGCGGATGCGGAGGAAGGCCTCACACATGACGATAAACGCCGAGATGTTGAGGACAAAGTTCGGGGCCAGATCGTGGAGATCCAGGCCATAGTAGAACATGAGCCCCCGGACAAATGGGTGGAGAGGGAAGCCCAGTCCGCGGAGGAAATGGGGGAGGAACACCACCCTCTCATGGGGCCTAGGGGTGGGGATGAGCTGCCCCTCTTCGGGAAGCCGGTGCGCAATGTCGTTAGACAAGTATCCGGCCTTCCTCAGTTTTTTGATGTGTCCCTCCATGACGGAGGAGACCATCCACTTGCCTCCCGCTCCAGACATGACTGGAGAAGGTTGAGGTGGGGTGTGCGGACTTGGGCGCTGGAGCTCGAGTGCGTGGAAATGGATAGGCAAAGGATGAAGAAGGCGTGGATGAAAAGGTGGATCCTGATCCCCTTATATGGGCGGACGCGACTATGCGTCCCCACCAGCCTGGTACAACTCGCTTATCTCCTAAGCGCCGTGATCAATGGCGCGGTTGGGTTACCCACGCCCGTATTGATGAGAATCCCGGAATAAGGGGACACGATCTCTGCTTTGACAAGACGTGCCAAGGAAACCGCCTTGCTAAACGCGCTGAGGTGGGACAGTAAAACGATTCGAATAAAGACTTGGCCGTGGTGTGATGTCACGCTATGGAATACGTCGGCAGATTAGATTTGTGTAAATATTATTCTCTCTATGGAAATATGTGGAAACTTATTTTGTAGAGCCAGACACTACCTTTGTGTTCAAAATCTTCTATGAAGTACTTGGAGGAGGAACCCGCCTTGTAATGCCAAAGACAATCTGCGCGCCGGACTCGTCGACATTGAAGCCTGGTTCAGGGGCTACTGAGGGAGTCCTGGATTAGGGGGTGCCCGAATAGCCGGACTATACCTTCGGTCGGACTCCTGGACTATGAAGATACAAGATTGAAGACTTCGTCCCGTGTCCGGAAGGGACTTTCCTTGGCGTGGAAGGCAAGCTTGGCGATACGGATATGTAGATCTCCTACCATTGTAACCGACTCTGTGTAACCCTAGCCCTCTCAGGTGTCTATATAAACCGGAGGGTTTTAGTCCGTAGGACAAACAACAATCATACAATAGGCTAGCTTCTAGGGTTTAGCCTCCTTGATCTCATGGCAGATCTACTCTTGTACTACCCATATCATCAATATTAATCAAGCAGGACGTAGGGTTTTACCTCCATCGAGAGGGCCCGAACCTGGGTAAAAACATCGTGTCCCCGGTCTCCTGTTACCATCCGCCTAGACGCACAGTTCGGGACCCCCTACCCGAGATCCGCCAGTTTTGACACCGACAACGACCAACTTACATCGGAAGAGTACTGTGTGTGGAGACGCTGACAGCTGGGTCCACGGCCGCAGCAAGGAAGTGCCTCCTTATTACGCGCAAAATAATTATTCCTCCACCTGACAGCAGGGACCCACTGGACATGCCACCATATTTCGCGAAAAAACGTTTCCCCCCTAACTGCTGGGACCCACCACCTACACCTTCGCACGCAAGGAAGTGCGTCGAGGCAAAAAATAACAAAACGATTCGCCCCCCTGACTGCTGGGACCCACCAGCTACATCTTCGCACGCAAGGAAGTGCCTGACAGTCGGGACCCACCTGGTCGAAGCGTATGTAGCGTTGTCATTCTGGTCGCGAACGTGTACGTACATATATACTGGTGGATGTAGAGGCGCGCACATGTCGTAGTAGAGGCGCGTATGTGTCATACTAGAGGCCCGCATGTAGCATGTACATGTATGTACAGCGGCCAGGGTGCAAGAAAGAAAATATGGCCACATATGTGTACATATGGGCGGGGTCTCGAAGGCCTACTCTGTCAGGACCCCGACTCGATGCCACATCGATCTAGCATGTAACACCTCATATCGCTTTGCGGCCTCACGCACGGTATCCCCACGGTGTCGCCTTACCTTTGCCCGGGACCGTTTGCGCATTTTGGCACACGTATATGATGGTGTCGCTAGCATCCATATGATAAAGAGCCCGGGCTGACATGGCTAGTCGTAAACCCAAAGTGGCACTAACTTACAGGGACAGGCATCCATGACCCAGCATCGAACGTGTCGGTCATCAGCGAGTGAATCCAGGCTGTAGCACTGGGCTAACAGGACTCCGGTGAACCGGGCTGTAGCGGGCTAGCAGGACTCTGGTATTCATCGCGTGACATTTCCCCGAAGGGACAGACACAGGATCGAAGAAGGACACATGCCGGCCTGCCTAAGTGTTCCGGAGCAGTAGCAAGCTACCAGGGCTCAGTGGAAGCACTAGGAGACATTTCCCGGTAAGAGAGGATACTAAGAATAAACAACTAGATAGTCAGATCCCACACATAGCAATACACATTACACGTACGCATAACATGCAAGTATGTGCTGTACAACATGGCATCACAGCATAACTCATCAACTCATATAGATAAAGGCTCAGAAGAGCCGTCATAGCATATATTGCAAACAGGGGTCACAAGACCCATCATACAGAGCATACAAGCAACAAGCGGAAGCATTACATGTCTGGGTACAGACATCTACAAAAGAAAAAGGCTGAAGAGCCTGACTATCTACAACATCCGATCAAGATCGTAGCTGAGGTACTAGCTACTAGCCGAAGTCCATGGGAACACTAGTAAGACCGAAGTCTCCGCTGCAAAAACATAAATAAAGCAACATGAGTACAAAGGTACTCAGCAAGACTTACATCAGATCCTATCATACATGCACTTGTATCAAGAGGGTAACGTGGGGTTTAGTTGCAGCAAGCCAGCTTTGACTCTGTGGCTATCCTGTTCTACGACTACCAGAAACTCTTGAGGTGAAACAACGTACACGAGTCCACTAATCACCACACAATACACTACTATGGATTCGTCCCCGTCTCCCTACGAGAAGGCCATCCATAGCACTCACACTTGTCTTGAGCATTTTATAGTATCCACTTCAAGTTGTCTATGTACCATGTAAGCATCCAAGAAGTCCATAACCGCGGACCCGGCTATTCGAATAGATCATGTTAACCCTGCAGGGGTGTACTTCTTCACACACGCTCTCGCCACTTACCGCCATGTACACGTCATGTATCTCGGCAACCTTCAAGCGGAAGCCTGGCGAGGGTGTCGGCCACGACCTGACTAACCACACAAGACTCTAGTCCAGGTTTATCGCCTATTCGGGTTCCATCCGCAAGGAGATCCGGCCGGGGTGTCGCTCACGGCCCCAAACGGTGTGAGCAGGGTTCCCAAGCCCACCAACCGGGTGCCACTCGGTACACCGTGCCACGTGTGCCTAGTCTGTCCCAAGCCCACCCTGCCGGGTGCCACTTGGTAGAAAAATAGCACTACCTACAAACACCAGAAACTAGTTGCGACTCCTGGACAGAGATCAAGTTGGTTAATAAGTCGAGAGGGCTTGGAGCGCCCGGAGCCCAATGTGTGGTAGTATCGAGTCATTGGACAACATACACAGAACTCAGGGCTTAAGGACGGTTCCAGTGAGACAACCCACCATGTACTCCTACATGGCCTCTCACCGCTACCTTTACCAAATCGTGTTCACACACTTCACTCTCAGCATCAGAACATATCGTAACACTCCAATTCATTCCCAATGAATCAGACCTGACACAACTCTAAGCAATAGCAGGCATAGCATGGTAGGAACACAACAATGGCTTCAATCAACTCCTACACATGCTAGTGGGTTTCAACTATTTACTGTGGCAATGACAGGTCATGCAGAGGAATGGGTTCAACTACCGCAGCACAAAGTAGCATATGAATCGTTGTTGTCCTAATGCAATAACTGAGAGCAGGAGCGAGAGAGTAGGGTTTTATCGAGATGAACAAGGGGGTTTGCTTGCCTGGTAAATCAACAAGGGAGGCACTGCTTCACAGACAGGTACTCTGGAACGTCTCCGGAGCAGGACCTATCGAGAAGGAACGGTGCCGGCAATCAAAACACAATCATATGCAACAATATGATGCATGAACATGGCATGTAGATGTGATGCTGTTGAGCTAATGCAACTAGTAAACATTTGGTTTGAAGTCCATTTGAACCAAAGGTTCAAATGCATCACTAAATTAAGTCTCTTATATATGCCCTAATGTGTTTTCCCATATTCAGCATGTATAAGTTGGTTTTTCATGCATGAAACTAGTACAGATGGAAAGATTGCATTTTTCTGATAATTTTTCATATATAAATTATTTAAATCTGAGCTACGGTTGAATTGTTATGAATTTTTGAAGTTTAAATCATTTTCTGGATTTTCTGAATTATTTTAATTCCAGAAAATATATAATTGCGTCAGCATGACGTCAGCACGACGTCAGCGGTCAACTGGGCTGGTCCGGTCAAACCTGACGTGTGGGACCCACACGTCAGTGACAGGGGGGTTAACAGGGGTTAATTAATTTAATTAAAAGGTTAGGGGGGTCGGGCCCACTGGTCAGCGTCAGGGGGGGGTTAGCGCGGTTGACCGGTCAATCCCGCCGGCGTTTAGCCGCCGGCGAGGCCGAGCGCGGCGGAGGAAGTGCATTTGCACGTTACGGCCACCAAACGGGAGGCGGAGAGCATCTACGAGCTCCTGGGAACGAGCCGCACCTCTTGGTGGTGATGATTGAGCTCGGGGTGGCCGGAGACGTCACCGGCGACGACTTTGGCGGTCGCTGGAGCTCGGGCGCCGATGGAAACGACGCCACCGTGCACGGGAGGAACAACGGGTAGCAACTACGCGTTCTGCAGGCTCCCACAAAGCCAACGGGCATATGCACGGGGCCGATTGGCCACCGGAGCCTCGTCGGCGACGAGTTCGTGGGAAGTGGTGCTACAACGAGCGCTAGGCCGTGGGGATAGGGGGAAACGACGGAGGAGCTCACTGGGAGGTCGAAGCGCAGCTCAGTGGGCCTGGGGACGACCTAGACGGCGCGAATCGAAGACGAGGTCACCGGCGGCCGAAGGTTGAAGAAGAGCTCGAAGTCGACGCTGCAGGGCTTCCGGCGGGGCGTGGTTCGGTGAAGGGGTCGAGGACGACGTCGCGGAGCTCGTGGGCACAACCGAGGGGCGAGGGGGTGGCTGTGGCCGTGGTGGTTCTCGTCGGCGGCGGCGGCCGCGTTCGGTGGAAAAGAGGGGGAGCCAGACGAGGGGATGAGCATGGGGGGAGGAGGAATGAGAGGGCCTGGGGTGCGTGGCCGTCTCCGTGGCATTGGGAGGGAGTCCGGGGAAGCAGGAGGTGGCCAGCAGGGGGGGAGGTGGCGCGCGCGCGCCGGCGAGCGTCGGGCACACGCCCTCGTCCTTCTGTCCGAGGAGGGGGACGACAGAAGGCAGCGGGGGTGGGCTGGCTGGGCCGCCTCCTGGCTGGGCCGGCCTGCTGCTGCTGGGCTGCGCAGGGGAGGGGAGGCCCAGGTAAGTCTCTCTCCCCTTTTCTATTTTCTTTTCTAATTTTCTGACATTTGTTTGATTTAATAAATATATCAAATCATTTAATTTCCTTATGCCAATTTTTGCAGGAGCTAGATATATTATTCCAGAGCTCTTTTATAATTGGCATAATTTTTGGACCATATTTCATATATAAAGAAATATATTTCCAATGCAAATATTTATCGAATTAATCCAAATGGCCAAAATAAATGTCCATGAGCTCCTAAAAATATTGTTTTGATTTTTATCTCTGTCCAATATTTTCAGAGGGCAACATGAGCATTTTCTTGGACCCTTTTGGAGAAATTTTTATTTGGGTCATTTTCAAAAATGATTCTGAGGGTTCCACCAATCCTCATTTCAAATTTAACTGAAATTTAAATATGATGCACAAATAGCTAGCTAGTCTAAATCATACCAGACTAGGGATGTGACAACTCGCCCCCACTTGACAGAATCTCGTCTCGAGATTCAGGGGTCGACGGAAAGAAAGCGGGGTACTCCAGTCGAAGACGATCTTCTCGCTCCCAAGTAGCCTCTCTCTCGGAATGATGAGACCACTGAACTTTGAGAAACTTGATGTTCTGACGTCGGGTGACACGCTCTGCTTGATCAAGAATGCGAACCGGGTACTCTCGGTATGTGAGGTTATCTTGGAGATCAAGCGTTTCGTGGTCCACTTCGCGGATGGGATCCGAGAAGCAACGCCTGAGTTGAGAGACGTGGAAGACATCATGAACTCGAGAAAGATGTGGGGGTAGTTCCAACTGGTAGGCAACCTCTCCTTGTTTAGCGAGAATACGAAAAGGACCAATGTAACGAGGAGCCAACTTGCCCTTGATACCGAAACGATGGGTACCCTTCAAAGGAGTAACCCGAAGGTAAGCTTGGTCGCCAATCTCATAAGTCATATCCTTATGATGACGATCGTACTGACTTTTCTGACGAGACTGGGCTGTTTTCAAATTCTCACGAATGATGCGAACTTGCTCTTCTGCCTCCTGGATCATATCCGGTCCAAAGAATTGTCTTTCACCGGTTTCTGACCAGTTCAAAGGTGTTCGACATCTTCGTCCATAGAGAACCTCAAAAGGAGCTTTCTTGAGGCTGGATTGGTAGCTGTTGTTATAAGCAAACTCGGCGAAAGGAAGACATTTCTCCCAATCCATACCGAAGGAGATAACGCAAGCTCTAAGCATGTCTTCGAGAATTTGATTGACCCGTTCCACCTGACCACTTGATTGAGGGTGGAAAGCGGTACTGAAAGAAAGATGGGTTCCCATGGCAGTTTGGAAACTCTCCCAAAAATGAGAGTGAAAAGACTGGCACGGTCTGAATTGATCTCTAGTGGAACACCATGAAGTGACACTATTCGAGAAATATATAAGTCAGCAAGCTGACCAGCAGTGATACTTTCCCGAACAGGAAGGAAGTGAGCCACTTTGGAAAGACGATCAACGACTACGAAGATAGCGTTATTCCCTTTCTTGGTCCTGGGAAAGCCGGTAATGAAGTCCATACCAACTTTATCCCATTTCCACTCAGGAATAGCTAAAGGCTGAAGGGTGCCAGCAGGCCTTTGATGCTCTGCCTTAATGCGACGACAAATGTCACATTTAGCAATGAACTCAGCGATTTCTCTCTTCATCCTAGTCCACCAGAACCTCTGGCGTAGGTCCTGATACATCTTAGTACTACCGGGATGAATCGTGAGAGGAGATTCATGCGCCTCATTAAGGATCAATTGTCGCAGATGTTGATTCTTGGGAACCACCAAGCGATTCTCAAAGAAAACAACTCCACGATCATCCATAGAGAAACATCCACCAACTCCCTTCTTAATGTTTTTCTTGATCCGAGAAATTCCTGTGTCTTGCTTTTGAGCAGCGATAATCCGATCTTCAAGATCAGGTTTCGCCACCAGGGTAGAAAGGAATCCGCGAGGAGCAATGTGAAGGTTAAGCTTACCGAATTCCTCACGGAGAAGTGGTTGGCCTTGCTGCAACATGAGATTGTTGCAATAAGATTTACGGCTTAGAGCATCGGCCATGACATTGGCTTTGCCTGGGGTGTAGGTAATCCCTAGATCATAATCTGTGATCAACTCCAACCAACGTCTTTGCCTAAGGTTCAAATCTGGTTGGGTGAAGATATACTTGAGACTCTGGTGATCGGTGTAGATCTCGCAACGTTTACCAAGGAGGTAATGTCGCCAGGTCTTGAGTGCATAGACTACGGCTGCAAGCTCTAAATCATGTGTAGGATAATTCTCCTCATGTGGATGCAACTGTCGAGATGCATAGGCAATCACATGACGATCCTGCATAAGAATGCAACCTAGTCCCTGTCGTGAGGCGTCGCAGTAGATAATAAAGTCCTTAGTGAAATCCGGTGGCACAAGTATGGGAGCAGAAGTCAGGCGTCTTTTCAGTTCCTGAAAACTGTACTCACACTGTGGGGACCACTCGAACTTTTTATCTTTCTTGAGAAGTTCCGTGAGGGGTTTGGCTACTTTGGAGAAGTTTTCAACAAAGCGGCGACAATAGCTGGCTAGGCCAAGGAAACTCCTAACTTGTTTGACTGTTTCAGGTGGAGTCCAATCGAGAACGGCTTGAACTCTCTCGGGATTGACAGCAATGCCCTTACCAGAGATTACGTGGCCTAGATAGGTCACTTCTGGCAACCAAAATTCACACTTGGAGAACTTGGCATAAAGGCGGTGCTCTCTGAGTTTTTCTAACACAAGTCTAAGATGTTCGGCATGCTCTTCCTCGTTCTTCGAGTAAATAAGAATATCATCGAGGTAAACCACGACGAACTTATCTAAGTACTCCATGAAGATCGAGTTCATCAAGCGGGAGAATGTGGCTGGGGCGTTGGTTAGGCCAAAGGACATGACGGTGTACTCGTACTGACCATAACGAGTGACAAAAGCTGTCTTGGGAATGTCCCCGTTTCTGATCTTGATTTGATGGTAGCCTAACCTTAAATCCATCTTGGAGAAGACTGAGGATCCAGCGAGCTGATCATACAGGTCGTTGATCCTGGGAAGCGGATACTTGTTCTTTACCGTGACAAAATTAACGGGACGATAATCTACAACCATCCGGTCCGTACCATACTTCTTCTTGACGAAAAGGATGGGGCAAGCCCAAGGAGAAGAACTAGGACGGATGAAACCCTTTTGCAAGGACTCATCGAGTTGTTTCTTAAGCTCAGCTAGTTCTAAGGGTGCCATCTTGTAAGGTCTCCGGGAGATTGGAGCTGTTCCTGGGATAAGATCTATGACGAACTCTACATCTCTGTCAGGTGGAACACCTGGCAGTTCCTCTGGAAAGACATCCGGAAAGTCACGGACTACCGGGATATCTTCAAGGTCTGGAAGAGGGCTGGCATTAAGAGAATAGAGCTGACGCTTTGCAACTCTAGTGGAGACGGTGACTATCTTGCCAGATGGGTGTGTAAGTTGAACAGATCTTGTGTAACAATCAATCTTGGCATGATGAGCTGTCATCCAGTCCATACCCAAGATGATGTTAATATCTGAAGACTTGAGGGCTACAAGTGATGCAAGGAATACAAGTCTATCAACAAGGATTTCATTACCATGGCTTACACTAGAGGTTTGCCATTTGGATCCAGGAGTTTGGATGACTAGAGGAGTTGGCATATCACAAAATGACATGTCGTGCAAACGAGCATAGCCTTCAGAAATGAAGGAGTGAGATGCTCCAGTATCGAATAGAACTGATGCTGGGTGACAATTGACAAGGAGTGTACCAAGAACGACATCCGGATCATCAAGAGCATCTTTAGCTGAGACGTGATGCACACGTCCACGTTCAGTGGGGGCTGACTTGACACTGATCATCTTGCGTGATGGCTTAACACAGCCAACAGTCTTCTCGGGCTGGGGTGGAGCATAACTAGTCTGAGAGCAATCACGTGCATAGTGTCCTGGCTTCCCGCATGTGAAGCAAGTCCCTGAGGTTGGACGGGGACCCGCACTAACAAACGGTCTACCAGTAGGCCTGGGTGGAACATACGACTGAGCTGGAGGAGGCACCACATGAGATGACCTCGGTGTATAACCGGAAGGAAGAGCGGAGTTTGGAACCCAAATCCGGTGTTTCTAGGAACTAGAGCCAGAGGAGGATCCCAAATCACGGGTGTGCTTACGAGACTCCTCGTAAGTGAGCTGAGCTGTCTCTGCATTAATGGCCTTGTTCACAAGGGCTTGGAATGTGTCGCAATGGTGCAGGTGGAGATCACGACGCAACTTGGGGTTGAGACCCTTCCGGAACCTAGCCTGCTTCTTAGCATCCGTGGACACTTCTTCTGTGGCATAGCGAGCAAGGTTCTCGAACTCTCTGCTATAAGCATCAACAGCCATCTTACTCTGGGTGAAACTACAGAACTCTTCTCTCTTGCGATCAATGAGGGCCTGGGGAATGTGATGCTCGTGAAAAGCCTCAGTGAAATCCTTCCAGGTAGGAATCTGGCCAGCTGGAAGCATAGCCTCATAGTTCTGCCACCAAAGACTAGCAGGACCTTCCAGGTGGTATGTGGCATAAGTGACCTTGTCATCTTCAGCTACGTTCGCGGAACGCAGCTTATGGGTGATGCTACGGAGCCAGTCATCTGCATCGAGTGGCTCGATGGAATGATGAAAGGTAGGTGGGTGCAAGCGAATGAAATCATGAATGGTCACAGACTTGTTGGACTGATGTGCGGTGTTCTCCTCGATACGTGCCAACAAATGGTTGGACTCACGCTTGTTCCTCTCCATCTCTAGCATGAACTCTGTCAACGAAGGCTGGTCAGGAGGATCCTCATCCCTACCATCTCCGTGGTTCTGGTTACGAGCAACGGAACTTCGCTTGGCTGATGACATCCTGAGAAACGAATCAAGGACGGAATCAGCAACAACTGTGGACTGTAGAATGTAGGACAAGGAATTAGTATCACTCGAACTCTTAGGGAAAATCCGGCAGCATAACGGCAGTAAAATGCTCAGAATGAGACATCCTACTAAAAATGGGGTAGTACAACAACTCAACATCACCACTCAAGGTTCTGGGATAGTACTAAACATACTACACCGGAAGTACTCGAGAACTGGGGTATGACTCTGATCAACCAGTCCTATGGGACTACGGAGTAGTAACACGTGATCCTGATAGACGGAGGAGAAGCCTAGTTCCTTAACCCCGTCGGAAAGATAGGATGACTCAGATCAGAAGGCCATGAGGTAAAGGAGTAAAAAGAGCCTTACGTTCCATCCCACAATCAATTCCCTTATATAACTAAAGAATTTCTAGACTCAACTTCGACCAGTTTGGCTTGGTAATCCTACAGGCAGTCAAGCTCTGATACCAAAAGCTGTCAGGACCCCGACTCGATGCCACATCGATCTAGCATGTAACACCTCATATCGCTTTGCGGCCTCACGCACGGTATCCCCACGGTGTCGCCTTACCTTTGCCCGGGACCGTTTGCGCATTTTGGCACACGTATATGATGGTGTCGCTAGCATCCATATGATAAAGAGCCCGGGCTGACATGGCTAGTCGTAAACCCAAAGTGGCACTAACTTACAGGGACAGGCATCCATGACCCAGCATCGAACGTGTCGGTCATCAGCGAGTGAATCCAGGCTGTAGCACTGGGCTAACAGGACTCCGGTGAACCGGGCTGTAGCGGGCTAGCAGGACTCTGGTATTCATCGCGTGACATTTCCCCGAAGGGACAGACACAGGATCGAAGAAGGACACATGCCGGCCTGCCTAAGTGTTCCGGAGCAGTAGCAAGCTACCAGGGCTCAGTGGAAGCACTAGGAGACATTTCCCGGTAAGAGAGGATACTAAGAATAAACAACTAGATAGTCAGATCCCACACATAGCAATACACATTACACGTACGCATAACATGCAAGTATGTGCTGTACAACATGGCATCACAGCATAACTCATCAACTCATATAGATAAAGGCTCAGAAGAGCCGTCATAGCATATATTGCAAACAGGGGTCACAAGACCCATCATACAGAGCATACAAGCAACAAGCGGAAGCATTACATGTCTGGGTACAGACATCTACAAAAGAAAAAGGCTGAAGAGCCTGACTATCTACAACATCCGATCAAGATCGTAGCTGAGGTACTAGCTACTAGCCGAAGTCCATGGGAACACTAGTAAGACCGAAGTCTCCGCTGCAAAAACATAAATAAAGCAACATGAGTACAAAGGTACTCAGCAAGACTTACATCAGATCCTATCATACATGCACTTGTATCAAGAGGGTAACGTGGGGTTTAGTTGCAGCAAGCCAGCTTTGACTCTGTGGCTATCCTGTTCTACGACTACCAGAAACTCTTGAGGTGAAACAACGTACACGAGTCCACTAATCACCACACAATACACTACTATGGATTCGTCCCCGTCTCCCTACGAGAAGGCCATCCATAGCACTCACACTTGTCTTGAGCATTTTATAGTATCCACTTCAAGTTGTCTATGTACCATGTAAGCATCCAAGAAGTCCATAACCGCGGACCCGGCTATTCGAATAGATCATGTTAACCCTGCAGGGGTGTACTTCTTCACACACGCTCTCGCCACTTACCGCCATGTACACGTCATGTATCTCGGCAACCTTCAAGCGGAAGCCTGGCGAGGGTGTCGGCCACGACCTGACTAACCACACAAGACTCTAGTCCAGGTTTATCGCCTATTCGGGTTCCATCCGCAAGGAGATCCGGCCGGGGTGTCGCTCACGGCCCCAAACGGTGTGAGCAGGGTTCCCGAGCCCACCAACCGGGTGCCACTCGGTACACCGTGCCACGTGTGCCTAGTCTGTCCCAAGCCCACCCTGCCGGGTGCCACTTGGTAGAAAAATAGCACTACCTACAAACACCAGAAACTAGTTGCGACTCCTGGACAGAGATCAAGTTGGTTAATAAGTCGAGAGGGCTTGGAGCGCCCGGAGCCCAATGTGTGGTAGTATCGAGTCATTGGACAACATACACAGAACTCAGGGCTTAAGGACGGTTCCAGTGAGACAACCCACCATGTACTCCTACATGGCCTCTCACCGCTACCTTTACCAAATCGTGTTCACACACTTCACTCTCAGCATCAGAACATATCGTAACACTCCAATTCATTCCCAATGAATCAGACCTGACACAACTCTAAGCAATAGCAGGCATAGCATGGTAGGAACACATCAGTGGCTTCAATCAACTCCTACACATGCTAGTGGGTTTCAATTATTTACTGTGGCAATGACAGGTCATGCAGAGGAAGGGGTTCAACTACCGCAGCACAAAGTAGCAGATGAATCATTGTTGTCCTAATGCAATAACTGAGAGCAGGAGCGAGAGAGTAGGGTTTTATCGAGATGAACAAGGGGGTTTGCTTGCCTGGTAAAACAACAAGGGAGGCACTGCTTCACAGACAGGTACTCTGGAACGTCTCCGGAGCAGGACCTATCGAGAAGGAACGGTGCCGGCAATCAAAACACAATCATATGCAGCAATATGATGCATGAACATGGCATGTAGATGTGATGCTGTTGAGCTAATGCAACTAGTAAACATTTGGTTTGAAGTCCTTTTGAACCAAAGGTTCAAATGCATTTCTAAATTAAGTCTCTTATATATGCCCTAATGTGTTTTCCCATATTCAGCATGTATAAGTTGGTTTTTCATGCATGAAACTAGTACAGATGGAAAGATTGCATTTTTCTGATAATTTTTCATATATAAATTATTTAAATCTGAGCTACGGTTGAATTGTTATGAATTTTTGAAGTTTAAATCATTTTCTGGATTTTCTGAATTATTTTAATTCCAGAAAATATATAATTGCGTCAGCATGACGTCAGCATGACGTCAGCGGTCAACTGGGCTGGTCCGGTCAAACCTGACGTGTGGGACCCACACGTCAGTGACAGGGGGGTTAACAGGGGTTAATTAATTTAATTAAAAGGTTAGGGGGGGTCGGGCCCACTGGTCAGCGACCCTGGGGGGTCAAACCCGGTCATCTCGCCGGCGTTTAGCCGCCGGCGAGGCCGAGCGCGGCGGAGGAAGTGCATTTGCACGTTACGGCCACCAAACGGGAGGCGGAGAGCATCTACGAGCTCCTGGGAACGAGCCGCAGCTCTTGGTGGTGATGGTTGAGCTCGGGGTGGCCGGAGACGTCGCCGGCGACGACTTTGGCGGTCGCCGGAGCTCGGGCGCCGATGGAAACGGCGCCACCGTGCACGGGAGGAACAACGGGTAGCAACTACGCGTTCTGCAGGCTCCCACAAAGCCAACGGGCATATGCACGGGGCCGATTGGCCACCGGAGCCTCGTCGGCGACGAGTTCGTGCGGCGGTGTGCTTCGGGCATCATGGGAAGTGGTGCTACAACGAGCGCTAGGCCGTGGGGATAGGGGGAAATGATGGAGGAGCTCACTGGGAGGTCGAAGCGCAGCTCAGTGGGCCTGGGGACGACCTAGACGGCGCGAATCGAAGACGAGGTCACCGGTGGCCGAAGGTTGAAGAAGAGCTCGAAGTCGACGCTGCAGGGCTTCCGGCGGGGCGTGGTTCGGTGAAGGGGTCGAGGACGACGTCGCGGAGCTCGTGGGCACAACCGAGGGGCGAGGGGGTGGCTGTGGCCGTGGTGGTTCTCGTCGGCGGCGGCGGCCGCGTTCGGTGGAAAAGAGGGGGAGCCAGAGGAGGGGATGAGCATGGGGGGAGGAGGAATGAGAGGGCCTGGGGTGCGTGGCCGTCTCCGTGGCATTGGGAGGGAGTCCGGGGAAGCAGGAGGTGGCCAGCAGGGGGGGAGGTGGCGCGCGCGCGTGCCGGCGAGCGTCGGGCACACGCCCTCGTCCTTCTGTCCGAGGAGGGGGACGACAGAAGGCAGCGGGGGTGGGCTGGCTGGGCCGCCTCCTGGCTGGGCCGGCCTGCTGCTGCTGGGCTGCGCAGGGGAGGGGAGGCCCAGGTAAGTCTCTCTCCCCTTTTCTGTTTTCTTTTCTAATTTTCTGACATTTGTTTGATTTAATAAATATATCAAATCATTTAATTTCCTTATGCCAATTTTTGCAGGAGCTAGATATATTATTCCAGAGCTCTTTTATGATTGGCATAATTTTTGGACCATATTTCATATATAAAGAAATATATTTCCAATGCAAATATTTAGCGAATTAATCCAAATGGCCAAAATAAATGTCCATGAGCTCCTAAAAATATTTTTTGATTTTTATCTCTGTCCAATATTTTCAGAGGGCAACATGAGCATTTTCTTGGACCCTTTTGGAGAAATTTTTATTTGGGTCATTTTCAAAAATGATTCTGAGGGTTCCACCAATCCTCATTTCAAATTTAACTGAAATTTAAATATGATGCACAAATAGCTAGCTAGTCTAAGTCATACCAGACTAGGGATGTGACAACCTCGCGCATACATATGGCCAGGGCTCGTGTACATAGCTGGGTCGGAACGGAGAAATAGCACCGTCGTCGTGTTCATGGGGAGGCAACGGAATGCGTTGTGTTCATCGGGAGGCAACGAAATGCATGGGAGCCAACCGGCTGGGTCAGAACAGAATGTGTGGTCGTGTTCATCGAGAGGGCTTGGACAGAACAGGCGATGGAAACGAGGCCTGGCGTACCGCACAACGGAGGAAAGGGACCTCCTATGTTCGGAACTGGGTCCTGTTGATCGGGAGGGGTCTAGCTTACCGCAAAACGGAGGAAACGGACCTCCTACGGTCGAAACGGGGGTCCTGTTGATCGGGAGGGGTGTGGCGTTCCGCAAAACGGACGAAACGGACCCTCTACGGTCGAAACGGGGGTCCTGTTCATCGGGAGGGGTGTGGCGTACCGCAAAACGGACGAAACGGACTTGTGTTGGAGCGCTAGGGTCGAAACGGGGGTCCTGTTCATCGGGAGGGTTCTGGCGTACCGCAAAACGGGACTCCGCGGGATACTGTTCATCTCCACCGTCGACCTCCTCCAGCCTCCACGGGCTACCGTCGACCTCCTCCAGCCTCCACGGGCTCCTGTACATCCAGCCTCCAACGCGCGCTACTCCACCGGGTACTGTTCAATCACCCCTCCACGGGCACCCCTCCACCATCTACAGTTCATCCAGCCCTCCGCACCACGGGGTCCTGTTCAACCACCCCTCCACGGGCACCCCTCCACCGTCTACTGTTCATCCAGCCCTCCACCACACCACGGGGTCCTGTTCATCCAGAGGCAACGCCACCGCTCACTGTTCATCTAACCCACCCACCCACCCCCGGCAACACTCACTGTTCATCCCAGAGGCAGCATCGATCGGCTTCAGTTAGCAGCAGTAGCGAAGGAATCACTCGATCGGGTTCAGTTAACAGCCATTGATCGATCGCTCAGGTTCAGTAACACGTAGCCTGCAGTGCAATCGCTCGGGTTCAGTTAGAGCCCAACGCCTCGCTCGGGTTCAGTTAGAGCCAACGCCTCGCACACACGCGCGTACGTGTACGAGAGAAACGCGCATCGCTCGGCCCCCGACCTCCCACCGTAACCGGGAACTCCCTGAAATTTTCCTCCCCTCGCTTCTACCATGGTTTTTTCTGGCATGGACGGCCCAAAGAAGGTCACGTAGCTGTGTCTCCGGCCTGCCCAGGACGAAAAGCCCATTTTCTGTCATGATTTTTTGTCATAGAAATAGGAGCCCACCACATCTATGATGATACTGGGTTTTGTCACAATTATCGTCATAGAAGTGTCATATGTATGACAGAAAAAAATTCATTCGGCCCAAAATGTCATGGATGTGTCTTTTTTTGTAGTGTGGGATACCGACGATCAAATCTCAGGCAACTAACATACCGATGACAAAGAGAACAACATATAGTGTTGTGCGGTTTGACCGATAAAGATCTTTGTAGAATATGTAGGAACCAATATGAGCATCCAGGTTCCGTATTGGTTATTGACCGGAAACGTGTCTCGGTCATGTCTACATAGTTCTCGAACCCGTAGGGTCCGCACGCTTAAAATTCTGTGACGATCGGTTTTATGAGTTTATATGTTTTGATGTACCGAAGGTAGTTCAGAGTCCCGGATGTGATCACGGACATGACGAGGAGTCTCGAAAGTCGAGAGATAAAGATTTATATATTGGAAGCCTATATTTGGATATCAGAAGTGTTCCGGGTGAAATCGGGA
>NC_041386.1:516881405-516882835 GCF_002162155.2 Triticum dicoccoides
ACTAGGTATTGAGATACCGATGATCGAATCTCGGGCAAGTAACATACCGATAACAAAGGGAACAACGTATGTTGTTATGCATTTTGACCGATGAAGATCTTCGTAGAATATGTGGGAGCCAATATGAGCATCTAGGTTTCGCTATTGGTTACTGACCGGAGATGTGTCTCGGTCATGTCTACATAGTTCTCGAACCCGTAGGGTCCGCACGCTTAAAGTTTGATGACGGTTATATTATGAGTTTATGTGTTTTGATGTACCGAAGATAGTTCGGAGTCCCAGATGTGATCACGGACATGACAAGGAGTCTCGAAATGGTCGAGACATAAAGATTGATATATCGGAAGCCTGTATTTGGATATCGAAAGTGTTCCGGGTGAAATCGGGATTTTACCGGAGTACCGGGGGTTACCGAAACCCCCCGGGGGTTTAATGGGCCAACATGGGCCTTAGTGGAGAAGAGGAGGGGCGGCCAGGGCAGGCCGCGCGCCCCCTCCCTCTCTAGTCCGAATTGGACAAGGAGGGGGGCGGCGCCCCCCTTTCCTTCCTCTCTCCCTCCTCCTTCCCCCTTCTCCTACTCCAACTAGGAAAGGAGGGAGTCCTACTCCCGATGGGAGTAGGACTCCTCCTGGCGCGCCTCCTCCTGACCGGCCGCCTCTTCCTCCCTTGCTCCTTTATATACGGAGGAAGGGGGCACCCCATAGACACAACAATTGATCATTGATCTCTTAGCCGTGTGCGGTGCCCCCCTCCACCATAATCCACCTCGGTAATATTGTAGTGGTGCTTAGGCGAAGCCCTGCATCGGTAGAACATCATCATCGTCACCACGCCGTCGTGCTGACGAAACTCTCCCTCAAAGCTCGGCTGGATCGGAGTTCGAGGGACGTCATCCAGCTGAACGTGTGCTGAACTCGGAGGTGCTGTGCGTTCGGTACTTGATCGGTCGGATCGTGAAGACGTACAACTACATTAACCGCGTTGTGCTAACGCTTCCGCTTTCGTTCTACGAGGGTACGTGGACAACACTCTCCCCTCTTGTTTCTATGCATCACCATGATTTGGCGTGTGCGTAGGGATTTTTTTGAAATTACTACGTTCCCCAACATAAGCATGATCCAATCATATTCATGCTCAACGCAAACACCAAATAACATTTATTTAGATTCAACACTAATCCCGATGGTAGAGGGAGTGTGCGATGATGATCTTATCAACCTTGGAATCACTTCCAACACACATCGTCACCTCGCCCTTAACTAGTCTCTGTTCATTCTATAACTCATGTTTCGAGTTACTAATCTTAGCAACTGAACTAGTATCAAATACCCAGGGGCTACTACGAACTCTAGTAAGGTACACAATAATCTGTATATCAAATATAGCTTTGTTCACTTTGACATCCTTCTTATCCGCCAAATGTTTGGGGC
>NC_041386.1:516882845-516889122 GCF_002162155.2 Triticum dicoccoides
TTTCCTTCCTCTCTCCCTCCTCCTTCCCCCTTCTCCTACTCCAACTAGGAAAGGAGGGAGTCCTACTCCCGATAGGAGTAGGACTCCTCCTGGCGCGCCACCTCCTGGCCGGCCGCCTCTCCCCCCTTGCTCCTTTATATACGGGGGCAGGGGGGACCTCTAGAGACACAAGTTGATCATTGAGATCTCTCCAGCCATGTGCGGTGCCCCCCTCCACCATAATCCACCTCGGTCATACTGTAGTGGTGTTTAGGTGAAGCCCTACTACGCTAGCTTCATCAACATCGTCACCACACAGTCTTGCTGACGAAACTCCTCCCCGAGCTCTACTGGATCGTGAGTTCGCCGGGCGTCACCGAGCTGAACGTGTGCTGAACGCGGAGGTGACGTACATTCGGTAATAAGGATCGGTCGATCATGAAGACATACGACTACATCAACCGCGTTGTCATAACGCTTCCGCTTAATAGTCTACGAGGGTACGTGGACGACACTCTCCCCTCTTGTTGCTATTCATCACCATGATCTTGCGTGTGCGTAGGAAATTTTTTGAAATTACTACTTTCCCCAACAATGGCATCCGAGCCTGGTTTTATGCGTTGATGTTATATGCACGAGTAGAACACAAGTGAGTTGTGGGCGATACAAGTCATACTGCTTACCAGCATGTCATACTTTGGTTCGGCGGTATTGTTGGATGAAGCGGCCCAGACCGACATTGCGCGTACGCTTATGCGAGACTGGTTCTACTGACGTGCTTTGCACACAGGTGGCTGGCGGGTGTCAGTTTCTCCAACTTTAGTTGAACCAAGTGTGGCTACGCCCGGTCCTTGAGAAGGTTAAAACAGCACCAACTTGACGAACTATCGTTGTGGTTTTGATGCGTAGGTAAGAACGGTTCTTGCTCAGCCCGTAGCAGCCACGTGAAACTTGCAACAACAAAGTATAGAGGATGTCTAACTTGTTTTTGCAGGGCATGTTGTGATGTGATATGGTAAAGACATGATGCTATATTTATTGTATTAGATGATCATGTTTTGTAATGGAGTTATCGGCAACTGGCAGGAGCCATATGGTTGTCGCTTTATTGTATGCAATGCAATCGCCCTGTAATTGCTTTACTTTATCACTAAGCGGTAGCGATAGTCGTAGAAGCAATAGTTGGCGAGACGACAACGATGCTACAATGGAGATCAAGGTGTCACACCGGTGACGATGGTGATCATGACGGTGCTTCAGAGATGGAGATCACAAGCACAAGATGATGATGGCCATATCATATCACTTATATTGATTGCATGTGATGTTTATCCTTTATGCATCTTATTCTGCTTTGTTTGACGGTAGCATTATAAGATGATCTCTCACTAAATTTCAAGATAAAAGTGTTCTCCCTCAGTATGCACCATTGCCAAAGTTCGTCGTGCCGAGACACCATGTGATGATCGGGTGTGATAAGCTCTACGTCCATCTACAATGGGTGCAAGCCAGTTTTGCACACGCAGAATACTCGAGTTAAACTTGACGAGCCTAGCATATGCAGATATGGCCTCGGAACACTGAGACCGAAAGGTCGAGCGTGAATCATATAGTAGATATGATCAACATAGTGATGTTCACCATTGAAAACTACTCCATTTCACGTGATGATCGGTTATGGTTTAGTGGATATGGATGAAGTGATCACTTAGATGATTAGAGGGATATCTATCTAAGTGGGAGTTCTTAAGTAATATGATTAATTGAACTTAAATTTATCATGAACTTAGTATCTGATAGTATTTTTGCTTATCTATGTTGTTGTAGATAGATGGCTCGTTATGTTGTTCCGTTGAATTTTAATGCGTTCCTTGAGAAAGCAAAGTTGAAAGATGATGGTAGCAATTACACAGACTAGGTCCGTAACTTGAGGATTATCCTCATTGCTGCACAGAAGAATTACGTCCTGGAAGCACCATTGGGTGCCAGGCCTGCTGCAGATGCTGCTGACAATATTAAGAATATTTGGCAGAGTAAAGCTGATGACTACTCGATAGTTCAGTGTGCCATGCTTTACGGCTTAGAACCGGGACTTCAACGACGTTTTGAACGTCATGGAGCATATGAGATGTTCCAGGAGTTGAAGTTAATATTTCAAGCAAATGCCCGGATTGAGAGATATGAAATCTCCAATAAGTTCTATAGCTGCAAGATGGAGGAGAATAGTTCTGTCAGTGAGAATATACTCAAAATGTCTGGGTTTCATAATCACTTGACTGAACTGGGAGTTAATCTTCCTGTTAATAGTGTCATTGACAGAGTTCTTCAATCACTGCCACCAAGCTACAAAAGCTTCGTGATGAACTATAATATGCAAGGGATGAATAAGACTATTCCCGAGCTCTTCGCGATGCTAAAGGCTGGGGAGGTAGAAATCAAGAAGGAGCATCAAGTGTTGAAGGTCAATAAGACCACCAGTTTCAAGAAAAAGGGCAAAGGGAAGAAGAAGGGGAACTTCAAGAAGAACGGCAAACAAGTTGCTGCTCAGGAGAAGAAACCCAAGTCTAGACCTAAGCCTGAGACTGAGTGCTTCTACTACAAATAGACTAGTCACTAGAAGCGGAACTGCCCCAAGTATTTGGCGGATAAGAAGGATGGCAAGGTGAACAAAGGTATATGTGATATACATGTTATTGGTGTGTACCTCACCAGAGCTCGCAGTAGCACCTAGGTATTTGATACTGGTTCTGTTGCTAATATTTGCAACTCAAAACAAGGACTACGGATTAAGCGAAGACTGGATGAGGACGAGGTGATGATGCGCATAGGAAATGGTTCCAAAGTCGATGTGATCGTCGTCGGCACGCTACCTCTACATCTACCTTCGGGATTAGTTTCAGACCTAAATAATTGTTATTTGGTGCCAGCATTAAGCATGAACATTATATCTAGATCTTGTTTGATGCGAGACGGTTATTCATTTAAATCAGAGAATAATGGTTGTTCTATTTATATGAGTAATATCTTTTATGGTCATGCACCCTTAAAGAGTGGTCTATTCTTGTTGAATCTCGATAGTAGTGATACACATACTCATAATGTTGAAGCCAAAAGATGCAGAGTTCATAATGATAGTGCAACTTATTTGTGGCACTGCCGTTTGGGTCATATTGGTATAAAACGCATGAAGAAACTCCATACTGATGGACTTTTGGAATCACTTGATTATGAATCACTTGGTACTTGCGAATCATGCCTTATGGGCAAGATGACTAAAACGCCGTTCTCTAGAACTATAGAGCGAGCAACAGATTTGTTGGAAATCATACATACTGATGTATGTGGTCCAATGAATATTGAGGCTCGTGGCGGGTATCATTATTTTTGCACCTTCATAGATGATTTGATCTTATATGGGTATATCTACTTAATGAAACCTAAGTCTGAAACATTTGAAAAGTTTAAAGAATTTCAGAGTGAAGTGGAAAATCATCGTAACAAGAAAATAAAGTTTCTGCGATCTGATCGTGGAGGAGAATATTTGAGTTACGAGTTTGGCCTACATTTGAAACAATGAGGAATAGTTTCACAACTCACGCCACCCGGAACACCACAGCGTAATGGTGTGTCCGAACGTCGTAATCATACTTTACTAGATATGGTGCGATCTATGATGTCTCTTACTGATTACCGCTATCATTTTGGGGTTATGCTTTAGAGACGGCTGCATTCACATTAAATAGGACACCATCAAAATCCATTGAGACGACGCTTTATGAACTATGGTTTGGCTAGAAACCAAAGTTGTCGTTTGTTAAAGTTTGGGGCTGCGATGCTTATGTGAAAAAGCTTCAAGCTGATAAGCTCGAACCCAAATAAGAGAAATGTGTCTTCATATGATACCCAAAGGAAACTATTGGATACACCTTCTATCACAGATCCGAAGGCAAGATATTCGTTGCTAAGAATGGATCCTTTCTAGAGAAGGAGCTTCTCTCGAAAGAAGTGAGTGGGAGGAAAGTAGAACTTGATGAGGTAACTGTATCTACTCCCTTATTGGAAAGTAGTTCACCACAGAAACCGGTTCCTGTGACATCTACACCAATTAGTGAGGAAGCTAATGATGATGATCGTGCAACTTCAGATCAAGTTACTACCGAACCTCGTAGGTCAACCAGAGCAAGATCCGCACCAGAGTGGTACGGTAATCTAGTTCTGGAGGTCATGTTACTTGACCATGACGAACCTACGAACTATGAGGAAGCGACGATGAGCCCAGATTCCGCAAAATGGCTTGAAGCCATGAAATCTGAGATGGGATCCATGTATGAGAACAAAGTGTGGACTTTGGTTGACTTTCTCACTGATCGGCAAGCCATCGAGAATAAATGGATCTTCAAGAAGAAGACAGACGCTGACGGTAATGTTACTGTCTACAAAGCTCGACTTGTTGCAAAAGGTTTTTGACAAGTTCAATGAGTTGACTACGATGAGACCTTATCACCAGTAGCGATACTTAAGTCCGTCCGAATCATGTTAGCAATTGCCGCGTTTTATGATTATGAAATTTGGCAAAAGGATGTAAAGACTGCATTCCTAAATGGATTTCTGGAAGAAGAGATGTATATGATGCAACCTGGAGGTTTTATCGATCCAAAGGGAGCTAACAAAGTGTGCAATCTCCAGCGATCCATTTATGGACTGGTGCAAGCCTCTCGGAGTTGGAATAAACGGTTTGATAGTGTGATCAAAGCATATGGTTTTATACATACTTTTGGAGAAGCCTGTATTTACAAGAAAGTGAGTGGGAGCTCTGTAACATTTCTAATATTATATGTGGATGACATATTGCTGATTAGAAATGATATAGAATTTCTGGATAGCATAAAAGGATACTTGAATAAGAGTTTTTCAATGAAAGACCTCGGTGAAGCTGCCTATATATTGGGCATCAAGATTGCCGGGGTTCTGATCCACGAGCACCTATGGGACCGGCGGACCGAGTCCCTTTCGGTTCGGCGGGGGCGGAGGTCGCACGAAGAGCGGATCGAGGCGAAGCACACGAGCGGTTTACCCAGGTTCGGGCCGCACGGATGCGTAAAACCCTACTCCTGCTTTGTGTTTTGTATTGAGTTCTTGCTCGGGAGCGCGGAGTGCTACAGTACACTCCAGCGGCTAACGAGACCGAGCGTGAGTGTTCTCTTCCTCTTCCAGCCCACCTCCTCTATGTTGCGCATGGGCCTCCTTTTATATGCTCAAGGGGTCACCGACAGGTGGCAACGTAGACAAGGGTAAAAATGGAAAGGTGCTGCGGTAGGTATAGCTACCTGCTACAGTGTATCATACCTAACCCTGACGGCAGGGGACAAGGGCATTAAATGCCCGTCTGCGTCGTCTAAATAGTGCAAAAGGGACCGTCAGGGACGCCATCGCTCGCCACGATGGCGATCTTGTCAGCGCCGCTTGCCACCGCGCACCCCTGGCTGCACAGCCTCCCGCCACGTACGCCTGGAAGGGTCCCAGAGCGACACGTTGGTGGATGTGCTGGAGCGCGGGCGCAGAGTGGTGGCTTGCCGCGGCAAACGCCTTGCCGCGGTCGTTGTCTTGTCGCGTCCGGGAGCTTGTCGCTCACCGGGCCTTGCCGGGACGCGTGGCGCGTCGCGGCAAGTTCCTTGAGATGCCTTGGTTGGCCTTCCCGGCAAGCTCCTCTTGCCGGGGTCTTGTCTCCTTGGCTTGGATACTTTGTTCTTGAATGGCTCCAAACGAACCACGGAGGACCTTGGCGGTCACCCGGCAAGCCTTCCCGCGGGATGCTGCGACTGCCCGTGCACAAGTTCGGGATACTAAGGTACCCCTACTCTAGTACACCGACAGGAACCCCCGGGCCTGGGCCATACACGGTGCCGAGCGCTGTTGGGCTAGGCCCAAAACAGGGCACGGGCACGCGCGGCCTAGGTTACGCCGTATCTCTCCCCGTATCCACCGCGCCCTCCCCGGACGACACGCGTTGAATGCGGCATCGTGGGAGAGATCGTGGGTGGTTTCTTTATTCGGAAATGCGGAACGTCTGCCCTCTCCCTCTTTATAAGCAGCGGAAACAGGGGTAGTTCTCCCATTCGCCAGTTGCTGTTTCAATCTCGGAAATCTCCGCTGCTCCCTCGTCTTCCCGAATCTGAAAGAGAGCAGCGCCCCGCCCCCCATCGCCACCAGCACCACCGACGCTGTCGACCTCCTCCACCACTTCCGCCATGGCTCCGAAAGCCGACAAGGGGAAGGCTGTGAAGTCGACCAAGGCGCA
>NC_041386.1:516889545-516893586 GCF_002162155.2 Triticum dicoccoides
GAGCTGAGGGAGAATTACTACCTCTTCTGGTCGACGGAGACGCGAGCGTACCCGCGCACGAAGGTACTTCCAGCCGCCGCTTGGAAGACGGCTCCAAATGGATATCCTTTCTTCGCCTTGTTCTTCTACTGCGGGCTCTGCCCGCCTTTCTCTGAGTTTTTCTGCGACATTATGAACACCTACGGGTTCCACCTCCTTGATTTCACCCCCAATGCCGTTCTGACCATGGCAGTTTTCGCACATCTCTGCGAAAACTTTGTCGGAGTCCATCCCAATGTAGCCCTTTTTCGCCACTTCTTTATGCCCCGAGTAGAGAGAGGAGAGCCTTTATCCGGCGGAATCGCCTGGATCTCAAGGGCCGGAAAGAAGGACACTTATCTGGAGGGAGAGTTCCGCGGCAAGTGGGAGGAATGGAGAGCAGACTGGTGCTGGATTGACGAGGAGAACCCGCAGCCGTTTACCGCCCGGCGCCAAACCCCAGTAGCGCGCGGCAGAGATTGGAGTGACGTGGCCCCGGAAGACGATAGGCTGAAGATTGTCGTCACCCGGATTCTACGCCTCAGGCTTGCCGGGCTTACTGTAGGCGCTGTTGGCGCAGATTTTCTTCGCCGCCGCATCGCCCCCCTGTAGGAACGGGGGAGACCCGCCTGGGAATTCAAGAATGCGGCGGATATCATGAGGCTGCGTCCGGGCCTCAACTTTAACTTCACTGTTCTGGAGCTCAACGTGATGCTCCAGGAGCTGTTCAAGTACGACCCTCAACATCCCGAAGTGTTCAGGTTGCCGGGGGGTGTCGTTCCGCTGTGCAACAACTCCTCGCTTGACCGCATCCGTGCAATGATGCCGCTGTGCGATTCGCATGGAATTGTCCCAACTTGGCAAGAGCCTGCAGACGACGTCGTGCAGGAGTTCTTCGATGGCTTGGTAGAAGTGCCGATCCGCTCCGACGAAAAGGATAGCCTCACCCGCGACACCACCGATGCGGAGATGACACGCATCGCCACTAGGCTGGAAGAGGCGGCGGCAGCCGCAGCCGCGGGTGAATTTGGATTCACCGTGGAGGAGGCAGATGCAGCAGAGGCGGCAAGCCGTGCCGAGCGAGGGGAGCCCGCCGGCGAGAAAGAGCTTGCCGGGCAAAAAAGGCTTGCCGGGCATGGTGTCGAGTCAAGCGAGCCCACCGAGGATGCGAGCGGCTCGCTGGAGATCAACTCCTCTTCCTCCTCATCTTCAGGCAGCTCGCCGCAAGCAGAGCCTCCATCCCCACCAAGAAGGCGTCTCCGCAAGGCCGATGACGCAGCGGAGCGGCAGGCGAGTCAACAGTCGCCGCGCCGTGTGACACACTCCACCGCGGCAAACACTGTTGCCACGGGAGCACCTCACGCAGCGACGGCAACTGGAGCGGGGCCTTCCCGGACCACCGCTTCTGCTCCTGCCGCTTCTCACGCCGCGGCGGCAGCCGGAGCGGGGTCATCTCATACGACCGCCACCATTCCCGCCAAGCGGCCAAGGGAAACCACTCCTCCGCCTCCTCGCGCCGGACGTGAGCCAGACTTCGACTTCTCTGCGTTCAGCTCCGACGAGGAAGAAGAAGAGTAAGATTCTCTTGTTGTGCTTGTAGTTCTTCAATTCTTGCTGTTTGTCTTGTATCTCATTTGCTTTACTCTGAACTTATTCCTTTTTAGGACTCTGGCTCAGAGAGCAGCAAAGAGAGCCAAGGTCCCGGTGATTGTCATCGAGGACGAACCCACTGCGACAGCAGGGGGTGCACCCGAGACAACCTTGCCGGACCCGGCAACTTTTCTCCAGAGCAGCCCCCAGCGTAAGTATATGGTTCGCTTTCCGCTGTGAAGTGTGCATGGATACTTTTCCTTTGCTGACATCTGACTGTTGGTTTGTGTAGGAGTAGAGCAGCCCCACCAGGAGCCAAGGGAGAGTCCTCCGGCATGGGAGAGTTCTCCGGCAAGGGAGAAGTCTCCGGCGAGGGAGAGTTCTCCGAAGAGGGACAGCACCAGCGGCCCCCCGACGGCGGAGACCACGACTGCAGGACCCGGTACAGGTACTCCTCTCGCTTCAAAACTTCCCTTGGGTCCTTCTTATTTTGATCTTTTTCTCTTTTCTTGGATATTTTCTTGACTCTTCTCCCTTTTCCGGCGGTCAGACCCATCTGCTACGGAGTCGATGGAGACCGAGGTTGCTGCCGATGACGCCGCTGCCACCGAAAAGGCAGCCGGTGCTAACGATCCCGCCGGTGCAGAGGCCGCCAAGGCTGCCGCCGCAGCAACTGGCGAGGGGTCTGGCGATCGCACTGACGGCCCTGGGGCTGCAGGAGCGCCAGGCGCTACATTGACCACCGACCCGTCCGCCGCTGCCGCAGCGCCAGGCTCCGAAGAGCCCCGGTCGGGCGTCTACTTGAAGGCCGGCGATGGCGTCTTCATCAACCTCCCCTGGGCATCGAGCTCCAGGGCGCCGGTTGAAGGGGAGAGCTTCGACGGAGAGGTACTCGCCTCCGCTGGGCTGACGCTGGTTGACGCGCCGAGCAGCAGCAGCAATGAGCCCGAGGAGGAGCGGCTGCTGTGGAAGTTGTTGTCGCTCTACCGTGCGCGGCAAGCCAAGCTGGAATCCCGCGAGGCGCTTGTCGCGAAGGCGGGAGTAGACATCGAGAAGCATGCGGAGGAGCTCCGAGGTCTCCACCAGGAAGCTCTCCGGTCCCTGGCGGAGGAGCGGGAGCAACTCGCCGAAGAGCAGAAGGCCTTCTTCCTTGAGAAGGCCGAGGTTGAAGAGCAACGGCGGCTTGTCGCTGAGAAGCTGTTTGCGCAGGAAGGCGAGCTGGCGCAGCGGAAGGTCAATCTTGACACCCACGAGGAGGAGCTTGCCGCGCGTGAGGAAAAATTTGGCGGAGCCCTCAAGCAAGCGGAAGATGCGGCCGCAGCCGCCAAGAAGGAGCTGGAGACGAAGGTGGCGCAGCTGGAGGCCGATCTCGCCGAGAAGGGCAAAGATCTCAGTGCCGCCAAGGTCTCCAACGTGGATCTTGAGTTGAAGCTGACCACTTTCACCAAGACGCTGGACGGCGCCAAGGAGCAAGAAGCGGCCTTGAAGGAGGAGATCAGGGCCGACAAGGCGCTGCTGGAGAGTGCTGCCGCCACCCAGAATGCTTTCAGGGAGACTGTGGAGCACTGGACGGAGAGTCTTGTGAGTGTTGCCGCAGACATTGACAGGGAGCTGGCGCAGCTGGGGATGGAGGATCTCGGGTATTCCTCCGACGAGAACCTCCAACCCAGCGCCAAGCTTGTCTTGTTCTTCAAAGGTGTGGCGACGGCCCTCTAGCGACTCCGGGAGAGGATCCCAAAGTAGCTGGCCGACGAGTCGAGCAAGATCTGCGCGGGAGCTCTTCAGAAAGTGTTGGTGAAGGTGGCCTTCCGCAATCCGGGCCTCAACCTCACCAACGTCCTCAAGACCCTGCCGCCGGATGTTGATCTGGAGGCGCTCAAGACCCTTGTCGCACCCATTGTGGACAAGGTGAGCGGGATAAAGAGGATCGAGGGCGATCGCGTAGACTAGGCCGCCCGCTTTCTTCTTTTCTTGTCGCTGTTTGTCATGTTATGAAAACAATTTGTTAAAGCCGCGACAAGCTATCTTGTAATATAACTCTATTTCGGGTAATGATTGCAATGTTATTCCCTTTACTTGATTCCTCCCTTTGTATGTTTTTTTACCCTACGCTTTTAGGGAACTTGCCGGTGCAGGCACCTGAGCCGCGAGCGCTGAGTGCGGGACGTCAGCAGCCTGCTGGCGGTGCCGCTACCGACAAGAAACCTTGTCGCAACTAGTTGCAGCTCACTTAAGTTGTTGAGCGGACTCAAAACAAAGTAAGGGCGCAACTAGCTACGAGTTGGTTCCTCCGCGCACAGGTTTTCCATACAAAGTGCGGTCGTTCAAGGGAGATAACTTAAAATTTTAAAAAATCTGATTGCTCAAACTTTGGCAACTTAGCTTTTCTGTTGTTTGCTTCCCGATAAGGCGAAACTTTCTTGAACGACGCCT
>NC_041386.1:516893998-516917840 GCF_002162155.2 Triticum dicoccoides
AAGAAGAGAAAATAAAGATATGGAGCCTTACGGCTCGTTATTGCTTACCAGGGAGTAGGTGCTGCACAAAGTGTCAGATCACATATGCAAAAAATAGAAAGCATGAAATCGACAAGATGTGCGGAGCACATGAGCTTTACTTATGCACGGGGTCTGCGCTCGGCTTTGTACAAAGGATTACATGCAACAGCGGCAAGACTTGTACAAAAGGTGATTGCCGGAACAGGTTCCAGCAACCGCGCCTTACG
The DNA here is from genome assembly GCF_002162155.2 of Triticum dicoccoides. NCBI lineage: Eukaryota > Viridiplantae > Streptophyta > Magnoliopsida > Poales > Poaceae > Triticum > Triticum dicoccoides. The sequence goes on from NC_041386.1 coordinate 516,894,247, forward strand.
GGTAAAACTTACGAAGATGCTCAATGTTCCAGGAATTGCTCACCGGAATGCAATCTTCGGTCTCAAGGCGGACAGCGCCAGGCCTAGTGACTCGTTTCACCCGGTAAGGGCCTTCCCACTTCGGCGTCAACTTGTTGGAATTCTTGGCGGACTGAACGCGCCGAAGAACAAGGTCGCCTTCCTCGAGACTTCTGGCGTTAACTTTGCGGCTATGGTAGCAGCGCAAAGCTTGCTGGTAGCGAGCAGCTCGTACAGCAGCCTGAAGACGATCTTCCTCAAGGAGCAGCGCGTCATCTTGTCGCAGCTGCTCTTGCTCAAGCTCATCATAAGCGAGCACTCGAGGTGACCCGTATACGAGTTTCGTGGGGAGAACTGCCTCTGCTCCATAGACTAGAGCGAAAGGTGTCTGGCCAGTGGCTCGATTTGGTGTCGTCCTGATCGACCAAAGAACCACTGGTAGCTCCTCGATCCAGTTTCTTCCGCACTTGTGCAGCCTGTCGAAAGTTCTGGTCTTGAGCCCGCGCAGCACTTCAGCATTTGCTCTCTCCGCTTGACCGTTGCTTCTCGGGTGAGCAACAGAAGCGAAGCAGACCTTGGCGCCAAGATCTTGGACGTACTGCATGAAGGCGCGGCTCGTGAATTGTGTACCGTTGTTGGTGATTATCCTGTTAGGGGTTCCGAAGCGGCAAACAATCGACCTGAAGAACTTGACTATTGACTGTGCTGTCACCTTCCCCACTGGTTCCACTTCCGGCCACGTTGTGAACTTGTCGATTGCAACGTACAAGTACTCAAAGCCCCTGACTGCTCGGGGAAAGGGGCCGAGGATGTCGAGCCCCCAGACCAAAAATGGCCAGGATAAAGGGATCGTCTGGAGAGCTTGAGCTAGTTGGTGTATCTGCTTGGAATGGAACTGGCACGCTTCACACTTGGTTACTTGTGCAGTTGCATCCTGGAGGGCTGTCGGCCAAAAGAAACCTTGCCGGAATGCTTTGCCGGCAAGTGCTCTTGCGCCAATGTGGTTACCACATATGCCTCCATGTATCTCTGCCAACAGCTTTTGTCCGTCTTCCCGGTGAATACACTTCAATTTCACACTGTTGAGTCTTCTTCTGTACAGTGTCTTGTCGACAAACTGGTACATACTTGACTGTCGGGCTACTCTTTCTGCTTCTTCTTGCTCTTCGGGAAGTTCTCCTGTTTGAAGGAAATGGACAATCTGCTGTGCCCACGCTAGAGCTTGTGGCTCGACAACAAGGACTAAAGGCAAATCTGCTGCTGCGGGAACATCCGCTTCTACGGCGAGAACCTGCGGTTCCGCCGGAGCTTGACGTTCCCCGACAAGCTTGCTGGAGCAAAACTTGTCGGGAGTTTCTGCTTCAACGGAACAAACCCTAGGGCTTGCCGGAGCATATTGCGCCTCAGCGCAAGGTAAATCTATTGCTGCGGGAACGTCCGCTTCTACGGCGAGAACTTGCGGCTCTGCCGGAGCAAAACTTGTCGGGAGCTTCTGCTTCAACGGAACAAACCCTGGGGCTTGCCGGAGCAGACTGCTCCTCAGCGCTCTTGGCGTTGATCTTGGGGACCTTCTTGGCGGCGGCTTCGGGAAGCTCTGCCGGCAAATAGTCACCAGAAATCAACTTCCTCTTCTTGCTCTGTCCAGTTGATGGCGTTACAGACGGTTGAGTCAGCTTGAGCACAAAGATCCCTGGTTCCACAGGTAACTTAAGTGCGGCGCGCTTTGATAGGCCATCGGCAATGGCGTTCTAAGCTCTTGGAACATGCTCCATCTGTAGGCCGTCAAAGTGCTCTTCTAGCTTTCTCACTTCGTCGATGTAGGCTTCCATCAACGGACTCTGATAGCTCTTGTTCACTTGGCGGACGACAAGCTACGAGTCACCCATGACAATGAGCTTCTTGATCCCAAGGTCTGCCGCGATCCTGAGACCGGCAAGCAAGCCTTCATACTCTGCAGTATTGTTTGTTGCTTGCTCCTTGGGAAAGTGCATCTGGACTACGTATTTGAGGTGCTCTCCGGTGGGTGCGACAAGCAGCACGCCAGCGCCAGCGCCTTGCAGCGAAAAGGCACCATCAAAGTACATCAGCCACTCTTTGCTTGCTTCTTTGACGGGGATGCTCGTTTCAGGAATTTCTTCATTTGGTGTTGGCGTCCATTCTGCTATGAATTCTGCCAATGCTCTGCTTTGGATAGTTGAAGTACTCTCAAACTTGAGGCCAAAGCTTGATAGTTCCAGTGCCCACTCAACAATCCTGCCTGTCGCTTTTGGATTCTGTAGTATCCTCTTCAGCGGAAAATGAGTGACAACTGTGATCTCATGTGCTTGGAAGTAATGGCGCAGCTTTCTCGAGGCCATGAGAAGGCCGAAAAGCAATTTTTGCACGCCAGAGTACCTTGACCTAGCCCCCTGCAGAAGGGAGCTGACAAAGTAAACTGGGCGCTGCACCATTCTCTTCTGTATATCCTCGCGCGTCTGCGCAGATCCATCCTTGTCGGGGCCAGAGCTTGTCGGGGAAGCCCCCTGCTTGTCGCTGGATGCGCCTGCCGTGGCTGCTGGCTCGTCATCTGCCTCCCTCTCTGCTACTAATGCAGCACTAACCACTTGATTGGTTGCCGCTATATACAGCAGCAACTTCTCTTGTGGCTTAGGTGCGACAAGTGTTGGAGCGGAGGACAGGTATCTCTTCAAGTCTTGCAGCGCAGCCTCCGCTTCCGGAGTCCATTTCATTGGACCTGCCTTTTTCAATATTTTGAAAAACGGCAGGGCGCGCTCAGCAGACCTAGAGATAAACCTGCTGAGAGCAGCCACGCAACCGGCAAGTGTTTGTACATCCTTGACGCGCTTTTGTACTTCAATCTGCTCAATGGCCTTGATCTTGTCGGGATTGGCTTCGATTCCCCGCTGAGACACGAAGAACCCGAGAAGCTTGCCGGAAGGGACTCCAAACACGCACTTCTCGGAGTTGAGCTTGAGGCTGATCTTGCGCAGATTTGCAAAGGTCTCGTCTAAATCTTGAATCAGAGTTGCCTTGTCCTTGCTCTTGACCACTATGTCATCCATGTAGGCTTCCACATTTCTGTGTATTTGTGGCTCAAGAGCGACATGGACTACCCTTGCAAATGTTGAACCAGCATTTTTTAAACCAAAAGGCATCCGTATGAAACAGTACGTGCCACATGGAGTAATGAATGCGGTCTTCTCCTCATCCTCTTCTGCCATGAAGATCTGATGGTATCCTGAGTATGCGTCAAGAAATGAAAGTAAATCACATCCGGCCGTGGAGTCAACAATCTGGTCAATGCGCGGCAAAGGAAATGCGTCTTTGGGACAAGCTTTGTTAACATCGGTAAAGTCGATACAAAGTCTCCATTTCCCGTTTGCCTTGCGCACGACTACACGATTGGCCAACCACGTAGGATGGAGCACTCCTCTGACAAGGCCTGCTGCTTCCAACTTCTTGATCTCTTCTGCGATGAATTCTTGGCGCTCCACTACTTGCTTCCTGACCATCTGCTTGACGGGCCGCGCATGAGGACAAACGGCAAGATGGTGCTCAATTACTTTCCTGGGAACACCGGGGATGTCAGACGGTTGCCACGCAAACACGTCGACGTTCGCCCGCAGGAAAGCAATGAGCGCGCTTTCCTATTTAGGGTCGAGAGTGGCACCGATGGTGAAGGTACCACCAGTGCCGTCCTCCTTGGCAGACACCTTCTCGGTCTCTGGCGGAGCTGCCATTGTCTTCTTACCCTTGCCGGTGGAGCTCGATGGTGCGTCCTCGACGGCGGCGCAGCACTCCGAAGAGGTGCGCTTGCCGGAGTGGGCATCAGAACTCTTGCCAGACTTGGTCTTCTTCTTCCTCCCGGGAGCTTCAACGGCAAGTGACTTGCGATCTGTTGCGGCTGCCGCTTCCCGGTAGATCTTATCGGCGCAGATAAGAGCATCCTTCTTGTCGCCAGGGACAGAGATGACGCTTATCGGGCCTGGCATCTTCAGCATGTTGTATGCGTAGTGAGAGGCTGCCATGAATTTGGCGAGTGCTGGACGGCCGAGTATCCCATTGTAAGGCAATGGAAAATCAGCAACGTCAAAAGTGACCCTCTCAGTCCTGAAGTTCACCTCGCTGCCAAATGTTACTGGCAATGTGACCTTCCCCTTCGGCTTGCTCCTTCCTGGGTTGATTCCTTCGAATGTGCTGGTCTCTTCAAGCTCGCTGTCAGGGATCTGGAGTTTCTGGAGTACAGCGGAGGAGATCAGGTTCAAGCCGGCCCCGCTGTCAACTAGCATCTTAGTGACCTTGAGGTTGCGGATAGTTGGTGAAACCAACATCGGCAAGCACCCGACCGCAGTTGTGCGATCAGGGTGGTCCTCAATATCAAAGATGATAGGCGTGCTGGACCATTTCAGAAGCTTGCGTGACTCGACAGGCGGTTCTGCCGCATTGACTTCCCGCACCCACTGCTTGAGTTGGCGGTGCAAAGTATGCAGAGAAGCACCGCCATCAACGCACAAGACCTCTGTGGCTTTCTGGAACTCCTGCTCACTGGTCTCGACATCATCCATGTCTTCGTCGTTGTCGTCGTCTTCATCCTTGTTGCGGCCGCGGGGAGGTCTGTCTCCTTGCCGCTGCTTGGCCTTGCCGCGGCGTCCTCCCCGGCCGGCGCGCTTCTTGCCAGATTCTCCAGCGCCTCCTTGGGCCCTCTCTTTGTCGCGTCGCTCGTATTCAGCCTTTTGCTGCTGGACAAGCTGTTCGACCTTCTTGCAGCTCTGGAGGTCATGGCCCTTGGTGCGGTGGATCTTGCAATACTGCTTGTCGGTGCCGTCCTGCTTGTCGGCGACTGCCACAGCCTAGTAGTTGGTGCATGCGGCAATCTCCTTGCCGGAGCTACCAGCTTTGGCTTTCTTGGCGCCACCTTCGTTGCCGGACTGCTCAACGACTAGCACATCTTTGCCTTTCTTCTTCCTGTTGTTCCGCAGCCGGTTTTTCTTTGCCGGGGCAGCATCCTCGCTGTCAAATCCCCCTGCTCCTGTATTCTCTCCGGGGAGTTTCCTCCCTTCCTCAGCACGTGCACACTTGTCGGCCAGGGCATACAGCTCACTGACGTCTCTGATCTTGCACATCGCCATCTCCTCCCGCATCCTGCGGTTACGCATGTTCTGATGGAACGCGCTGATGACCGCGGCAGGGTGGACATCTGGGATGTTGTGCTGTACGCGGCTGAATCTCTGAATGAACTTGCGCAGGGGCTCTCCTTCCTTCTGGGCGAGCAGATGAAGGTCACTCTCTTGGCCATGAGGTTTGTGGCCGCCTGTAAAGGCGCCGACAAACTGATGGCATAGGTCTGCCCAGGAGGATATGGAGTTGTCCGGCAAGTGCATGAGCCAGGACCTGACGTTGGGCTTGAGCACCAGCGGGAAGTAGTTGGCAAGGATCTTGTCGTCCCGCCCCCCGGCAGCCAGCACCGCGATGGTGTAGATGCTGAGGAACTCCGACGGATGTGACTTGCCGTCGTACTTCTCTGGTACGTCTGGCTTGAAATTCTTCATGCTGGGCCACTCGACTTGCCGCAGCTCATGAGTAAACGCAGGGCAACCTACCGCGTACGGCAAGCCGCCTGGTTCCCCCGGCGCATGCATGTCTACAGAGGGCCCAGCGCGCTGGTCCGATTGACGCCGCGCTTCTCTTCGGCGCTCGATGCGAGTACGACGTCTTCTTGCTGTCGTTCGTGAAGAACTTGGTGCTGATCGCGACGAGCTCGTGGATCTGATGACGCGGTGGAGTCGCTGTCGAGGTGGATCCGGCGAGTCGGCGATCTTGGCCTTCGGGGTGGAGAGTGCACAGTGGTCGCACCCCCACCAGTCTTGTCGGCACCGGCTCGTGCCTGCCTGACTTGCCGCGGCTGCGACGTGCTCGGCTGCCGTTGAGTGTCGCCGTTGGCGAAGCCGATGAGACTCTGAATGGTGGCCCTCCAGTCGTCGATCTTGTCTGCCGTTGGAGGGTAGTCCAGGAGCAGTTGAGCTCGTGCCAAAGCTTCTGCTGGAGTGGCGGGTGGCGATGGCGAACGGTGCGAGGAGTGGGATATGCTCGGACTTCTAACTGTGTTAGAAGGAGCAGTATCCCGTCCAGGCGACCGTGCCTCGCTCGTGCCAGCATGTTGGCGTGCATGTTGGTCTTGAGCACTCCGAGATCCACCAGCTCGATCTTGGTCCAGCAAACGCATGGTACTATGAGCACCATGACGCTGCCGGTCCCGCGCCTCCTGAGATGGGCGCGGTGCATGTACGGACGCCGAGATCTTGGAGTGAGCCCGGTCGTTGTGGGAGCCGGCTACGCCGCCGATGGGCAACGCAGCCTTGTCCTTGGACCTGGCAGCACCGTGAACTCCCTCGTCGACGCCCGTTCTTCCGCCGGCGTCTACCCCATCAGCCGTTTGCTCCGGCGGTGGTGGGTTCGGCGCGGACGGAGCAGCCGCCTCCGAAGCCTTCTTCTTCGGCGGCATGTCGATGAAGATGATGAAGATCTAGCTGGTGTGAACGTCGGATCTGGTTCACACAACCTCGACGCCCCCTGCCTGGCGCGCCAAAGATGCCGGGGTTCTGATCCACGAGCACCTATGGGACCGGCGGACCGAGTCCCTTTCGGTTCGGCGGGGGCGGAGGTCGCACGAAGAGAGGATCGAGGCGAAGCACACGAGCGGTTTACCCAGGTTCGGGCCGCACGGATGCGTAAAACCCTACTCCTGCTTTGTGGTTTGTATTGAGTTCTTGCTCGGGAGCGCAGAGTGCTACAGTACACTCCAACGGCTAACGAGACCGAGCGTGAGTGTTCTCTTCCTCTTCCAGCCCACCTCCTCTACGTTGCGCATGGGCCTCCTTTTATATGCTCAAGGGGTCATCGATAGGTGGCAACGTAGACAAGGGTAAAAATGGAAAGGTGCTGCGGTAGGTACAGCTACCTGCTACAGTGTATCATACCTAACCCTCACGGCAGGGGACAAGGGCATTAAATGCCCGTCTGCGTCGTCTAAATAGTGAAAAAGGGACCGTCAGGGACGCCACCGCTCGCCATGATGGCGATCTTGTCAGCGCCGCTTGCCACCACGCACCCCTGGCTGCACAGCCTCCCGCCACGTATGCCTGGAAGGGTCCCAGAGCGACACGTTGGTGGATGTGCTGGAGCGCGGGCGAAGAGTGGTGGCTTGCCGCGGCAAACGCCTTGCCGCGATCGTTGTCTTGTCGCGTCCGGGAGCTTGTCGCTCACCGGGCCTTGCCGGGACGCGTGGCGCGTCACGGCAAGTTCCTTGAGATGCCTTGGTTGGCCTTCCCGGCAAGCTCCTCTTGCCGGGGTCTTGTCTCCTTGGCTTGGATACTTTTTTCTTGAATGGCTCCAAAGGAACCACGGAGGACCTTGGCGGTCACCCGGCAAGCCTTGCCGCGGGATGCTGCGACTGCCCGTGCACAAGTTCGAGATACTAAGGTACCCCTACTCTAGTACACCGACAAAGATCTATAGAGATAGATCAAGACGCTTAATTGGACTTTCACAAAGCACATACCTTGATAAAGTTTTGAAGAAGTTCAAAATGGATCAAGCTAAGAAAGGGTTCTTGCCTGTGTTACAAGGTGTGAAGTTGAGTAAGACTCAATGTCCGACCATTGTAGAAGATAGAGAGAAAATGAAAAGTGTTCCCTATGCTTCAGCCATGGGCTCTATCATGTATGCAATGTTGTGTACCAGACCTGATGTGTGCCTTGCTATTAGCCTAGCAGGGAGGTACCAAAGTAATCCAGGAGTGGATCACTGGACAGCGGTCAAGAACATCCTGAAGTACCTGAAAAGGACCAAGGATATGTTTCTCGTTTATGGAGGTGACAAAGAGCTTATCATAAATGGTTACGTTGATGCAAGCTTTGACACTGATCCAGACGATTCTAAATCGCAAACCGGATACGTATTTGTATTAAACGGTGGAGCTGAAAGTGCGTTATATCGACTAGAGGGGGGTGAATAGGCGATTTTTATGAAAGTCTTCAAAACGTGGAAGTTTCGAAGACAGATGATAGAAATAAACCTATTATCATGCAGCGGAAGGTAGACTACACTAGGCAAACCATAGTCAAGTATTCAATGAAGTGAAAGCACAATGACTAATAGCAGCTAGGTAGTAAGGATCAGGTAGGAAGATATTATGAAGCCAAACAGAACACGCAGTCACTCAGTGAAGACAAAAGATAGTGCAATCATACAATGACTTCACAAGGATCAACAGTAAGTAAAGGGAAGGGAAAGATGAAACCAGTGACTCGTTGAAGACAATGATTTGTTGGACCAGTTCCAGTTGCTATGACAACTGTACGTCTGGTTAGGGCGGCTAGGTATTTAAACCTGAGGACACACAGTCCCGGACACCCAGTCCTGAACACGCAGCTCAGGACACCCAGTCCTCACTGTATTCCCCTTGAGCTAAGGTCACACAGACCTCGCCCAATCACTCTGGTAAGTCTTCAAGGTAGACTCCCAAACCTTCATAGACTTCGTTCACCGGCGATCCACAATGTCTCTTGGATGCTCAGAACACGATGCCTAACCGGCTAGAGGATTCTCAATCCTCAAGTGTAATAAGTCTTCAGATCACACAGACAAGAAGACTTAAGTGATGCCTAACTCTCTTTGGCTCTAGGTGGTTAGGGCTTTATCCTCGCAAGGAATTCTCTCTCAAAGGCTTCGAGGTGGGTTGCTCTCCAACGACAAAAGCCGTACACCAACTCTGAGCAGCCAACCATTTATGGTTGTAGGGGGTGGGCTATTTATAGCCACTAGGCAACCCGACCTGATTTGTCTGAAATGACCCTGGGTCACTAAGGAACTGACACGTGTTCCAATGGTCAGATTTCAAACTCACATGGCAACTTTACTGGGGCTACAAGCAAAGCTGACTTGTCCGACTCTAGACAAGATTCGCTCTCATAGTCTTCACTCGAAGACATAGGTTTTGGTTAAGCATCACTTCAGTCATTCTGACTGGTTCTCTTGGACCCCACTTAACAGTACGGTGGTTCCTATGAATCAACAAAGAATAAAAAGAACTACGAAAGATCTAAGTCTTCGAGCTCCATAGGCTTCATGCGATGTCTTCTCTTGTCATAGTCTTCAATGTGAATATCTTCATATACCACCTTTGATATCAATGTCTTCATACATTTTTAGGGGTCATCTCTGGTAGGAAAACCGAATCAATGAGGGACTTCTACCTGTGTTATCCTACAATTCTCACAAACACATTAGTCCCTCAACTAGGTTTGTCGTCAATACTCCAAAACCAACTAGGGGTGGCACTAGATGCACTTACAATCTCCCCCTTTTTGGTGATTGATGAAAAACTAGTTGAAGTTTTCAACGGGGAATGAGAGAGTCCTAGATTAGGGGGTGTTCGGGTAGCCGGACTATACCTTCAGCCGGATTCCAGGACTATGAAGATACAAGATTGAAGACTTCGTCCCGTGTCCGGATGGGACTTTCCTTGGCGTGGAAGGCAAGCTTGGCGATGCGGATATTCAAGATCTCCTATCATTGTAACCGACTCTATGTAACCCTAACCCTATCCGGTGTCTATATAAACCGGAGGGTTGTAGTCCATAGGCAATCAACTCCATGTACAACAATCATACCATAGGCTAGCTTCTAGGGTTTAGCCTCCTTGATCTCGTGGTAGATCTACTCTTGTACTACCCATATCATCAATATTAATCAAGCAGGACGTAGGGTTTTACCTCCATAGAGAGGGCCCAAACCTGGGTAAAACATCGTGTTCCCTGCCTCCTGTTACCATCCGGCCTAGACGCACAGTTCGGGACCCACTACCCGAGATCCGCCGGTTTTGACACCAACATTGGTGCTTTTATTGAGAGTTCCTCTGTGTCGTCGCCTTTAGGCCCGATGGCTCCTTTGATCATCAACAACGATACGGTCCAGGGTGAGACTTTTCTCCCCGGACAGATCTTCGTCTTCGGCAGCTTTGCTCTGCGGGCCAATTCGCTCGGCCACCTGGAGCAGATCGAAAACTACGCCCCTGGCCATCAAGTCAGGTTTGGAAGCTTAAACTACATGGCTGACATCCGCGGAGACTTGATCTTCGACGGGTTCGAGCCACGGCCAAGCGTGCCGCACTATCTCGAGGGGCATGACCTAGCTCTGCCTCCGGACAGTGTCCTGGAGGCCGCACACACATCGGTTCCGACCCCTAACTCAGAGCCTATTGCACCAATCAAGGATGAGCGGTTGGACGTCACCTCGAGGGCTTCGATCTCAAAGGCGATCGAGCCGAACGCTAGCCCCGCACTCTGCATGATCCGTGACTCCGAGGATCCGGACTCCTTTCTGAACTCCAAACCCCCCGCGCCCCTGCCGATCGAATCCGATTGGGCGCCGATAATAGAGTTCACCGCCGCAGACATCTTTCAGCACTCGCCTTGTGGCGATATCCTGAACCCTCTCAAGTCTCTCTCCTTATCAGGAGAGCCCTGGCCGAACTACGGTCAGCGAGGATGGGATACGGACGATGAAGAAATTCAAAGCCCACCCACCACCCACTTGGTAGCCACTGTCGACAATTCAAACAACGTGCTCAACTTCGACTCCGGAGACATCGACAGCATGGATGACGATGCAGGAGATACCGACAAACCAACGCCCATAGGGCATTGGACAGCCACCTCATCTCACGATGTGTACATGGTGGATACCGCTAAAGGAAGCGACAACGAGGAAAAAGGGGATGGGACGGGAGATCGACCCCCCGAAAAGCAATCAAAGCGTTGGTGTAAACGCCGACCCAAGCCCCGCCTCGACAAAAACCCAGCCATAGAGCAGGACGAGATGGTAGACGACGAGCAGGCCTTAGAGCAACCGTCCGAACAGGGCAACATGGATAGAGAAACAGAACATCCCTCCTCTGGCGAAAACGGCATTCCGGATGACCTCACGCCGAATAAACTCATGGAGCAGAAGAATCTCCACGAGAGGCTCGTTGCAACTGCACGCAGCCTAAAAAAGCAGAAGCGGAAACTAAAAACAGTGGAAGATGCACTCCGGATTAGATGGAGCAAAGTAATCAATACCACAGATAAGTACGGCGATAGTCGCCGCACTAAAAGCTATCCGAAAAGAAAGCTACTGCCTGAATTCGACGAAGAGGCCCTAGAGCCCTCGCATTCAAAAAATGAAAAAGCCACACGGTCAGATAGACGACCCCATAAAGCGGCAAGCGGCGCCGCACGTAAATCGGCATGCGACCCGCTTAAGGACTCACATCATGGCCAAGTCAGGTCCATTTATGGGCCAGGAAAGCAAGCTCTCGTAAGCAACGCTATGAAGCCATCATCAGAATCCGGCACACCCAAATACAGGGGCGCCGCACACCCCCTATGTTTCACCGATGAGGTCCTGGACTATGAATTCCCAGAGGGATTCAAACCCGTAAACATAGAGGCATATGATGGAACAACAGACCCTGGAGTTTGGGTCGAGGATTATATCCTCCACATACACATGGCTAGAGGAGATGATCTCCACGCCATAAAATATCTACCCCTTAAGCTTAAAGGGCAAGCCCGGCATTGGCTTAAAAGCCTTCCCAAAAACACAATTGGAAGCTGGGAAGAGCTCGAGGATGCTTTCCGAGCAAACTTCCAAGGGACCTATGTCCGCCCTCCAGATGCAGACGATCTTAGTCACATAACTCAACAACCCAGAGAATCAGCTCGGCAGTTCTGGAATAGATTCCTCACTAAAAAGAATCAGATAGTCGACTGTCCGGACGCCGAAGCCTTAGCAGCTTTCAGGCATAACGTCCGAGAAGAATGGCTCGCCAGACACCTCGGCCAAGAAAAGCCTAGAACAATGGCCGCACTAACAAGCCTCATGACCCGCTTTTGTGCAGGGGAGGACAGCTGGTTGGCAAGGAGCAGCCCCAGCAACCCAAGTACATCCGAAACTAGGGATGGAAACGGAAAACCGCGACGCAACAAGGACCGTCGCTGGACTAAGGACAAAAGTCCGAAGAGCATGGCAGTCAATGCCGGATTCAAAGGCTCACGACAAAATCAGGAAAAATCCCCCCCCCCAAGGATAACAGGGATGATCCATCCAACCTAAATAAAGTCCTGGACAGGATATGTCAGATACACAGTACTCCCGAGAAGCCTGCTAACCATACCCACAGAGACTGTTGGGTTTTCAAACAATCCGGCAGACTCAATGCCGAACACAAGGGGCTCGACACACCAAGCGAAGACGAGGACGAACCCCAAAAGCAGAGCACCAGGAAACAAAAGAACTTCCCATAAGAAGTAAAAACAGTGAACTCACTTCACATAACAAAAAGTGCGGCGCCCGTAAAGGTACGCACCACACGGCCCATCCCCAAAGGGTCCTGCCACTGGTTGTCAAAACCGATCATCTTCGATCAGCTAGATTATTCTAGGAATATCAAGAATGTAGGCTGGACTGCCTTGATACTCGATCCAATAATTGGCGGACTCCAGTTTTCAAATGTCCTTATGGACAGCGGCAGTGGACTAAACCTGATATATCAGGATACAATCCAGCACATGGGGATAAACCCAGCAAGAATCCGCCGCAGCAAAACCTCCTTTCAAGGGGTAATACCTGGTTCGGACACCCATTGTATGGGTTTTCTCCGGCTCGAAGTCATATTCGGCTCTGCCGATAACCTCCGCCACGAAAAGCTGACCTTCCATATCGCCCCGTTCTCAAGTCGATATCATGCACTACTGGGACGTGAAGCTTTCGCTCGCTTTAATGCAATACCGCATTATGCATCTCTTACGCTTAAGATGCCCGGTCCACGAGGCATCATCTCTTTGAAGGGAAAGCACTAAAGTGCGCCTCCCTAAGCGGAGGACTATGCGGCCGCTTTGACAGCCCCACAGCAAAATGGCCTCACCAGCCAAAAAAACTTCGAAATAGGTCATTCAAGACCACGAACGCGGATAGACAAGTTCGGTGCAAAATCATCATTGATGCAGGCCTAGAAGCCATATACCCCCGCACTAGGGGCTCCACGCATATACAATAAGAGACAATAAAGCTCAATCTTATATAGTTTACTTTATACTTTGCTTATTTTAAACTTTTTCGGCACGACCCGTTTTCAACTCAGTTCCTCTCTTTTACAGATGAACGTCGTGCGGCGCCCGTCCAGGATACGGCACAACGGAGACACAGGCGCAGACGTGCAGTAGGGACCCGTCCTAAAGGATTCTTTTCAGATTAAGACCCTGTGTAAACCTTTTTTACTGTCTCTTGTTGCTACACATCCCCTGGTTTTTTCTTTCTGATATAACCAAGGAGGAGGCTGGCGTCTTGGCATGTGGCCACGTTAGAATTTTTGCATGTACCTGGACACTAGGGGCTTTTTTAATAAAGAGTGTTGTTTCGCCCGCACTCATAAAGACCGAACACCTTAGGGAGTGTTCGGCATCGCGAGTTTTGGCATTATATGCATCAGCTCCGAATCATGTCTTTGGTCAAATGTTGGGTTGCCCGGCTCCTGAGTTCGGCTACCTTACGTTCCGCTCTATCGGCTAAGGTAGCACCAAGAGAACTACTACGATTGTGCCCTGGTTCGGCCGGGCGAGCACCTCAGTAGAGAAAGCCGAAAACTAACTATCATGATGTAGCGTGAGACTGATCAGCCACTCGATGACCTATCAGAATCTATCGGATTCCTCCGCTTTAACGAAGGGCCGCTTCCCGGTCAGGCACATACGCGCCCCGAACTCGGACGAGCGCAGTTACCACCAAGGGGCTACCTAAATAGTCTCACTGTCAAACTCCTATGGCTAAGTGAAAGTGTTAAAGCATTATAGTCCGGTTGCCTGGCCCGCTGCACTATCACCTCCTTTGTAGGACCAAGACGTTGGGTTAAGTGTGAAAATGCGTCTTCTGCAAGCACCCCCGCACTATGTGCGTGGGGGCTGAAGCCAACGACTGCCATCTTTCAGATTATATATATATATATATATATATATATATATATATATATATTAAAACGGCCACACAGGAGGTGTTCCCAATACTTGGAGGCACAAGTATAAAAAAGGCCACTACAGTTTATCAAAATATTACTTTATAATTACATATGCTATCATAACATAGCATCTTTCGGGCACTGCGTCTCTATTACACGAGCGCCTTCAAGAACTTCCTGAAAATAGTGCTCGGAGGGTACTCGGCTTTTGTCCGAATCTCGGGACGCAACAACGATAGTCTCCATCTCTGCCCAGTATGTCTTAACACGGGCAAGAGCCATCCTAGCGCCCTCTATGCATGCTGACCTCTTCATTGCATTTATACGCGGCACCGCGTCAAGGAATTGCTGCACCAAGCTGAAATAACTCTTCGGCTCCGTTCTCCCCGGCCACAGGTGACCCATGACGTACTTCATGGCGAGTCCAGACAACCTATTTAGTTCGGCCCATTGAGCCAAACGATCATCCACTGCCAGTGGACGCTCTGGATTGTGAAACTACGACCAGAAAAGCTTTTCCACTTCGCGATCTTTCTGATCTCGAAAGTGTTCGGTCGGATCAGCAGCACTCGCTGCCAAGTCCAGATAGGTATCCTCCACACTCCACATCCGGTCCAACGGAGCAAACTTCGGATCACAAAATTTCCTTCGCAGCATAAAGGGCTTTCCAGCCGCAATCTGTTCGGCCTGACGCAGCTCCTCCTTCGCAGCTCTCATCGCAAAGCGCGCATCCTTGGCATTGGCAATGGCCTTCTCTAAGTCCGTCTGTTTCGCCTGGTCTTCTTTTTCAAGAAGTCTGCAACGGTCTGTAGCGCTTTTTAACTTTTCGGCCATCTCGGCCATCTCTTCTTTGCTTCGGCAATGAGCAGCATGTTCGGCTCTTAGCTCTTCAAGGGCTTTCCTGGTGGCCGCATCACTTTCGCTGGCTTGTTCTTTAGTTCAGGCAAGTTCTGCCCTAAGACTCTCCACGGCGGCCGCACCATCTGCGTCAAGCACACACATCGTAAGGCACAGGCATAAAACTGTTCTTACCTGATGCCGCCCGAGGAATTACATACCTTGAGCCTCATCAAGCCGCTTATCGACAAGTGTGATGTCGGCATCTACCACTTCCAGTTGCCGCTTTAGTTCGGCAAAATCGTCAGTTCGGCTCAATTCCGGACACCCTTCCGCCTACATTCAAAGGCGACATCTTAGACCTGGGATTATGATCCTCCGTGTGCCGTCATTTCTTGACGACGCGCAGAGTCTCAGGGGCTACTATCTACACAGGGCGCATCTTATTCATGCGCAACTGACAAAAGTATACATTATCTAATGTACCTCGAAACCCGTCAGTAAACTTTTGACGGCCTCATACAATCCGCTCTCTACGAATGAAATCCTTTCAATCACCATGCCCATCAATGCGCGGTGCTCCTCTGAGATAGAAGCTCTCCCCAGCAGAATCTTTAGCTCCTCCGACCGAGCACCAGACGGTGCCGGGCTCGTCCCATGACCTCTTTCGAAAGCCGGACGCGGAGAACCTCGGGGGGCCGCATAGCCACCTTCCACCCCTAGCGGATTTGGAGAAACCCTCCGCGACGACACCTCAGGGTCGCCTGCCTCGCTAGGAGGCACGGCAGGGGGAGGCGTCCCGCTTTCCATCATCTCCGGAAGGAGATCCCCCGAAGACGAGCTCTGCTGAGAAGGGCTGAGGTCCGAGCTACAAGATAAAGGTTTGGTTAATCTTCTCAGATATAAATCAAGGACTTCCCTCATCCCTCAAAAGGAAAATCTTTTCTCCACTTACGGCTCGCTGGAGGGCTGATCCCCTTGAGGGCGTAGTCCGACCGAGGAACTCCCCGGCTTCGGACCCTCTGACGAAGATTTTCTCCCCCGTTTCGAGGCCATGGTTTCCGGGTCGTCAGAGGCGGCTCTCTTCTTCCCCTTAGGAGAGGAATTGTCGGTTCCTCCCTTCGGAGAAGACTCCTTTGAGGAGGCCATAGCTTCCTTGTCCTCTCCCTCCAAAGGCATTATCTCTAGCATCCTGACCAGCATGGGATCCGGCCTGGTTTCAGGAAGGGGAGCCGGACACCTGATCAGCTTCGCCTTCGCTATCCACTCCTGTTTAAAAGGACGGCTCTTTTAGGGGCAAGTTTATGACAATTATATGGATAGAAGGTCCGGGCACAAGGTTGCTTACTTGAGTATCCGGGCGATTGCAGCTTAGGCCTGCGTCCTCGGTTAAATCCAGACACATCTCTTGTGATCCGAAGAACAGTCTATACATCTCCACGGGCGTCGCGCCCATAAAGTTCTCGAGAGCTCGCGGTCCCTCTGGATTAAACTCCCACAGGCGAAGGGGCGACGTTTGCCGGGCAATATTCGGCGAATCAGCATGACCTGCGTCACCTTGACCAAGCTGAGGCCTCCTTCCAAGAGATCCTTAATTTGGCCCTGTAACAAGGGCACGTCTTTGGGCAAACCCCAATCTAACCCTCTGTTAACCCATGACGCTAGCCGTGGTGGGGGACCCGAGCGAAAGGCAGGAAGCGCCACCCACTTGGTGCTCCAGGAAGCGGTGATATAAAACCACTCTCGTTGCCACAAGCCTAGCTCCTCTTGAAAAGAGCCCTCGGGCCATGGAGCATCAGCATTTTTGCTTATAGCAGCGCCTCCGCACTCTGCGTGTCGTCCCTTGATCATCTTCGGCTCCACTTTGAAAGTCTTTAGCCATAATCTGAAGTGAGGGGTAACACGGAGGAACGCTTCGCATACAACGATAAACGAGGAGATATGGAGGATGGACTCCGGAGCTAAGTCGTGGAATTCCAGCCCGTAATAAAACAGCAGTCCCCTCACAAAGGGGTCCATCGGGAAGCCTAACCCCCAAAGGAAGTGAGACACGAACACTACGCTCTCACCGGGCTGGGGACTAGGGATAGCCTGCCTTTGAGCAGGCAACCTGTGCGAAATTTCGGCGGTCAAGAACTTAGCCTCTCTGAACTTTAGCACGTCCTCCTCTGTGACGGAGGAGGGCATCCATCGGCCTTGAAGGTCGGAACCGGACATTGTCGAAGGTCTGAGGCGCCCGGAATCTGGAGCCTAGGGTGTTGGAACTCGAGGCGACGGGCGAACTTGTTTTGGGATTGGAGAAAAGGAGTAAGGCCCTGGTCTCTTTATAAGAGGTTGAATACCAGGAGCCCTCCCCGTAACCGTTTGGGACTCGCCTTTAATCGAGAAAACATGCTAACGGGCATGATTGGGTTACCCACGTCCGTATTGATGAGAATCCCGTAAAAGGGGGGCACACGGTCTCTGCTTTGACAAGACGTGCCAAGGAAACTGCCTCGCAAAACACGCTGAGGTGGAAAAGTGAAAACGATTCGAGTGAAGGACTTGGCTGTAGTGTGATGACGCACTGCAGGATACGTCAGCAGATTTGATTTGTGTTAATATTATTCTCTCTATGGCAATATGTGGAAGCTTATTTTGCAGAGCCGGACACTACTCTTGGTGTTTACAATCTTCTATGAAGTACTTGGAGGAGGAGCCCGCCTTGCAATGACGAAGACAATTTGCGCGCCGGACTCGTCGTCATTGAAGCCTGGTTCAGGGGCTACTGAGGGAGTCCTGGATTAGGCGGTGTTCGGGTAGCCGGACTATACCTTCAGCCGGACTCCAGGACTATGGAGATACAAGATTGAAGACTTCGTCCCGTGTCCGGATGGGACTTTCCTTGGCGTGGAAGGCAAGCTTGGCGATGCGGATATTCAAGATCTCCTATCATTGTAACCGACTCTATGTAACCCTGACCCTATCCGGTGTCTATATAAACCGGAGGGTTGTAGTCCGTAGGCAATCAACTCCATATACATAAATCATGCCATGGGCTAGCTTCTAGGGTTTAGCCTCCTTGATCTCGTGGTAGATCTACTCTTGTACTACCCATATCATCAATATTAATCAAGCAGGACGTAGGGTTTTACCTCCATCGAGAGGGCCCGAACCTGGGTAAAACATCGTGTTCCCTCCCTCCTGTTACCATCCGGCCTAGACGCATAGTTCGGGACCCACTACTCGAGATCCACCGGTTTTGACACCGACAGGGAATATAATATGTGAAATTGTAAAGGATAAGGAATTGTCTTCATAAGTTGCAAGGGCTCCCCCTGAAGATGTGCATATAAGTAATTTGCTTTTGGAATGCAAATGCACATGGCAGGTTGTGCTTGTGGAGATCCTCTTCAACTTATGATGACAATCTACTATGCATGTGAAGGTATTGAAGATAATGACATGCATAATGGAAAATGGACGTCTGCAAAATGATCTAAGTGCGGAATTTATCGTTGCACATGCGGAATTTATCATCGCATCACAAAGTGGCAAATAAGTAGTAGACGACCATCGAGTTTAAGTGTTACAACTCAAAGAACCAAATGTATCAAAACGAGAGTTGTAAACACGAAGAAAAATATAAAGCACCCGCCCATATGGACCCGCTTGAAGACTATCAAATTCATATGCTTCTCCCCCTTTTGTCAGTAAGGACCAAAAAGGTTTGAAGACATAGAGCATCTACTCGTTCCCTTGAAGAGTAGGTGAAGCAGAAGGGTTGTCGATGATGTTCGGCGGTGCAGAAGAACTTGGGGCAGTGTCGAAGCGGGCTGAAGGAGGTGGCGGTGAAGCAGCATCGTCTTCATCCTCGATCGCTCTGGCATTCACAGTTGCAGCAGAGGAAGAGAACTCAGAGTCTTCAAGAGATGGAGTTCATCGCAGCACTGCCCTTCGAGGAGGTGTGGAGTCAAACTTGAAGCGTTCAGAGAAGCCATCCTCTTGAAGATCATCATCAGAGCACATTAGCGTCAGCCCTTTCCAGGTGCGTCGAGAGGTTTCGTGTGCAACAAAGGCATTCTTGGTGGCAAGATTGCGAATGCGGTTAACATCCACCAAGAGGCTTTGCATTTGGCGCTTCAGCTAGTCATGATGCCTATCATGTTTCTGATGAAGAGTCACAAGAAGCTCTCGGTCATTGAGAACACGAGTGCGCTTCTTGGGTCGTTGGGCAATTGTGCTATCGGTGGCTTCAGTGAGAGCAAGATGCGGTGCACGTGTAGTTCCAGCCAAAGGATACACACGAGTGACTGCTTCAACTCCTTCAATGTTTTGAGAAAACTTTGATGCTCCGCATTCTGAAGACTTAGAGGTTCCTTGGCAGGCTCAGGATAAATGGCTTCAATAGACATATCCACATCAGGCAGAAAGATCTGATGATTGCGAGCAGATGGCTGATATGAGATAGCGGAGTGGAGTTTGATCAGCCGCATTATCCATGGAGCGTAGAACTTCAAGCCAAAAAGATCAGAGCCTGATGCAGCAAGTTGGCGGGTGAAGAAGTCCTGTGCATTGAAGCATTTGCCATGAAGAATATAGAAGACCAAAGTCTTCATTGCACCTTCCAGCTTGGCATGTGGAGAATGTCCTTTGATGGGCCAGAGAGTTCGCCTTATGATGTGATAAATAGTCCTTGGCAGATACTCAAGGTCTTCAACAAAGAACTCCTTGGGATATGCAGCATCTTGGGGCAATGGCTTCATCATACTGAGCATCTGACTCATGTTAGGTTCAGGCTTCTGAAAGATGCTCTCCACAGCTTCATTGTGAAGTTGACAGCCAGATTCGTAGAGATCGCCAGGACTAGGTAGACCAGTGAGCTCAATGATATCAAAGGCTTTCACTTCATGATGAACATTTCCTGTCATCCACTCCAGGACCCAAGTCTTCGGATCTTTGTTGTACCCATGGATGTGAAGTGTGGCATAGAATTGGAGCAGCAACTCTTCATTCCAATGCTCTTGGTCGGTGACAAACGGCAGCAATCCAACTTCTTTGAAGCAATCCAGAACTTCTTCCAGACAGGGCAGACCAGCTATTGCTTCAATGTCAAGATGCTTATGTGGGAAGATGCGACCTTGATTGTATAGAATGCAGGAGTAGTAGCTTCGCTGCGGATAGCTCCAGAACCGATCAAATGATATTCTTTCCCTTGAGTAGGGGTTCCTGGAGCTATTGAAGAAAGTGTTGTCTGCTTTGAAGCCATTGACATTGAAGGATCCAGGTGCTGATGCAGGACCTGGAAACCTGGGCAATCTTGGGATTGGCTTCTGTACCTGAGGCCTGTGCTCAACATGATAGTCGAACTGAGGACCAGCAGTAGGCGCAGGAACAGAAGCAGTGGGATTAGTGGCTTCGCTGACTTCTGGTGCTTGGGTTGGTGAGGACTCCACATTAGCTTCAGCCATGACAGCGTCAGTGGCTTCATTGGTGTTGGTGGTGGCAGCCTCAAGATTCTCAACCTCCACTTGACGAGCTGGAGGGTCGGTCACAGTCACGTTCTCCTCGAGAACAGCTTCTTGGTGGGACGGGGGAGTAGTAGCTTTTGGGGTTTCTTCTTCATCGGCTGATGCAGCCGGAATGTCTTCAGCAGCTTTAGCTTCGGACTCAGAGACTGGAGGCCTTGGTCCTTTGCGAAGCCTGCGTAACGCTGGCGACGCCTGTGGAATTGGAGTTGGCTGGGCCTCAAAGTCTTCTTCCTCTTGTGCTTGTGGGAGATCAGCCCATGATGCATCCTAAGCGATTGGCGTCAGAGGACGACCAATGCTGATGAGTTTGCTGTGTGTTAGCACAGGCGATGATACCTGTTGGTGCTCGAGCTGAGGAAGAACTGCATCATCTTAAACATGGTCATGGTGACCAATGTCTTCAGCTTCATGAGCCTCTGTGAAAGCAAACTCATGGACAGTCAGTTGACGCTCCTGAGGTTCAGTGTCAGGGCGAACCATGGAGATGGGTTCAATAATCAAGGGCTCTGTGGGAGCAGCCCTTTCTTTCTTGGTCTTCCGCTTCTTCTTGGAGGGAGCAGTAGCAGAGGCTTCAGGATATTTCCTCTTTCTGGCTTCAACCTCAGCAGTCCTCATCTTCTTCAGCTCTGAAGCGGTTGACCGGGCCTTTGGCTTCGAGCCAGTCATGCTAGTTGGGAAGACAATGGGATCTTCCTCCTGCCTTGGTGTGTCAGGTTCAGCCATAGCGGGCTTCTTCTTCTTCTTTGCAGCCATCCTGGGGTCGATGCCAGGACGCCCAAGGGCCTTGCGCTTCTCAGCCTCATTGTAGGCTTGCACACACTTGTCTGCCAGGCTCTTCATGCGCTCACGAGAGCCTTGAGCTTCTTCACGCTTCTTGAGAAAGGCTTCTTTAAGCTCGTGCAGCATGAGCTTGAAGTTCTTGACCTCTTGTACACTGAGCTTGGACATATGCTTCTTGAACTGAGCCTTTTCATAGTCAATCTTTTGCTTCAGTTCGACGATGCGCTGAGCGAGAGCTAGCTCTGAAGCAATGGCACCATGGAAGGCGACACTGAGACCAATGGGAAGTTGCAGGTCTTCGAAGCTGAGGTTGGGCGTTTCAAACCACTCATCAATGAAGTCGTGGATGATTGCCACGTCAAAGAGAGGCAAATTGTTGAAGATTTCTGCTTCTTCTTTGCTCTTGATCAGTTGATCAAGAGCGTCATCGGCCAGATCTTCATCACTGGACAGATCAATGGCATCGTTGTGCAGAATGGCAGCAGCAGTCAGTTCTTGGCCGGTGTGTGGCAGAGGCATCTTGACCTTCTGGGGCTTGGAGATCCGTGACAAATCTTCAGACTGTACACTGTCTTCAGGAGGTGCAGTGGCCAGTGGCTTCGCCCGTGAGATTTTTGGTGCAGAGGCAGGCTTTGAAGCTTTTGGCTGCTTCAGTTTCTTTGGCTTCGGCGCTGGAGGCGCTTCATCAGATTCAGCATCCACTGCAGGCTCATTCACGGCAGTCCCTTGAACCACGATGTGAGTGATGAGACCTTCCAAGTTGTAGAAGGGCCCAATAAGATTGGGTTCAGCTTCGCGTGTTCCATCAGCACGGGGAGCAGAGGGACCAGGGTTGAAGTTTAATCCCAGAGACTTCTTGTTCTGCTTCGCTGAGTTCTGGGCAAACTGGAAGTTGCGCTTGAACAGATTGTCGTCACGACACCATAGTAGTGACGATGAGTGTGCATCTGCAGGCTGTGGCCCACGGACCATGCAGGGATAGAAGCCTTGTTCAATGGCTTCTTCTCTGGACCTGGGTTGAAGATTCTTGTATAGGATGTCTCCCCATGGTCGCTTGATGGCATTTTTCTCAGCATATTCTTGGGTCACAAACCGGTATTTGAACCATTGTTCTGTCCAATATCTTCGAATCCACTGAATTCGGGTCTTGCGCTAATTATAATCCTCTTCAGGATCTGTCTTGTAAAGTTCTGAGAGGTCATCAGGCAAATCTCTTGATGTTCCCCCACGATGTTGTCTGCCTCCCTTCCTTGCAGATTTCTCTGAAGCCATGAACTTTAAACTGAAAGGCTTCAATATGTTCAAAGGCTTCAAAGGTTTTCTCTTGCTGGACAAACAGGAACTGGCTTCGGGAGAATTTATATGATGTTGTAAGAATTCTACAAATGAATGCATACTATGAGAACCAAGGGATTCTCCCACGGACATGTACCTGTGACAGCAGTAAGGTGCGAGGGAAGGGGAAGAGGTCATATGCATTCTCACAAGATTTTGAAGATAAATCAGTTTAGAAGACATTGACCTCATCGTGCGAAGACATACACTCATAGATAAGGAGTTGGTTCCAGATTTGTACGAATCCACGGATCAGTACAAGTGAGGAATCTAACTACTTTGTGAAGCATAAGTGAATATACTAGGCATGTTATGAGAGGCAGTATGAAAAATATCCAACTTGTGTGAATAGAAACTGCTTGGGGTAGAAAGTGACAAAGCTATAGGATCAAAGGGGCCGTAAAAAGGAAGTTTTATTTACCACACGAAGAACTGCTAGACGGAGTGGAAGAGGAGGCCGAGCAGTTCGATCTTCCGTGCCCTAACTTGGCGACAGAGGACACCTATGGCGACGGCGGAGAAGACGATATCCACGGTCGGCGTGAAGACGGCATCGGAGAGGTTGCGGCAGTGAAGCGCTTCGTCGCCGGGTCATCGAGGGCTAGCGGTGGCGCTAGGGTTCGTGCGAGAGTGGAAGAAGAGATAATGACTGCTGTGAGGCGTGTATTTATAGGTACAGGGGCGGCATTGCGTTATTACACAGGTGCCCCTGGTGATTCACATTTGAGGCACACGTGGCCGTCATGCAGCATATCGGGGGTTGTTCCATGTCCCACGCACGCCTGGATTGTCGGGTGGTCGTTCCCACTTCTCCAGGTTTTAGGTGAAGGAATGAGCATTGAAAACGGACTTAATGTTTGTCTCTGTATCTTCTGCTGACAAGGACACAGAGAAGACATTCGATAGTTTCAATAGAATGCATATGATTTGGAGAGATAGAGTTTGAGATAGAAAGCATAGAGAGGTTAGGGTCCGATCACATTCACTTAGTTCAAAAGATTCAACAAGAAGACATAGCTATAAGTGAACGCTGTAGAGGACAGAACACAAGTATATATATA
>NC_041386.1:516918040-516927133 GCF_002162155.2 Triticum dicoccoides
ACATAGTGAAGATAATCATGAAGACATGTTGAGATTGAAGCCAAACCAAATGTGAAGACATAGCAAATGCAACGCCATGAGTGAAACACTTCAACAGAACATTTGGTGGTGGCGTTACCCACCGTATAGGAAGTATTAGACCCAGACACGACGCACAATTATCGTGGCGCTCCGAAGTCAAATTCCACATTAATGTATTCACACTTAGAATGTATGTCTTCATTGATTGAATATATACTTTACTTCGTGTGTTGCACATCTAAGTCATCAATATGCATAAGTGTTAGGATGTGTGCCTGATCACAGGACATCTGAGGATTCCAAGATATTTAGCTCACACCGTAACTTGCAAAATCTCTTCTCATCCAAGGGCTTGGTGAAGATATCTGCCAATTGCTCTTCAGTGTTGACATGTATGATATCAATATCTTCCTTCACAACATGATCTCTGAGAAAGTGATGACGAATTTCACTGTGCTTTGTCTTCGAGTGCTGAACTGGGTTGTTGGCAATCTTGATGGCGCTTTCGTTGTCGCAGTAAAGTGGCACTTGCTTCAGATGAATGCCATAGTCCTTGAGTGTTTGCTTCATCCACAGAAGCTGAGCGCAGCAAGATCCAGCAGCAATGTATTCAGATTCAGCAGTGGAGAGAGATACACAATTCTGCTTCTTTGAAGACCAACATACAAGTGATCGTCCCAGAAAATGACATGTGCCTGATGTAGACTTGCGATCCACTTTGTCACCAGCATAATCAGCATCCGAGAATCCAACCAGATCAAACTCTGAGCCCTTTGGATACCATAATCCTAGAGTTGGGGTGTGAGCCAAATATCAAAGAATTCGCTTCACAGCTAAGTGATGCGACTCCTTTGGTGCCGCTTGAAATCCAGCACACATGCAAACACTAAGCATAATATCTGGCCTAGATGCACATAGATAAAGTAAAGAACCAATCATGGAGCGGTATACCTTTTGATCGAACTCTTTAACATTGTCGTCAGGACCCAGATGATGTTTGGCTGGCATTGGCGTCGTGAAGCCTTTGCAGTCTTGCATACCGAACTTCTTCAGGCAACCTTTGAGATACTTCTCTTGAGATATGAAGATGCCATTGTGTTGCTGTCGTATTTGAAGACCGAGGAAGAACTTCAGCTCTCCCATCATGGACATCTGATATTGCTCTTGCATCATATACCCAAACTCTTCACTGTACTTCTGATTGGTGCAGCCGAAGATAATGTCATCAACATATATTTGGCACACAAATAGTTCACCATCATATGTCTTTGTGAAGAGAGTGGGGTCGAGGGAACCAGGTATGAAGCCTTTGCTCTTCAGGAAGTATTTGAGTGTGTCATACCAAGCCCGAGGGGCTTGTTTGAGGCCATATAGTGCCTTGTTGAGCTTGTATACCATGTCAGGATGTTTTGGATCTTCAAAGCCAGGCGGTTGTGCAACATACACTTCTTCTTCAATCTTGCCATTGAGAAAAGCACTCTTCACATCCATTTGATATAGAAGTATGTTATGATGATTTGCATAGGCCAGCAGTATGCGTATGGCTTCAAGTTTATCCACAGGAGCAAATGTTTCATCGAAGTCAATGCCTTCCACTTGAGTATATCCTTGAGCAACGAGATGAGCTTTATTTCTGACAACTTGACCATGCTCATCTTGCTTGCTGCGGTATATCCATTTGGTGCCTATTATGTTGTGCTTCCGAGGATCAGGACGCTTAACCAGTTCCCATACATTATTCAGCTCAAACTATTGAAGCTCTTCTTGCATAGCTTGAATCCATTCAGGTTCCATGAAGGCTTCTTCAACTTTCTTGGGTTCTGTTATTGAGACGAATGCGAAGTGCCCACAGAAATTTGCTAGCTGAGTTGCCCTTGAACGAGTGAGCGAACCAGGTGCATTAATGTTATCAATTATTCTCTCAATCTGCACTTCATTGGCAACACGAGGATGTACATGGCAAAGATTTTGCTCTTGCTGATCATTGTCATTGTTAGTGGGATTGTCTTCAGGCTGAGCATTGTCTTCAGGTTGATCAGGTGCGGAGATGATAAGTTCCTCTTCAGGTTGAGCTTCAGAGGGTATGATGTCTCCAGTTCCCATTAGCTTGATTGATTCGCTGGATGGAACTTCATCTAGCACATTTGGCAGGTGTTCTCTTTGTGAATCGTTAGTCTCATCAAATCGCACATCCACTGTTTCAACCACTTTATAATGAAAGAGATTGAAGACTCTGTAGGAGTGTGAATCCTTTCCATATCCAAGCATAAAACCCTCATGTGCTTTTGGTGCAAATTTTGAAGTGTGATGTGGATCCTTGTTCCAGCACCTGGCGCCAAATACTCTGAAGTAACTGACATTTGGCTTCTTGCCTGTAAGGAGCTCATAAGATGTCTTGTTCATAAGCTAGTGAAGATAAACATGATTGATTGTATGGCATGCAGTATCAATGGCTTCAGGCCAGAATTTTCTTGGAGTCTTGTATTCATCAAGCATCGTTCGGGCCATCTCAATGAGTGTTCTGTTCTTGCGTTCGACGGCGCCATTCTGCTGTGGCGTGTACGGGGCTGAGAATTCATGTGTGATGCCCAAAGTATCAAGATATGTATCAATGCTAGTGTTCTTGAATTCAGTGCCATTGTCACTTCTGATGTGCTTTATCTTGGCGCCATAGTTGTTCATTGCTCGATTGGCGAAGCGTCTGAAGACATCCTGCACTTCAGTCTTGTAGAGGATTATGTGCACCCAAGTATATCTAGAATAATCATCAACAATGACAAAGCCATAGAGACAAGTAGTAGTAGTAAGAGTTGAGTAATGAGTGGGACCGAAAAGATCCATGTGGAGCAGTTCGAAGGGTCGAGTAGTTGTCATGATTGTCTTCGAGGGATGTTTGGCCCTCGTCATCTTTCCTGCTTCACAGGCACCGCATAAGTGATCTTTCTTGAACATGATGCCCTCGATGCCTATGACATGCTTCTTCTTTGCAATGGTGTGGAGGTTCCTCATGCCGGCATGCCCTAGCCTCCGATGCCAAAGCCAGCATTCCGAAGCTTTTGCTAGAAGACATACGGCAAGCTGTGGTCCTGCTGAGAAATCTACCACGTACAAATCATCTTTCCGATACCCTTCAAACACTATAGACTTGTCAGATTCCATTAGAACAAGGCAACGATATTTTCCAAATATTACGATCATGTTCAAATCGCAAAGCATTGAGACAGACATTAAGTTGAAGCCAAGGGATTCAACAAGCATGACTTTATCCATGTGTTGATCCTTTGAGATTGCAACTCTACCTAGACCCAATACCTTACTTTTACCAGTGTCATCAAATGTGATGTGACTCTTGTCGGATGGACGTAAGGTTGAGTCCATAAGAAGGCTTCTTTTGCCAGTCATGTGGTTGGTACACCCACTATCAATAATCCATTCTGAAGACGCTGGTGTCGTACCCTACAGTGCAGTTAGGGGGATAGGCTTCACGAAGAGAATTGTGAAGCAAAAACATTTGACGAACCAGTGGGTTATGAAAGCTTAGATCCAGATTAGGACTAATAGGGAGAGTAGCAAGCGATTCAGGAACGAAGTACATAGTAAGACCATTCGGGCATTTGATCTTGCACCCTACAAGATGTTTAAGGTCCCTAGCAATAGCGTTAGACGATTTTAGTTTTCTGCTGGAGATCTTTCCCTGCAAAAGAGAGTTAAGCTTTCTTAGCCACCCACATCTTCAAGGGTGGCTTAGAAGCAATAAGTCTAAGTGCAGCATCTGAGAACTTTGGCTTTGGAGCCCTAGCAAAAAGTCTTGCAGGCGGACAATAGTACTCATAAGAATAAGCAGAATAGTTCTTGGTCTTATGAACATGGCGGTTCGATGAACCGCGCTCATATTCATAGGCCTGAGTATGGTTTCCCTGCAAAACATTTGCATTAGTGCGACTCAGGTGAGTCCTCTGCCTGTATGAAGCCTTTGGGCCGTATGAAGCCTGTGGTCTGGGGTTTGTCTTCTTCATCTGTGATGTCATGATGACATTCATAGGAAGACTTTCCAAACACCTTTTCGGCACCCAGATCTTCTTCGTAGGCGGTCCATTCCTGAAGTTAGTACCAATGTACCTGGCAAACACTTCACCATTCTGATTCTTAAACAGTTTATAGTTTGCATCAAAGGATTCATCAATGACAATGGGGTTAGCACAAGTGAAGCCAGATAGATTGGATGGATCTGGTGAAGGTTCCTTTGTAGCAACCCATGTGGTTTTGGGGTACTGCTCAGGTTTCCAGTAAGAGCCATCAGCATTCATTTTCCTTACGAACCCAACACCCTCTTTCCTAGGGTTTTGGTTCAGGATCTGCCTTTTGAGGACATCACATAGTGTTTGATGCCCTTTGAGATTTTTGTACATCCCTGTTTCAAGCAATGTCTTCAACCTAGCATTCTCATCAGCAATAGCAGTGGTATCCTCAACAGAGGGGTTAGTTACCACATCAACGGTTGAAGATATTGCAATAGTAGCAGCAGTAGAACACTCAGCAACAGAAGTAGCGTTGTCACGGTCGATGCATTTAAGACATGGTGGTTCAAATCCTTATTGAGCGGAACTGATCTGTTTGGCGCGAAGTGACTCATTTTCCTTTTGAAGATCTTCATGAGCCGCTCTCAATTTCTCAAGATCTTGCTTCCTTTGAAGATAATCATAGGAAATCTTTTCATGAGTTGTTGAGAGCGTTTCATGACGAATTTCAAGTTCCTCATACTTAACGTGAAGATTTTTTATGTCTTCAATTAAGGACTCAGATCGAGTCATTTCAGCGCCTAACAGATCATCGCTTTTGTCTAACAGTTTTTGAATATGTTCCATGGCTTTCTGTTGTTCAGTTGCAATTTTAGCAAGCGTTTTGTAGCTGGGTCTTGAACCACAATCAGAGTCATCGTCACTAGATGTTTGATAGTGAGTAGTGTGTGTGTTTACCTTGGCACCGCGTGCCATGAAGCAGTAGGTAGGAGCGGAGTAGTCCTTGTCATTTGCATCGGTGTCGGTGGTGAAGTCATTGTCTTCATTGTTGAAGATGGACTTGGCAACATATGCTGTAGCCAGACTTGCAACGCCAGAATCGGACTCCTCAGACTCCACCTCCGCCTCCTCAGAAGCGGACTCCTCCTCTGAATCCATTTCCTTGCCAACAAATGCACGTGCCTTACCAGATGAGCTCTTCTTGTGTGATGAAGACTTTGAGGAAGACTTGGAAGAAGACTTTGAGTATTTGTTCTTCTTCTTGTCGTCAGAGTCATATTCCTTGCTCTTCTTCTTCTTTTTGTTCTCATTGTCCCACTGCGGACACTCAGAGATGAAGTGGCCAGTTTTCTTGCACTTGTGGCATGTTTTCTTCTTGGTGAATTTTTGGAACTTCTTCACAAGCATAGCAAGTTCCTTTCCAATGTCTTCAGGGTCATCAGAACTGCTGTCAGATTCTTCTTCAGATGAGTAGACAGCTTTTGCCTTCAAGGCACGAGTTCGCCCATAGTTTGGACCATAGATATCTCTTTTCTCAGAAAGCTGAAACTCATGTGTTTTGAGCCTCTCAAGTATGTCGGACGGATCGAGTGTCTTGAAATCAAGACGTTCTTGAATCATCAGGGCTAGGGTGTCAAATGAACTGTCAAGTGATCTCAGTAGTGTCTTGACGACTTCATGCTTGGTGATCTCAGTAGCGCCGAGGGCTTGAAGCTCATTTGTGATGTTAGTGAGTCGATCAAACATGAGCTGGACATTCTCATTGTCATTTCGCTTGAAGTGGTTGAAGAGGTTGTGAAGGACACTGATTCTCTGATCTCTCTGGGTTGAGACGCCTTCGTTGACCTTGGAGAGCCAGTCCCAGACTAGTTTAGATGTTTCCAAAGCACTCACATGGCCATACTGTCCTTTGGTCAGATGACCACAGATGATATTCTTGGCAGTAGAGTCCAATTGAATGAACTTCTTGACATCAGCAGTAGTGACACCTTCTCCAGGCTTGGGAACGCCGTTCTTGACGACATACCATAGGTCGACGTCAATGGCTTAAAGATGCATGCGCATCTTATTCTTCCAGTAGGGATATTTAGTTCCTTCTAAGACGGGGCACGCAGCGGAGACTTTAATTATCCCTGCAGTCAACATAGCTAAAACTCCAGGTGGTTAAACCGAATCACACAGAACAAGGGAGTACCTTGCTCTGATACCAATTGAAAGTGCGTTATATGGACTAGAGGGGGGTGAATAGGCGATTTTTATGAAAGTCTTCAAACGTGGAAGTTTCGAAGACAGACGATAGAAATAAACCTATTACCATACAGCGGAAGGTAGACTACACTAGGCAAACCACAGTCAAGTATTCAATGAAGTGAAAGCACAATGACTAATAGCTGCTAGGTAGTAAGGATCAGGTAGGAAGATATTATGAAGCCAAACAGAACACGCAGTTACTCAGTGAAGACAAAAGATAGTGCAATCATACAATGATTTCACAAGGATCAACAGTAAGTAAAGGGAAGGGAAAGATGACACCAGTGACTCGTTGAAGACAATGATTTGTTGGACTAGTTCCAGTTGTTGTGACAATTGTATGTCTGGTTAGGGCGGCTAGGTATTTAAACCTGAGGACACACAGTCCCGGACACCCAGTCCTGAAGACGCAGCTCAGGACATCCAGTCCTCACCGTATTCCCCTTGAGCTAAGGTCACACAGACCTCGCCCAATCACTCTAGTAAGTCTTCAAGGTAGACTCCCAAACCTTCACAGACTTCATTCACCGACGATCCACAATGTCTCTTGGATGCTCAGAACGCGACGCCTAACCGGCTGGAGGATTCACAATCCTCAAGTGTAATAAGTCTTCAGATCACACAGACAAGAAGACTTAAGTGATGCCTAACTCTCTTTGGCTCTAGGTGGTTAGGGCTTTATCCTCGCAAGGAATTCTCTCTCAAAGGCTTCAAGGTGGGTTGCTCTCAAACGACAAAAGCCGTACACTAACTCTGAGCAGCCAACCGTTTATGTTTGTAGGGGGTGGGCTATTTATAGCCACTAGGCAACCCGACCTGATTTGTCCGAAATGACCCTGGGTCACTAAGGAACAGACACGTGTTCCAACGGTCAGATTTCAAACTCACACGGCAACTTTACTTGGGCTACAAGCAAAGCTGACTTGTCCGACTCTGGACAAGATTCGCTCTCATAGTCTTCACTCGAAGACATAGGTTTTGGTTAAGCATCACTTCAGTCATTCTGACTGGTTCTCTTGGACCCCACTTAATAGTACGGTGGTTCCTATGACTCAACAAAGAATAAAAAGAACTACGAAAGATCTAAGTCTTCGAGCTCCATAGGCTTCATGCGATGTCTTCTCTTGTCATAGTCTTCAATGTGAATATCTTCATATACCACCTTTGACATCAATGTTTTCATACATTTTTAGGGGTCATCTCTGGTAGGAAAACCGAATCAATGAGGGACTTCTACCTGTGTTATCCTGCAATTCTCACAAACACATTAGTCCCTCAACTAGGTTTGTCGTCAATACTCCAAAACCAACTAGGGGTGGCACTAGATGCACTTACAGGAGCTGTCAGTTGGAGCAGTTCTAAACAGAGCATCGTGGCGGGATCTACATGTGAAGCGAAGTACATTGCTACTTCGGAAGCAGCGAATGAAGGAGTCTGGATGAAGGAGTTCATATCCGATCTAGGTTTCATACCTAGTGCATCGGGTCCAATGAAAATCTTTTGTGACAATACTGGTGCCATTGCCTTGGCAAAGGAATTCAGATTTCACAAGAGAACCAAGCACATCAAGAGACTCTTCAACTCCATCCGGGATCAAGTCCAGGAGGGAGACATAGAGATTTGCAAGATACATACGGATCTAAATGTTGCAGATCCATTGACTAAGCCTCTTCCACGAGCAAAACATGATCAGCACCAAGGCTCCATGGGTGTTAAAATCATTACTGTGTAATCTAGATTATTGACACTAGTGCAAGTGGGAGACTGAAGGAAATATACCCTAGAGACAATAATAAAGTTATTATTTATTTCCTTATTTTATGATAAATGTTTATTATTCATGCTAGAATTGTATTAACCGGAAACATAATACATGTGTGAATACATAGACAAACATAGTGTCACTAGTATGCCTCTACTTGACTAGCTCATTGATCAAAGATGGTTAAGCTTCCTAACCATAGACATGAGTTGTTATTTGATCAATGAGATCACATCATTAGGAGAATGATGTGATTGACTTGACCCATTCCGTTAGCTTAGCACTTGATCGTTTGTTTACTGCTATTGCTTTCTTCATGACTTATACATGTTCTTATGACTATGAGATTATGCAACTCCCGAATACCGGAGGAACACTTTGTGTGCTACCAAACATCACAACGTAACTGGGTGATTATAAAGGTGCTCTACAGGTGTCTCCGATGGTACTTGTTGAGTTGGCATAGATCAAGATTAGGATTTGTCACTCTGATCGTCAGAGAGGTATCTCTGGGCCCTCTCGGTAATACACATCACTATAAGCCTTGCAAGCATGATAACTAATGAGTTAGTTACGGGATGATGTATTACGGAACGACTAAAGAGACTCGCCGGTAACGAGATTGAACTAGGTATTGGGATACCGACGATCAAATCTCGGGCAAGTAACATATCGATGACAAAGAGAACAGCGTATAGTGTTGTGCGGTTTGACCGATAAAGATCTTCGTAGAATATGTAGGAACCAATATGAGCATCCATGTTCTGGTATTGGTTATTGACCGGAAACGTGTCTCGGACATGTCTACATAGTTCTCGAACCCGTAGGGTCCGCACACTTAAAGTTCTGTGACGATCGGTTTTATGAGCTTATATCTTTTGATGTACCGAAGGTAGTTCAGAGTCCCGGATGTGATCACGGACATGACGAGGAGTCTTGAAATGGTCGAGACATAAAGATTTATATATTGGAAGCCTATATTTGGATATCAGAAGTGTTCTGGGTGAAATCGGGATTTTACCGGAGTACCGGGGGTTACCG
>NC_041386.1:516927335-516929153 GCF_002162155.2 Triticum dicoccoides
AGAGAGGAGGGGCTGCCAGGGAAGGCTGCGCGCCCCCTCTCCTTCTAGTACGAATTGGACAAGGAGGGGGCGGCGCCCCCCTTTCCTTCCTCTCTCCCTCCTCCTTCCCCCTTCTCCTACTCCAACTAGGAAAGGAGGGAGTCCTACTCCCGGTGGGAGTAGGACTCCTCCTGGCGCGCCTCCTCCTGCCGGCCGCCTCTCCCCCCATTTCTCCTTTATATACGGGGGCAGGGGGGCCTCTAGAGACACAAGTTGATCATCGAGATCTCTCCAGCCGTGTGCGGTGCCCCCCTCCACCATAATCCACCTCGGTCATACTATAGCGGTGTTTAGGCGAAGCCCTGCTGCGGTAGCTTCATCAACATCGTCACCACGCCGTTGTGCTGACAAAACTCTTCCTCGAGCTCTACTGGATCGTGAGTTCGCGGGACGTCACCGAGCTGAATGTGTGCTGAACGCGGAGGTGCCGTACGTTCGGTACTGAGGATCGGTCGATCGTGAAGACGTACGACTACATCAACCACGTTGTCATAACGCTTCCGCTTAATGGTCTACGTGAAGGAAATATGCCCTAGAGGCAATAATAAAGTTATTATTTATTTCCTTATATCATGATAAATGTTTATTATTCATGCTAGAATTGTATTAACCGGAAACATAATACATATGTGAATACATAGACAAACAGAGTGTCACTAGTATGCCTCTACTTGACTAGCTCGTTAATCAAAGATGGTTATGTTTCCTAACCATGAACAAGGAGTTGTTATTTGATTAACGGGATCACATCATTAAGTGAATGATCTGATTGACATGACCCATTCCATTAGCTTAGCACCCGATCGTTTAGTATGTTGCTATTGCTTTCTTCATGACTTATACATGTTCCTATGACTATGAGATTATGCAACTCCCGTTTACCAGAGGAACACTTTGTGTGCTACCAAACGTCACAACGTAACTGGGTGATTATAAAGGAGCTCTATAGGTGTCTCCAAAGGTACATGTTGGGTTGGCGTATTTCGAGATTAGGATTTGTCACTCCGATTGTCGGAGAGGTATCTCTGGGCCCTCTCGGTAATGCACATCACATAAAGCCTTGCAAGCATTGCAACTAATGAGTTAGTTGTGAGATGATGTATTACGGAACGAGTAAAGAGACTTGCCGGTAACGAGATTGAACTAGGTATTGAGATACCGACGATCGAACGGGCAGGTAACATACCGATGACAAAGGGAACAACGTATGTTGTTATGCGGTCTGACCGATAAAGATCTTCGTAGAATATGTAGGAGCCAATATGAGCATCCAGGTTCCGCTATTGGTTATTGACCGGAGACATGTCTCGGTCATGTCTACATTGTTCTCGAACCCGTAGGGTCCGCACGCTTAAGGTTACGATGACAGTTATATTATGAGTTTATGCATTTTGATGTACCGAAGGTTGTTCGGAGTCCCGGATGTGATCACGGACATGACGAGGAGTCTCGAAATGGTCGAGACATAAAGATTGATATATTGGAAGCCTATGTTTGGATATCGGAAGTGTTCCGGGTGAAATCGGGATTTTATCGGAGTACCGGGAGGTTACCGGAACCCCCCGGGAGCTAGATGGGCCTTAGTGGGCCTTAGTGGAAAAGAGAAGGGGCATCCCAAAGTGGGTCGCGCACCCCTCCCCTCCCTTGGTCCAAATAGGACAAGGAGAGGGGGCCGGACCCCCTCTCTCTTTTCCCCCCTCCGCGAATCCTATTCCAACCAGGATTGGGGGGGGGGATCCTACTCCCAGAGGGAGTAGGACTCCTCCTGGCATGCCTCTC
>NC_041386.1:516929360-516953422 GCF_002162155.2 Triticum dicoccoides
CACCCCAGAGGACACAAGTTGATCCACGTGATCTTATTCTTAGCCGTATGCGGCGCCCCCTGCCACCATAGTCCTCGATAATATTGTAGCGGTGCTTAGGCGAAGCCCTGCGACAGTGGTACATCAAGATCATCACCACGCCGTCATGCTGACGGAACTCTTCCCCGACACTTTGCTGGATCGGAGTTCGGGGATCGTCATCGAGCTGAACGTGTGCTAGAACTCCGAGGTGTCGTAGTTTCGGTGCTTGATCGGTCGGGCCGTGAAGACATACGACTACATCAACCAAACGCTTTCGTTGTCGATCTACAAGGGTACGTAGATCACACTCTCCCCTCGTTGCTATGCATCACCATGATCTTGTGTGTGCGTAGGAAAATTTTTGAAATTACTACGTTCCCCAACAGTGGCATCCGAGCCTAGGTTTTATATGTTGATGTTATATGCACGAGTAGAACACAAGTGAGTTGTGGGCGATATAAGTCATACTGCTTACCAGCATGTCATACTTTGGTTCGGCGGTATTGTTGGACGAAGCGGCCCAGACCGACATTACGCGTACGCTTACGCGAGACCGGTTCTCCCGGCGTGCTCTGCACATAGGTGGCTTGCGGGTGACAGTTTCTCCAACTTTAGTTGAACCTAGTGTGGCTACGCCAGGTCCTTGCGAAGGTTAAAACAGCACCAACTTGACAAACTATCGTTGTGGTTTTGATGCGTAGGTAAGATTGGTTCTTGCTTAAGCCCGTAGCAGCCACGTAAAACTTGCAACAACAAAGTAGAGGACGTCTAACTTGTTTTTGCAGGGCATGTTGTGATGTGATATGGTCAAGACATGATGCTAAATTTTATTGTATGAGATGATCATGTTTTGTAACCGAGTTATCGGCAACTGGCAGGAGCCATATGGTTGTCGCTTTATTGTATGCAATGCAATCGCGCTGTAATGCTTTACTTTATCACTAAGCGGTAGTGATAGTCGTGGAAGCACAAGCTTGGCGAGACGACAACGATGCTACGATGGAGATCAAGGTGTCTCGCCGGTAACGATGGTGATCACGACGGTGCTTCGGAGATGGAGATCACAAGCACAAGATGATGATGGCCATATCATATCACTTATATTGATTGCATGTGATGTTTATCTTTTATGCATCTTATCTTGCTTTGATTGACGGTAGCATTATAAGATGATCTCTCACTAATTATCAAGAAGTGTTCTCCCTGAGTATGCACCGTTGCGAAAGTTCTTCGTGATGAGACACCACGTGATGATCGGGTGTGATAGGCTCTACGTTCAAATACAACGGGTGCAAAACAGTTGCACACGCGGAATACTCAGGTTATACTTGACGAGCCAAGCATATACAGATATGGCCTCGGAACACGGAGACCGAAAGGTCGAGCGTGAATCATATAGTAGATATGATCAACATAGTGATGTTCACCAATGAAACTACTCCATCTCACGTGATGATCGGACATGGTTTAGTTGATTTGGATCACGTAATCACTTAGAGGATTAGAGGGATGTCTATCTAAGTGGGAGTTCTTTAAGTAAATTAACTGAACTTAAATTTATCATGAAACTTAGTACCTGATAAGTATCTTGCTTGTTTATGCTTGATTGTAGATAGATGGCTCGTGCTGTTGTTCCGTTGAATTTTAATGCGTTCCTTGAGAAAGCAAAGTTGAAAGATGATGGTAGCAATTACACGGACTGGGTCCGTAACTTGAGGATTATCCTCATTGCTGCACAGAAGAATTACGTCCTGGAAGCACCGCTGGGTGCCAGGCCTGCTGCTGGAGCAACGCCGGATGTTATGAACGTCTGGTAGAGCAAAGCTGATGACTACTCAATAGTTCAGTGTGCCATGCTTTTCGGCTTAGAATCGGGACTTCAACGATGTTTTGAACGTCATGGAGCATATGAGATGTTCCAAGAGTTGAAGTTAATATTTCAAGCAAATGCCCGGATTGAGAGATATGAAGTCTCCAATAAGTTCTATAGCTGTAAGATGGAGGAGAACAGTTCTGTCAGTGAGCATATACTCAAAATGTCTGGGTATAATAATCACTTGATTCAATTGGGAGTTAATCTTCCAGATGATTGCGTCATTGACAGAATTCTCCAATCACTGCCACCAAGCTACAAGAGCTTCGTGATGAACTATAATATGCAAGGGATGAATAAGACTATTCCCGAGCTCTTCGCGATGCTGAAAGCTGCGGAGGTAGAAATCAAGAAGGAGCATCAAGTGTTGATGGTCAACAAGACCACTAGTTTCAAGAAAAAGGGCAAAGGGAAGAAGAAGGGGAACTTCAAAAAGAACGGCAAGCAAGTTGCTACTCAAGAGAAGAAACCCAAACCTGGACCTAAGCCTGAAACTGAGTGCTTCTACTGCAAGCAGACTGGTCACTGGAAGCGGAACTGCCCCAAGTATTTGGCGGATAAGAAGGATGGCAAAGTGAACAAAGGTATATGTGATATACATGTTATTGATGTGTACCTTAGTAATGCTCGCAGTAGCACCTGGGTATTTGATACTGGTTCTGTTGCTAATATTTGCAACTCGAAATAGGGACTACGGATTAAGCGAAGATTGGCTAAGGACGAGGTGACGATGCGCGTGGGAAATGGTTCCAAAGTCGATGTGATCGCAGTCGGCACGCTACCTCTACATCTACCTTCGGTATTAATATTAGACCTAAATAATTGTTATTTGGTGCCAGCGTTAAGCATGAACATTATATCTGGATCTTGTTTGATGCGAGACGGTTATTCATTTAAATCAGAGAATAATGGTTGTTCTATTTATATGAGTAATATCTTTTATGGCCATGCACCCTTGAAGAGTGGTCTATTCTTATTGAATCTCGATAGTAGTAACACACATATTCATAATGTTGAAGCCAAAAGATGCAGAGTTGATAATGATAGTGCAACCCATTTGTGGCACTGCCGTTTAGGTCATATCGGTGTAAAGCGCATGAAGAAACTCCATACTAATGGACTTTTGGAACCACTTGATTATGAATCACTTGGTACTTGCGAACCGTGCCTCATGGGCAAGATGACCAAAACACCATTCTCCGGTACTATGGAGAGAGCAACAGATTTGTTGGAAATCATACATACAGATGTATGTGGTCTGATGAATATTGAGGCTCGTGGCGGATATCGTTATTTTCTCACCTTCACAGATGACTTAAGCAGATATGGGTATATCTACTTAATGAAACACAAGTCTGAAACATTTGAAAAGTTCAAAGAATTTCAGAGTGAAGTAGAAAATCATCGTAACAAGAAAATAAAATTCCTACGATCTGATCGTGGAGGAGAATATTTGAGTTACGAGTTTGGTGTACATTTGAAAAATTGTGGAATAGTTTCGCAACTCACGCCACCCGGAACACCACAGCGTAATGGTGTGTCCGAACGTCGTAATCGTACTTTACTAGATATGGTGCGATCTATGATGTCTCTTACTGATTTACCGCTATCGTTTTGGGGATACGCTCTAGAGACGGCCGCATTCATGTTAAATAGGACACCATCAAAATCCATTGAGACGACGCCTTATGAACTGTGGTTTGGCAAGAAACCAAAGTTGTCGTTTCTAAAAGTTTGGGGCTGTGATGCTTATGTGAAAAAACTTCAACCTGATAAGCTCGAACCCAAATCGGAGAAATGTGTCTTCATAGGATATCCAAAGGAGACTATTGGATACACCTTCTATCACAGATCCGAAGGCAAGACTTTTGTTGCTAAGTTCGGAAACTTTCTAGAGAAGGAGTTTCTCTCGAAAGAAGTGAGTGGGAGGAAAGTAGAACTTGATGAGGTAACTGTACCTGCTCCCTTATTGGAAAGTAGTGCATCACAGAAAACTGTTTCTGTGACACCTACACCAGTTAGTGAGGAAGCTAATGATGATGATCATGAAACTTCAGAACAAGATACTACTGAACCTCGTAGGTCAACCAGAGTAAGATCCGCGCCAGAGTGGTACGGTAATCATGTTCTGTAAGTCATGCAACTAGATCATGATGAACCTACGAACTATGAAGAAGCGATGGTGAGCCCAGATTCCGCAAAATGGCTTGAAGCCATGAAATCTGAGATGGGATCCATGTATGAGAACAAAGTGTGGACTTTGGTTGACTTGCCCGATGATCGGCAAGCAATTGAGAATAAATGGATCTTCAAGAAGAAGACTGACGTTGACGGTAATATTACTGTCTACAAAGCTCGACTTGTCGCAAAAGGTTTTCGGCAAGTTCAAGGTATTGACTACGATGAGACCTTCTCACCCGTAGTAATGCTTAAGTCTGT
Organism: Triticum dicoccoides; assembly: GCF_002162155.2. Taxonomy (NCBI): domain Eukaryota; kingdom Viridiplantae; phylum Streptophyta; class Magnoliopsida; order Poales; family Poaceae; genus Triticum; species Triticum dicoccoides. The sequence goes on from NC_041386.1 coordinate 516,933,694, forward strand.
CCAAATCATGTTAGCAATTGCCACATTTTATGATTATGAAATTTGGCAGATGGATGTCAAAACTGCATCCCTGAATGGATTTCTAGAAGAAGAGTTGTATATGATGCAACCAGAAGGTTTTGTCGATCCAAAGGGAGCTAACAAAGTGTGCAAGCTCTAGCGATCCATTTATGGACTGGTGCAAGCCTCTCGGAGTTGGAATAAACGCTTTGATAGTGTGATCAAAGCATTTGGTTTTATACAGACTTTTGGAGAAGCCTGTATTTACAAGAAAGTGAGTGGGAGATCTATAGCATTTCTGATATTATATGTAGATGACATATTACTAATTGGAAATAATATAGAATTTCTGGATAGCATAAAGGGATACTTGAATAAGAGTTTTTCAATGAAAGACCTCGGTGAAGCTGCTTACATATTAGGCATTAAGATCTATAGAGATAGATCAAGATGCTTAATTGGACTTTCACAAAGCACATACCTTGACAAAATTTTGAAGAAGTTCAAAATGGATCAAGCAAAGAAAGGGTTCTTGCCTGTGTTACAAGGTGTGAAGTTGAGTAAGACTCAATGCCCGACCACTGCAGAAGATAGAGAGAAGATGAAAGATGTTCCCTATGCTTCAGCCATAGGCTCTATCATCTATGCAATGCTGTGTACCAGACCTAATGTGTGCCTTGCTATAAGTTTAGCAGGGAGGTACCAAAGTAATCCAGGAGTGGATCACTGGACAGCAGTCAAGAACATCCTGAAATACCTGAAAAGGACTAAGGATATGTTTCTCGTATATGGATGTGACAAAGAGCTCATCGTAAACGGTTACATTGATGCAAGCTTTGACACTGATCCGGACGATTCCAAATCGCAAACCGGATACGTGTTTACATTAAACGGTGGAGCTGTCAGTTGGTGCAGTTCCAAACAAAGCGTCGTGGCGGGATCTATATTTGAAGCAGAGTACATAGCTGCTTCGGAAGTAGCGAACGAAGGAGTCTGGATGAAGGAGTTCATATCCGATCTAGGTGTCATACCTAGTGCATCGGGTCCAATGAAAATCTTTGTTGACAATACTGGTGCAATTGCCTTGGCAAAGGAATCCAGATTTCACAAGAGAACCAAACACATCAAGAGACGCTTCAATTCCATCCGGGATCTAGTCCAGGTGGGAGACATAGAGATTTGCAAGATACATACGGATCTGAATGTTGCAGACCCACTGACTAAGCCTCTTCCACGAGCAAAACATGATCAGAACCAAGGCTCCATGGGTGTTAGAATCATTATTGTGTAATCTAGATTATTGACTCTAGTGCAAGTGGGAGACTGAAGGAAATATGCCCTAGAGGCAATAATAAAGTTATTATTTATTTCCTTATATCATGATAAATGTTTATTATTCATGCTAGAATTGTATTAACCGGAAACATAATACATATGTGAATACATAGACAAACAGAGTGTCACTAGTATGCCTCTACTTGACTAGCTCGTTAATCAAAGATGGTTATGTTTCCTAACCATGAACAAGGAGTTGTTATTTGATTAACAGGATCACATCATTAAGTGAATGATCTGATTGACATGACCCATTCCATTAGCTTAGCACCCGATCATTTAGTATGTTGCTATTGCTTTCTTCATGACTTATACATGTTCCTATGACTATGAGATTATGCAACTCCTGTTTACCAGAGGAACACTCTGTGTGCTACCAAACGTCACAACGTAACTGGGTGATTATAAAGGAGCTCTACAGGTGTCTCCAAAGGTACATGTTGGGTTGGCGTATTTCGAGATTAGGATTTGTCACTCTGATTGTCGGAGAGGTATCTTTGGGCCCTGTCGGTAATGCACATCACATAAAGCCTTGCAAGCATTGCAACTAATGAGTTAGTTGTGAGATGATGTATTACGGAACGAGTAAAGAGACTTGCCGGTAACGAGATTGAACTAGGTATTGAGATACCGACGATCGAATCTCGGGCAAGTAACATACCGATGACAAAGGGAACAACGTATGTTGTTATGCGGTCTGACCGATAAAGATCTTCATAGAATATGTAGGAGCCAATATGAGCATCCAGGTTCCGCTATTGGTTACTAATCGGAGACAAGTCTCGGTCATGTCTACATTGTTCTCGAACCCGTAGGGTCCGCACGCTTAAGGTTACGATGACAGTTATATTATGAGTTTATGCATTTTGATGTACGGAAGGTTGTTAGGAGTCCCAGATGTGATCACGGACATGACGAGGAGTCTCGAAATGGTCGAGACATAAAGATTGATATATTGGAAGCCTATGTTTGGATATCGGAAGTGTTCCGGGTGAAATCGGGATTTTACCGGAGTACCGGGAGGTTACCTGAACCCCCCGGGAGCTAGATGGGCCTTAGTGGGCCTTAGTGTAAAAGAGAAGGGGCAGCCCAAAGTGGGCCGTGCGCCCCTCCCCTCCCTTGGTCCGAATAGGACAAGGAGAGGGGGCCGGCTCCCCTCTCTCTTTTCCCCCCTCCGCGAATCCTATTCCTACTAGGATTGGGGGGGACCCTACTCCCAGTGGGAGTAGGACTCCTCCTGGCGTGCCTCTCCTAGGCTGGCCGCAACCCCCCCCCCCTTGAACCTTTATATACGGAGGCAAGGGCACCCCAGAGGACACAAGTTGATCCACGTGATCTTATTCTTAGCCGTGTGCGGCGCCCCCTGCCACCATAGTCCTCGATAATATTGTAGCGGTGCTTAGGCGAAGCCCTGCGACAGTGGTACATCAAGATCGTCACCACGCCGTTGTGCTGACGGAACTCTTCCCCGACACTTTGCTGGATCGGAGTTCGGGGATCGTCATCGAGCTGAACGTGTGCTAGAACTCGGAGGTGTCGTAGTTTCGGTGCTTGATCGGTCGGGCCGTGAAGACGTACGACTACATCAACCAAATGCTTCTGTTGTCGATCTACAAGGGTACGTAGATCACACTCTTCCCTCGTTGCTATGCATCACCATGATCTTGTGTGTGCGTAGGAAAATTTTTGAAATTACTACGTTCCCCAACACTACGAGGGTACGTGGACGACACTCTCCCCTCTCATTGCTATGTATCATCATGATCTTGCGTGTGCGTAGGAAATTTTTTGAAATTACTACGTTCCCCAATACCTTTTTGGATGTAAATAATTATTTGGAAATATGCATGGGTATCAGGTCTTACTCTCACATCCTTGTACATGTGCATGATATCTCATCTTATAATAAACATAGTCCTGGAAGACACCCGTTACGATGTGCTCACAACACGATGAAGTGGAAGATGTTTACAAAGTACGTCAAGACTAGTCATGACCTGCATCAAGAGTCAGTTGTCCAATCGATGGCTGTTACCATCACATGGAGTTACCTCAGTTATTAAGAAATGCGTGACATAAGAACATTGGGTGTTCAATGACTACACCTCATTTGTCCCCAAGGAATTGCTTTCCGCTACCGCACTAATCATTTCTTTCACTAGTGTTTATAATAGTGTTCTACGCATCCTCACTTCTTACGTCCTCCTTGAACGATCTACGGGTTCCTGGGTACCTGCAGGGCCTTAGAACGAGAAGAATACAAAAGACGACTCCATTGTGAAGCGCGCGTACAAATAACTATGATCAAGCAAAGTCATTCCAACAACTCTGTGCACAAATACATAGGGTTGCGAGGCCTTGCCTCAACTCATTGCCTTAAGGACTTACTCACACATCATGATCGGATCACAAGAACAAATCATTGAAGATGACATAAAGATGAATGACTGATTGGATAATTTGTCTTATAATAGTTGTCGATTGCGATGGACCGATTACAAGTATGACTAACTTGGAGAGAATGGCTCTAGTGATGAAGGTGGTGATGGCTATGGATATGAGATGAGAAATTGCGGTGATTAGGGTTTGTAGATGGCTTCTGGTTCTCCGTTTCATCGATGGGCGGCTCTCTGTTGCGAATGAGACTTGACGTTTTATGCCCGGTTGGATGTCAGGGTGTCGATGGAAAATGGTACGACCATGGGTATGAGCACATCAACTTCATATTACTTCATTTATATGGGCCTAGAGGAAAGCATTGTGTTATAAAAAATTTATAGTCGGAGGCCGGAGTGACAGAAATGACTGTTCCCTAAGTCAACGAATTACAACATAAGGATTGAATAGGGACCCTAGAGAAAGTTCTGTCTGTGGTTAGATTTGATGCCTTAATAAATGTTAGTGGCTGCGGATAGTTGCAGAGAGCACTATCATAAGTATGTGTAAGTATATGATTTTGCGGCACATAGTAGACTCTATCCACATGTTCGGGCTCAAAACCTAGGCCCATGCCTGGCTGGGTCGGGCTTTTCCGGGCCAGGTTTCCCATGGCGAGGTATACATGCAATGATATGCCTTCTCTCTCTCTAGTTAGTACACGAAATATTTTCATAGCACCCAAAGGCCGCCTGGTCTCCGATATAGATTAGTCCTGGACGACAAAGCGCCATTGGATAGGTGACACCATATGTGTGCAACCCGGTACAGAGATTGTATGTTCGATCTTTCGTTAGAGGGACTGTATGAGAGAGAAAATCGTCGTAGTTGGGAGGTTGTAAATTCCTAGTTGTGGGGATCTACACCAACGGTCTTCACCAACTCTACTTCCTATGCACTACGAGTTGATAACGATCAGATCAAACCTTGTATGCATCCTCATAGTGGTCCTAGGCTGGTGCGTAGGATGGAATTCTTTTATTTTCTGCTGCATTACCCTACACACACAACATAGGTCAAGCAACAATAATCAATGCAAGTCATTATGGAATTAACAACTATGAGATATCCTCGCCATCCTTAAGAACATTTAATCATCATAAGTAACACCACCAGCTTGCTCTTGACCTTACAAAGGAATGGGTCATTTGCTGCACTTTTTTACTTTTTATTTTTATTGGGTTACCTCTCCACCATCACAGGTCACAACACAGCTACATCTTTCAGCATTTATAGTAAACCTTTACTATTTATGCACTTACCAATTCCTTCAGCTCCATGTGGGATCCGTATTCTTACTTATCGAAAATATCTACAATTGATCCCCTACACTTGTGGAATATTAGGCGGGTAAAGATAGAAAGTTGCGGAACATTATCTGGAAAGTGAATGTGTATCAAAATATTATAACTTTCTCTTGGAGTGTGGCGACAAATAGTCTGACGGTTCAAGTAAACAGAGTGACACACTACAAGCCCGTTTAGGTACGTGTGCTATTTGTGGTGATGAAGATGGGGATACCTTGCATGCCCTTATGTCTTGTACAAAGGCACGCACGGGAGATACTTGGGTTCTCCCAGAGGAGGATATTTTCTGGATTAGCTCTTTATTTTGCTTGATGATGTGAGCACCCACATGCAGTCTCTTTTGGAGACTTTGGTACTTAAGAAATGGTGTGATTTTTGAAAAGGAAAGGGGGCTCATCCACTTTGTGGTTGTTTTATGGAGAGATATTTGTCTTCCTATGCTGGCTGCCAAGGCATTTCAACCATGAAAATCATGGAGAAGGGCAAGGTTGTGTGGCCTGACTACGGTTTTGATCCCTCTAAGATGATTAAGCATGAAGCATGGGTGCCTCCTTCGCCTGATTCTTTAAAATTAGGACCTTGATAAGTGTCACAACTGTGGCACAAACACATGCAACTTCAAACGTTTTTCAAGGCAAGTATAGTGACGCGAGGATGACAGCTTTAGTTGTCAAGCATGTCAACCTTCTTTTTGAATGGTAAATTTCAGTTTATTTTTTCTTTTCGAATGGAAACTTCAGTTGTAAAAAACATCAGGTCTGGAGTGCTTTGTGCCACACGTGTGACACTTATCATTTGGGTAAAATTAATGTGGTTGTCGCTTTTCTATGGGATTGTGGTATCGTGGCTAGAGAATCTGTCGGCAAGGTGCCCTTATCGGCTTGGGATTTTATTCTTAAGTGCTTAAGTGTGAGAAAACAGAGCTTTGTGAGTGGATGGCAGGGCTCTACATCAGTATCACTTGTATCAACCATTTTTCTAGAAACTGATGGCTTATTTGTGTATTCTATCCTTTCAAATTAAACTTCAGACAAGTTGGCCCTTATTGATTTGAAGATAGTGATGCTGGCGATCACAAAGCTTTTTCAGAGTTTCAATTTGATCAAGATTAGCATGCAAGCAAACACGTATTTAGAAGGGAGAGAGAGGATTGGTGGAATAGTTCGTTGTATTGCTTGAGCCTCGTGGGCATATATATAGGAGTACAATGATCTACTTGGAGTACAAGACAAGCCAGAACAAATCCTAGTCTATCTCGTCTTTCCTAATAATCACGATACTCGACATCCCCTCGCAATCACAACGGTAGCGACGCAGACGGTGAGATTGGAGAAGAATCTGAAGGCAAGTCGACGGACACACACCCCCACAGTCGTAATGGGCGATGCATCACGGAGTCGTGGCTAGAGTGGAAACCGACGAGGTTGCTCAAGCAAGGCAGTAGCCCTTTGTGTCATTGTCGAGGTAGCCCAGAGCGTGGGTGGTGGAGCCATGGTCGAGGTAGCCGTGCGAAGAATGTCGTGGTCGATGTCAAGTCGGGGTGGCCGGTGTCGAGGAAGTCGTCGTGGAGCCGCGGGCAGAAGGGGCGTCGAGTTAGCATGGGCGCAGTGGTGTTGAAGTAGTGGTGCGCCAGGAAGAAGATATCGTTGACGATGCGTCGCAGCGGGTTTGCCAAGCCCGGGGAAACATCATGGATGAAGGCACGCATCGGTGTTGCTAGCACCGCGCATGCGTAGACGGACGAAGACGAAGTTGACGAAGCGCCGACCAGGCTTGCCAGGCCCAGGGACACATCGTGGATGAAGGCACGCATCGGTGTTGCCAGCACCGGGCATGCATAGACGAGGGACCTGCATGAGCTGTACGCCAAGTCGGAGAAGTCGGAGAGGCCAGCAGAGAAGAACTCGACGACGATTGCGGCATCCATCGGCACGGGGCCAATGTTACCAACGGTGGTCGGAGTAGACGAAGTGGTCGGGGTAAATGATGGCGACGCTGACGACGGGCTGGTGATGTACGAAGACGAAGGAGGTGGACGGGCGGCTGCGGCGGCTATGGGGGTAGCGGCGGCGGCGACCAAAGAAGAGCGGCGGTGGCCTGACGGCAGCGGCGGCTAGGTTAGGAGCGTTGGGCGGTGCTCGAAGTAGGCGAAGAATCCTGACAACGTCATGAAGACCGGCGCGGACGATGGCGTCCCCGCGCCAAGGGAGACGGCGCGGCGCATACCACGGGAGGTCGACGCGCGGTGACGGCGGAGTGGACCGCGGGCTGCGGTGCTACGGCCCGAAGGGGCGACCCAGCGCCGGCGGGCAGGTTGGGGCGACGGCAGGAAGACCTCGGGGCGGTGGCGGGACCGCGGGTCGCGGCGCTATGGCCCGAAGGGGCGGTGCAGCGGCGGAGCGCGGGTCGGTGTAACCGCACGGACGGCCTCGGGGGCGGCGGCTGCAACCGCATATCGCGGCACTATGACCCGTAGGGGCGACGTAGCGGCGACGCACGAGTCGATGCAGCCGCGAGGAGAACCACGGGGTGGCGGCGCTGCGGCCCGATGGGGCGACACAACGGCAGCCCGATGCTCGATCGGCGGAGAGGCGCGCTATACTCGGGACGATCTTCACGGGACCTGCGGAGGCGCGCATAACTGATGGGCCAGGTAGGTCGCACGGCGTAGGTGAGGCGGATTGCGGCGGTGAACGGGTGATCAAGCCGATCACGCGCGAGGTCGGGGACGCCGCTTGGTGGAGGCGGGGTGGCGGCGGAGTCCGAGATGAAGCCGGCGGTGGCAGACGGCGTGGGACGTCGTGCGGACGAGCGCGTCAGCACTAGCACCCAGGCTGCCAAAGCAGCACCGGTGCCCGGGCAGCGAGGCCCGAGTGACCAACGTAGCAGCGGGGCCCGAGCTGAGGCACCCGATGAGCCTGATGCAGTCGGCGCGACGCAGCCGGGGACGAGCCGGCAAGGTAGACCGCCGGACCGTCGTGCAGACACGATGGAGGCGGGTGACATGGATCGATGGGCGGGCGACGGCTATGATTGGCCGTCGCATGGCGCGAGGCCGCCGGGTCGGGATGATGCAGGTTTCCCGGACGGAGCAGGGCGGTGACGGCTGGCGCAGGTCGACGAGCGGACCGACGCGTGGACAGCGGCTGGCCTTGACGGGCCGCCTTGGCGCACGTGGATGCCAGGTCGGAGGAAAGGCCGACTGGTCGCGCTAGTGTTGGAGTAGAGGCACTCGGGGGTCGACGGCGGCGACGGGCGACGCAAACCAATCAAGATTAGATTGGAAAACCAAAAAGAAAAACGCCGATCAAAACGACCGGCAAGAGAGCGAAAAAACCCGAAGCAAGAGCTCGGGAAAAAGACTCTCTAGGACAGTCGGCCAACACGGCCGGCGGACAAACCCTAGGTACGGGCGGGGCGGCCCCCGGCGGCGGTCATCAAGGCCGGCCGCCCCGGGGGCGGCGCGCAGGTGCAGAAGCAGCGGCGGCTAGGGTTTAGGATCAACTTGCGATATATACCAACTTAGAAGGGAGAGAGAGGATTGGCGGAATAGTTCGTTGTATTGCTTGAGTCTCTGGGCATATATATAGGAGTACAATGATCTACTTGAAGTACAAGACAAGTCAGAACAAATCCTAGTCTATCTCGTCTTTCCTAATAATCACCATACTCAACACACGTGGCTCGTGAAATTGCAAAGTCTTTGGTAGTGGTTCTGATGGTTTTCTTTTTGACGAAAAAGCTGCAGGAGCTGAATTTCATTGATGAAGAAGGAAAGTAGGTCTATGTTGTTACAAGTAGATGGCACCGGCAGCCATCCTGTACAAGCCAGTTAAGAGCTACTCAAGGGCGGTCAAAGAACTTCGACATCGGCTTAAGCCCAGCATACAGCCAACATCTGGCCTCGTCTAGTATCCTGTGATGAACTTGTGTTATAGAGCTTGCTATGGCATTGAAAATCCTTGCGTTGTGTTCCTTCTAGAGGCACCAGGCGACCAGCAGGCACATGACCCTCCAGGTGGGTCTGTTGGCCTTCGGCAATGAGGAGGTCTGCCTTCGGAATCGCTGCCGCAGGCGCCCCTGGTTGTGCAATTGAATGTCATCGTCTGGAGGCCCCAGCGTAGCCGCCGTTCTTGTCCAGACCATGGTGGAGAAAGGGCAGTTGGCGATGAGATGCATTGCCGTCTCTGGAGCTTGCTGACAAAATGGGCAGAGGGGGTCATGTGGGATTTGCCGCTTCGCCAGGTTGTCCGCCGTGAGGCACTTTCCCCTGAGCAGTAGCCAAGAAAACGCCTTTGCCCGCGGCGCCGCCTTGGCCTTCCAGATGATTTCGTTATCTGTGGACTGGATGGATCCCTGGAACAACATGTCGTAAGCCGACGTCACCGTGTACTCCCCAGAAGCAGTCCATTTCCATCTTATCGAGTCTGGTATGCCCTCTCGGAAGACGATCGTCTTTGTTGCATCCCAGAGCTAACAGAGTTCTCGTAGGGCAGCCGGCGGGGGGTTGGCCTTGACGTATTGCATCCATCTGTCGTCCGTGATCGCCTGGCGTAGCGATAGGCGGCGCCCATTGCAGTGCCGGAAGAGGTTAGGCCAGCGGTCAGCTGGACGACATCCGTCCGCCTAGTGGGAGCGCCAGAAGTTAGCCCTGGAGCCGTCGCCAACATCGATCGCCGTGGAGGCTCTGAAAACACACTCGGCCATGGGGTCAGTGGGTAGGGTGAGCTCACGCCATGGCCTACCATCGTCAGTCCAGGTCCTCCAGTGCCAGCGCGCTCGAAGGGCCGCTCCATGCAGCTGCAGCTCGCTGATCCCCAAGCCACCGAAAGCCCTCAGTTTGCAGACGTCTCGCCAGCGCACAAGGCACCTGCCAGCCGGAGAAGTCTCGTCTGCCGCCCACATGAATCCTGGACGCAGCCTATCCACCATCTTGAGAAACCACTTTGGCGGAGCAAGGGCCATGACTCTATAGATGGCCATGGCTGACAAAGCAGTCCGCACTAACTCAATTCTGACAGGCAGGGCGATCAATTTTGCTTTCCATCCTCGCAGTTGCTTTGCCAGGGAGTCAAGTACGGGTTGCAAGTCATCTTTCCTGAGCCGGCCGTCCGATAATGACAGTCCCAGGTAGGTGACTGGGAATGCCTTAGTCACACATTATGTATCTTGCATGGAGCATCAATGTGCACGTCCTCACATCTGATGGGCGTGACAGCGCTCTTGGCCCAGTTCGTTCGCAAGCCTGTCGCCGAATGGAAGGTGCCGAGTAGGCTAATCGCAGCATGGAGTTCTTTCCTTGAGGGATTGATGAAAGCTATCATGTCGTCAGCGTACATGGACACTCGGAAAGGCATGACCTGCTTCCCAATATCTGCCAGGACCTTGCTTCTGCAGGCCGCATCGAAAAGGGCAGCTAGGGCATCCATGGCAAGGACTGTTAAAGTATTCCTTTTGTCTGTATTTTATGTAATAGGAAACTAGCACAATATCCCACCGAATATTGTTTTATGATTTGGTTGAGGATTTTCTTTGATTCACCTTGATTAGCCAGGCATGTAATCCTATATATTGTGAATACAAGAACCGCCCCAAGTGTGGTGTGAATCACAGAATCCTATTCTGTTTCTTGATATCAGACTAACACACGATCCTCCTAATCTCCTAGCTTGCTCCAGCCATGTCCACCGAACCCAACACCAGCTCCTCCCTCACCTCCACAACCCTCCCGGCCTCCATGAAGTCCACCAACGGCGCCCTGGTCACTGCCGTCATGCCTGCCGCTGCGTCCCTAGTGGTCAACGTCACGAGTGTCCGTAACCATGTCCTTGTGACGCTGGACCTCCACGCCTCCAACTTCACCAAGTGGAGGATGCTCATTTGCGTGCTTCTCGGCAAGTACGATCTGCTTTCCCACATCAACACCGTCACTGCCGAGGCGGACCGCACCACGGACTGGGTTTGCGAGGACTACATCGTCCGCTCGTGGCTCTATGGGTCCATCTCGGACGAGATCCTTGACATAATCATGGTAGAGGACCAGACGACGCACGACGCTTGGACTCTCATCACCAACTTGTTTCTTGATAATCAGATGACCCGCGCTGTTTATCTCGAGGCAGAGTTCCGCAGCCTCGTCCAGGGCAAGCTCTCCATCACCGCCTACTGCCACCGTCTGAAGGCGCTCTCTAACGCCCTCAGTGACGTTGGCACCCCCATATCCGACCATACGCTTGTCCTCAATTGCCTCTGTGGTCTCAATCCGTGTTTCTCGGACATCACGACGATAGTCACCATGCAGAACCCTCTTCCTTCGTTCAGCCAGACGAGGTCGCTGCTTACTCTCTGTGAGACTCAGCTCGCGAATTCCATGGCAATAGGGCACCAGACGTCCCTCTATGGAGGCGCGCCTCCTCATGGCGCCAGTGGCTCCACCTCCTCTGGTTCCCACCGCGGACCTGACCGTGGCGACAACACTCGGAATGGCGGCGATGGCCCTCGCAACGGCAACACCTCCGGGGGTGGCTCCTTGATACGTCCATTTTGCATCATGCTTTTATATCGATATTTATTGCATTATGGGCTGTTATTTTACTTTATGTCACAATATTTATGGCTATTCTCTCTTATTTTACAAGGTTTACATAACGAGGGAGAATGCCGACAGCTGGAATTCTGGGCTGGAAAAGGAGCAAATATTAGAGACCTATTCTGCGCAACTCCAGAAGTCCTGAAACTCCACGGAACATCTTAAAATAAATAAAGAAAAATCCTCGCCAAAGATGAAGGCCAGGGGGCCTACACCCTGCTCACGAGGGTGGGGGGCGCCCCCCCCCTCCTAGGGCGCGCCCCCTACCTCGTGGGCCCCCTGGTGGGTCTCCGACGTCCATCTTCTCCTATATGAAGTCTTTCGATGACAAAAAATAAGAAGCAACCTTTCGGGACGAAACTCCGCCGCCATGAGGCGGAACCTTGGCGGAACCAATCTAGAGCTCCGGCAGAGCTGTTCTGCCGGGGATACTTCCCTTTGGGAGGGGGAAATCTTCACCATCGTCATCACCAACGCTCCTCTCATCAGGAGAGGGCAATCTCCATCAACATCTTCACTAGCACCATCTCATCTCCAAACCCTAGTTCATCTCTTGTATCCAATTCTTGTCTCAAAGCCCGGGATTGGTGCTAGTAGGTTGCTAGTAGTGTTGATTACTCCTTGTAGTTGATGCTAGTTGGTTTATTTGGTGGAAGATCATATGTTTAGATCCTATATGCATATTATTACCCCTCTGATTATGAACATGAATATGCTTTGTGAGTAATTACGTTTGTTCTTGAGGACAAGGGAGAAGTCTTGCTATTAGTAGTCATGTGAATTTGGTATTCGTTTGATATTTTGATAAGATGTATGTTGTCTAGCCTTTAGTGGTGTTATGTGAACATCGACTACATAACACTTCACCATTATTTGGGCCTAGAGGAAGGCATTGAGAAGTAATAATTAGATGATGGGTTGCTAGAGTGACAGAAGCTTAAACCCTAGTTTATGCGTTGCTTCGTAAGGGGCTGATTTGGATCCATATGTTTCATGCTATGGTTAGGTTTACCTTAATACTTTTGTTGTAGTTGCGGATGCTTGCAATAGAGGTTAATCATAAGTGGGATGCTTGTTCAAGTAAGAACAGCACCCAAGCACCGGTCCACCCACATATCAAATTATCAAAGTACCGAACGCGAATCATATGAACGTGATGAAAACTAGCTTGATGATATTCCCATGTGTCCTCAGGAGCGCTTTTCCTATTATAAGAGTTTGTTCCGGCTTGTCCTTTGCTACAAAAGGATTGGTCCATCTTGCTGCACTTTATTTACTTTTGTTACTTGTTGCTCGTTACCATTTATCTTGTCACAAAACTATCTGTTACCACTTATTTCAGTACTTGCAGAGAATACCTTGCTGAAAACCGCTTATCATTTCCTTCTGCTCCTCGTTGGGTTCGACACTCTTACTTATCGAAAGGACTACGATAGATCCCCTATACTTGTGGGTCATCAATACTCTTTTCTGGCGCCGTTGCCGGGGAGTGTAGCGCCTTTGGTAGGTGGAATTTGGTAAGGAAAAATTTATATAGTGTGCTGAAATTTACTATCACTTGTTACTATGGAAAGTAATTTTCTGAGGGGCTTGTTCGGGGTATCTTCACCCCGTCCAGTAGAGCAAAGAGTTGCTCCTCAACCTACTGAACCTATTGAAAATGAAACTCCTTTTGAATTTCCTTCGGGTATGATGGAAAAACTGCTAGCTAACCCTTTTACAGGAGATGGAACAAAGCATCCTGATGAGCACTTAATATATGTGGATGAAGTTTGTGGATTATTTAAGCTTGCAGGTGTACCCGATGATGTTGCTAAGAAGAAGGTCTTCCCTTTATCTTTGAAGCGAGACGCATTGATATGGTATAGGCTATGTGATGATATGAGATCATGGAACTATAAAAGATTGAAGTTGGAATTTCATCAAAAGTATTACCCTATGCATCTTGTTTATCATGATCGCAATTATATATATAATTTCTGGCCTCGTGAAGGAGAAAGCATCGCTCAGGCTTGGGGAGGCTTAAATCAATGTTATATTCATGCCCCAATCATGAGCTCTCGAGAGAAATAATTATGCAAAGTTTTTATGCCCGGCTTTCTGAAAACAATCGCACCATGCTCGATACTTCTTGTGCTGGCTCTTTTATGATGAAGACTACTGAATTTAAATGGAATTTATTGGATAGAATTCAACGCAACTCTGAAGATTGGGACCTCGACGAAGGTAAGGAGTCAGGTATGACACTAAGTTTGATTGTGTTAAATCTTTTATGGACACCGATATTTTCCGTAAGTTTAGCACTAAATATGGACTTGACTCTAAGATAGTAGCTTCTTTCTGTGAATCTTTTGCTGGTTATGTTGATCTCCCTAAGGAGAAGTGGTTTAAATATCATCCTCCCATAGAAGTAAAAGTAGTTGCACCTTTTAAAGTTGAAGAAAAGACTGCCACTTATAATGATCATATTGTTCCTACTTCTTATGTTGAGAAACCACCTTTCCCTGTTAAAGTAAAGGATCATGCCAAAGCTTCAACTGTTGTTTGTAGAAGCAATATTAGAACTTATACACCTCCTGAGAAAGTTAAAGTAGAACCTAATATTGTTATTGTTAAAGATCTCTTGTCTGATAATATTGATGGGCACGTTATTCAGTTCGATGGTGAAACTACTAGAATTGCTAAGCCTTGTGATAAAGATAAACATAGACCTGTGGTAGGCGTGCCTGTTATTTCTGTTAAAATAGGAGATCATTGTTATCATGGCTTATGTGATATGGGTGCTAGTGCTAGTGTTATACCTTATGACTTGTATAAAGAAATCAAGCATGAAATTGCACCTGCTGAGTTAGAAGATATTGATGTCACGATTAAACTTGCCAATAGAGATACTATTTCAGCGATGGGAATTGTTAGAGATGTTGAAGTCTTGTGTGGGAAAACTAAATATCCTGCTGATTTTCTTGTTCTTACTTCTCCGCAAGATAGCTTTTGTCCCATTATATTTGGTAGACCCTTCTTGAACACTGTTAATGCTCGGATAGATTGTGAAAAGAATGTTGTTACTATTGGCTTGGATGATATGGTTCATGAGTTTAATTTCTCTAAATTTAGTAAACAACATCGTGAGGAAGAATTACCTAGTAAGGATGAAATTATTGGTCTTGCTTCTATTGTCGTACCACCTAGTGATCCTTTAGAACACTATTTGCTAGACCATGAAAATGATATGTTCATGAATGAAAGAAGGGAAATAGATGAAGTATTCTTTAAACAGGAACCTATTCTGCAACACAATTTGCCTATTGAAATTTTAGGGGATCCTCCTCCACCCAAGGGTGATCCCGTGTTTGAGCTTAAACCGTTGCCTGATAATCTTAAATATGCTTATCTTGATGACAAGAAGATATATCCTGTTATTATTAGTGCTAACTTTTCAGAGCATGAAGAAGAAAGATTGCTGAAAACTCTGAAGAAGCACCGTGCTGCTATTGGATATACTCTTGATGATCTTAGGGGCATTAGTCCCACTCTATGTCAACATAAAATAAATTTGGAGGCGGACGCCAAAACAGTTCGTGATCCTCAACGACGTCTGAATCCTAAAATGAAAGAAGTGGTAAGAAAAGAAATACTCAAGCTTCTAGAGGCAGGTATAATCTATCCCGTTGCTGATAGTCAGTGGGTAAGTCATGTCCATTGTGTCCCTAAGAAGGGAGGTATCACTGTTGTTCCTAATGATAGACATGAATTGATTCCACAAAGAATTATCACAGGTTATAGGATGGTAATTAATTTCCGCAAATTAAATAAGGCTACTAAGAAAGATCATTACCCCTTACCTTTTATTGATCAAATGATAGAAAGATTATGCAAACATACACATTACTGCTTTCTAGATGGTTATTATGATTTCTCTCAAATACCTATGTCGGCTAGAGATCAATCAAAGACTACTTTTACATGCCCTTTTGGTACTTTTGCTTATAGACGTATGCCTTTTGGTTTATGTAATGCACCTGCTACCTTTCAAAGATGCATATGGCTGTATTCTCTGACTTTTGTGAAAAGATTTGTGAGGTTTTCATGGACGACTTTTCCGTCTATGGTTCCTCGTTTGATGATTGTTGAGCAATCTTGATCGAGTTTTGCAGAGATGTGAAGAAACTAATCTTGTCTTGAATTGGGAAAAGTGCCACTTTATGGTTAATGAAGGTATTGTCTTGGGGCACAAAGTTTCTGAAAGAGGTATTGAAGTTGATAAAGCCAAGGTTGATGCTATTGAAAAGATGCCATGTCCCAAGGACATCAAAGGTATAAGAAGTTTCCTTGGTCACGCTGGATTTTATAGGAGGTTCATTAAGGACTTCTCAAAAATTTCTCGGCCTCTGACTAATTTATTACAAAAAGATATACCATTTGTCTTTGATGATGATTGTGTAGAAGCATTTGAAATACTTAAGAAAGCATTAGTCTTTGCACCTGTTGTTCAGCCACCTGATTGGAACCTACCCTTTGAAATTATGTGTGGTGCTAGTGATTATGCTGTAGGTGATGTCCTAGGGCAAAGAGTTGATAAGAAATTAAATGTTATTCACTATGCTAGTAAGACTCTAGACAATGCTCAAAGAAATTATGCTACTACTGAAAAAGAACTCTTAGCAGTTGTATTCGCTTGTGATAAGTTCAGACCTTATATTGTTGATTCTAAAGTAACTATTCACACTGATCATGTTGCTATTAAATATCTTATGGAAAAGAAAGATGCTAACCTAGACTCATCAGATGGGTTCTCCTGCTACAAGAATTTGATTTGCATATTGTTGATAGAAAGGGAGCTGAGAACCCCGTTGCAAACAACTTGTCTAGGTTAGAGAATGTTCGTGATGACCCACTACCTATTAATGATAGCTTTCCTGATGAACAATTAAATGTTATAAGTAATTCTCGTAGTACTCCATGGTATGCTGATTATGCTAATTATATTGTTGCTAAGTTTATACCACCTAGCTTCACATACCAGCAAAAGAAAAAGGTTTTCTATGATTTAAGACATTACTTTTGGGATGACCCACATCTTTATAAAGAAGGAGTAGATGGTGTTATTAGATGTTGTGTACCTGATCATGAACAGGAACAGATCCTACGCAAGTGTCACTCCGAGGCTTATGGAGGACACCACGCTGGAGATAGAACTGCACATAGGTATTGCAATCTGGTTTTTATTGGCCTACTCTCTTCAAGGATGCCCGTAAGTTTGTCTTGTCTTGTGATGAATGTCAAAGAATTGGTAATTAGTAGACGTCAAGAAATGCCTATGAATTATTCACTTGTTATTGAACCATTTGATGTTTGGGGCTTTGATTATATGGGACCTTTTCCTGCCTCTAATGGATATACTCATATTTTAGTTGCTGTTGATTACGTTACTAAGTGGGTAGAAGCTATTCCAACTAGTAGTGCTGATCATAACACTTCTATTAAAATGCTTAAGGAAGTTATTTTCCCGAGGTTTGGAGTCCCTAGATATTTAATGACTGATGGTGGTTCACACTTTATTCATGGTACTTTCGGTAAAATGCTTGCTAAATATGATGTTAATCATAGAATTGCATCTCCTTATTACCCTCAGTCTAGTGGTCAAGTAGAGTTGAGCAATAGAGAGCTCAAATTAATTTTGCAAAAGACTGTTAATAGGTCTAGAAAGAATTGGTCCAAGAAACTTGATGATGCATTATGGGCCTATAGAACTGCATATAAAAATCCTATGGGTATGTCACCGTATAAAATGGTTTATGGAAAAGCATGTCACTTACCTCTCGAACTAGAACATAAGGCGTATTGGGCTATTAAAGAGCTCAACTATGATTTTAAACTTGACGGTGAGAAGAGGTTATTTGATATTAGCTCACTTGATGAATGGAGAACCCAAGCTTATGAAAATACCAAGTTGTTTAAAGAAAAAGTTAAAAGATGGCATGACAAAAGGATACAAAAGCGTGAGTTTAATGTAGGTGATTATGTATTGCTATACAACTCTCGTTTAAGATTTTTTGCAGGAAAACTTCTCTCTAAATGGGAAGGCCCCTACGTTATCGAGGAGGTCTATCGTTCTGGTGCCATAAAATCAACAACTTTGAAGGCACAAATCCGAAGGTGGTAAACGGTCAAAGAATCAAACATTATATCTCAGGTAATCCCATAAATGTTGAAACCAATATTATTGAAACCATAACCCCGGAGGAATACATAAGGGACACTTTCCGGAACGTTTCAGACTCCGAAAAGGAATAGGTATGTGGTACGGTATGTAAACCGACTCCAAAACAAATTTTAAGGCAATATTTCTCCGTTTTGGAATATTTAGAAAAATAGAAAAATAAGTAGCAGTCCGGGAAGGACACAAGGGCCCCACGAGGGTGGTGGGCGCGCCCTACCCCTCTGGGCGCGCCCCCTACCTCGTGAGCACCTCGTGTGCCTTCCACACTCTGTTTTCTTGCAAGATACGTATTTTGGTCGGTAAAAATTCATTATATAACCTCCCAAAGGTTTTGACTCCTGTATCACACAAATATCCTCTATTTTTGTTTCGAGTTGTTGCTGCTGCAGATTAGAGCAAGATGTCTTCTCCAGAGTCAATCGGGGAGAGCCGGGTATCTAATCCGGCACCGGAACCAAGGGCAAACAGCGACGCTGACCACTTTGGGCCAGCAACGGAGGAGGAGATGGAGGACGACTTGATGAGGGTAGATGCCATGGAGGACAAGAAGTCACCTCTCGCTTCCGAGCTGGATTCACGATGGGGGAACTACAGAGCTCACCCATTCCAAACTCGGTTATCCCTTCCAATGTTAGATTTCTTTCTTATGAAAATATGAAGAGGAGTGTCACTTGTTCTCCCGCAGCTATGCAACACCCTTGGGTGCAAGGAGCTTTAGCTGTCACAGCAAAGCTTCGTAAGGAAATAATGGACCTTAAGCAGCAAGTCAATAAGCTCGAGGAGGAGAACCGCATACTGAGGGGAATAATCGCTAAGAATATTACACCAACAACAAAGAAGGAGACATAATCACTTGGGTATGGGCACTCCCCTTGGCAACTGCCAAGCTTGGGGGAGGTGCCCTACTATCGTATCACAATCACAACCCCTACCTTTACCCGTTTTCTTAGTTCGATCCTATTAGTAGTATCTTGATCTAGTAGAATAAAGTTTATGGCATGATCTACTTTTGAGTTTTGCTTTTTGACCTCTCTATGTAATCAACTCCGTGAGTTATATATAATAAATATTAGTGTTGAGTCAAGGGCTTGATTATTTTGCCATGATCTTGGGTGAATAAAAGAAAAGAGAAAAATAATAAAAAGAGACAAAGAGTTCATATTGATCTTATTGAGAGTAATGACTTCACATAGAAAGAGTATGATGATTAAAAGTTGTTGGGAGTTGGTAGACATAGCCTTGGTCATCGTTGCAATTAATAGGAAGTAATAAGGAAAGAGAGGTTTCACATATAGATATACTATCATTGACATCTTTTATGATTGGGAGCACTCATTAAAATATGACATGCTAAAGAGTTGATGTTGGACAAGGAAGACAACATAATGAGTTATGTCTTTCTTATATCTGAGATAAAGTATGTTGTCATGGATCCTCTAACTTGTTGAGCTTGCCTTTCCCCCTCATGCTAGCCAAATTCTCAGCGCCAAGTAGAAATACTACTTGTGCTTCCAAATACCCTTAAACCAGTTTTGCCATGAGAGTCCACCATATCTACCTATGGATTGAGTAAGATCCTTCAAGTAAGTTGTCATCGGTGCAAAGCAATAAAAATTGCTCTAAATATGTATGATTGATTGGTGTGGGAGAAATAAGCTTTATACGATCTTGTGATGTGGAAGTAATAAAAGCGACGGACTGCATAATAAAGGTTCATATCACAAGGGGCAATATAAAGTGACGTTCTTTCGCATTGAGATTTTGTGCATCCAACCATAAAAGTGCATGGCAACCTCTGCTTCCCTCTGCGAAGGGCCTATCTTTTATTATTATCTTCTACCT
>NC_041386.1:516953933-516958357 GCF_002162155.2 Triticum dicoccoides
ATAAGCCCCTATCTTTCTCTGTGTCCGATTAAAACTCCGTAACCACAAGTATTGCGCGAGCGTTAGCAATTATGAAGGACTAGATGATAGTTGAGTATGTGCACTTGCTTTTTAGCTCTGACATAGACTCTTTCTGATGTCATGATAAATTGCAATTGCTTCAATGACTGAGGTTATAGTTTGTTGGTTCTCAATAAGGTTTCTGATTCATACTTTTGCATTGTGAATAGATCATCACTTGAACATAAGTAATCATATGACAATATCTATGTATGTTGCTGTTATGAGAATAATCATGATGCCCTCATGTCCGTAATTTATTTTTATCGACGCCTCTACCTCTAAACACGGGGACATATTTATTGTTATCGGCTTTCGCTTGAGGACAAGAGAGGTCTAAGCTTGGGGGAGTTGATACATCCATTTTACATCATGCTTTTATATCAATATTTATTGCATTATGGGCTGTTATTTCACTTTATGTCACAATACTTATGGCTATTCTCTCTTATTTTACAAGGTTTACATAAGGAGTGAGAATGCCGGCAGCTGGAATTCTGGGCTGGAAAAGGAGCAAATATTAGAGACCTATTCTGCGCACCTCCAAAAGTCCTGAAACTCCGCGGAACATCTTAAAATAAATAAAGAAAAATCCTCGCCAAAGATGAAGGCCAGGGGGCCCACACCCTGCTCACGAGGGTGGGGGGCGTGCCCCCCTCCTAGGGTGCGCACCCGTACCTTGTGGGCCCCCTGGTGGGTCTCCGACGTCCATCTTCTCCTATATGAAGTCTTTCGATGAGAAAAAAATAAGAAGCAACCTTTCGGGGCGGCGGAACCTTGGCGGAACCAATCTAGAGCTCCGGCAGAGCTGTTCTGCCGGGGATACTTCCCTCCGGGAGGGGGAAATCATCACCATCGTCATCTCCAACGCTCCTCTCATAGGGAGAGGGCAATCTCCATCAACATCTTCACCAGCACCATCTCATCTCCAAACCCTAGTTCATCTCTTGTATCCAATTCTTGTCTCAAAGCCCGGGATTGGTGCTAGTAGGTTGCTAGTAGTGTTGATTACTCCTTGTAGTTGATGCTAGTTGGTTTATTTGGTGGAAGATCATATCTTCAGATCCTATATGCATATTATTACCCCTCTGATTATGAACATGAATATGCTTTGTGAGTAATTACGTTTGTTCTTGAGGACAAGGGAGAAGTCTTGCTATTAGTAGTCATGTGAATTTGGTATTCATTTAATATTTTGATAAGATGTATGTTGTCTAGCCTCTAGTGGTGTTATGTGAACGTCGACTACATAACACTTCACCATTATTTGGGCCTAGAGGAAGGCATTGGGAAGTAATAAGTAGTTGATGGGTTGCTAGAGTGACAGAAGCTTAAACCCTAGTTTATGCGTTGCTTCGTAAGGGGCTGATTTGGATCCATATGTTTCATGCTATGGTTAGGTTTACCTTAATACCTTTGTTGTTGTTGCGGATGCTTGCAATAGAGGTTAATCATAAGTGGGATGCTTGTTCAAGTAAGAACAGCACCCAAGCACCGGTCCACCCACATGTCAAATTATCAAAGTACTGAACGCGAATCACATGAACGTGATGAAAACTAGCTTGACGATATTCCCATGTGTCCTCGGGAGCGCTTTTCCTTATATAAGAGTTTGTCCAGGCTTGTCCTTTTGCTACAAAAAGGATTGGGCCACCTTGCTACACTTTATTTACTTTTGTTACTTGTTGCTCGTTACAAATTATCTTATCACAAAACTATCTGTTACCACTTATTTCAGTACTTGCAGAGAATACCTTGCTGAAAACCGCTTATCATTTCCTTCTGCTCCTCGTTGGGTTCGACACTCTTACTTATCGAAAGGACTACGATAGATCCCCTATACTTGTGGGTCATCACTCCTCCGGCGGATAGTGCAACAACGGCAACTTGAAGAAGAAGAAGAAGGGCTCCGGCGGCGGGAACGGCGGCCGCTCCAACTACAATGACGAAACATCCAGCGTGGGGCGCCCTCGTCTGTTGGCCCCTGGGTCTGCTTCAATCCCTACACGGGGCAGGCCTGGCAGCTGTTTCAGGCGCCCCCAACGGCACGGCCCAACGCTGGCGCTGGACTCCTCGGGTCGCGACCCCCCGTCCTTCCGCCGGCTCAGGCGTTTACCTCTCTCGCGCCGCTACACGGCCAGGCTTTCGGCGCCAACCCACTGCCAACTCCTGCCTACGGCGACACTCCGGCGTGGGACTGCTCCGCCCTCCTCGCTGCACTGAACAACACCGCGACTCCTTCGATAGTGGGTGAATGGGTAATGGACTCCGGAGCCACAGCACACATGGCCTCCGACCCAAGTATGCTAAAACATCTCACACCCTCTCCTTCCTCCTCTGTCGTCACCATGGGCAATGGCTACACCTTGCCCATTGATGACCCACAAGTATAGGGGATCTATCGTAGTCCTTTCGATAAGTAAGAGTGTCGAACCCAATGAGGATCAGAAGGAAATGATAAGCGGTTTTCAGCAAGGTATTCTCTGCAAGTACTGAAATAAGTGGTAACATATAGTTTTGTGATAAGATAATTTGTAACGAGCAACAAGTAACAAAAGTAAATAAAGTGCAGCAAGGTGGCCCAATACTTTTTGTAGCAAAGGACAAGCCTGGACAAACTCTTATATAAGGAAAAGCGCTCCCGAGGACACATGGGAATATCGTCAAGCTAGTTTTCATCACGTTCATATGATTCGCGTTCGGTACTTTGATAATTTGACATGTGGGTGGACCGGTGCTTGGGTGTTGTTCTTACTTGAACAAGCATCCCACTTATGATTAACCTCTATTGCAAGCATCCGCAACTACAACGAATGTATTAAGGTAAACCTAACCATAGCATGAAACATATGGATCCAAATCAGCCCCTTACGAAGCAACGCATAAACTAGGGTTTAAGCTTCTGTCACTCTAGCAACCCATCATCTACTTATTACTTCCCAATGCCTTCCTCTAGGCCCAAATAATGGTGAAGTGTTATGTAGTTGACGTTTACATAACACCACTAGAGGCTAGACAACATACATCTCATCAAAATATCGAACGAATACCAAATTCACATGACTACTAATAGCAAGACTTTTCCCTTGTCCTCAGGAACAAACGAAACTACTCAGAAAGCATATTCATATTCATAATCAGAGGGGTAATAATATGCATAAAGGATCTGAACATATGATCTTCCACCAATTAAACCAACTAGCATCAACTACAACGAGTAATTAACACTACTAGCAACCTACTAGCACAAATCCCGGACTTGAAGACAAGAATTGGATACAAGAGATGAACTAGGGTTTTGAGATGAGATGGTGCTGATGAAGATATTGATGGAGATTGCCCTCTCGCGATGAGAGGAGCGTTGGTGATGATGATAGCGATGATTTCCCCCTCCGGGAGAGAAGTTTCCCCGGTAGAACAGCTGTGCCGGAGCCCTAGATTGGTTTCGCCAAGGTTCCGCCTCGTGGCGGCGGAGTTTGGTCCCGAAAGGTTGCTTCTGGTTTTTTTCTCGACGAAAGACCTCATATAGCAGAAGATGGTCATCGGAGAGCCACCAGGGGGCCCACGAGGTAGGGGGCGCGCCCTAGGGGGGCGCGCCCCCCTCCCTCATGGAAAGGGTGTGGGCCCCCTGGTCTTCATCTTTGGCGAGGATTTTTCATTATTTATTATAAGGTATTCCATGGAGTTTCAGGACTTTTGGAGTTGTGCAGAATAGGTCTCTAATATTTGCTCCTTTTCCAGCCCAGAATTCCAGCTGCCGGCATTCTCCCTCCTTATGTAAACCTAGTAAAATAAGAGAGGATAGCCATAAGTATTGTGACATAATGTGAAATAACAGCCCATAATGCAATAAATATCGATATAAAAGCATGATGCAAAATGGACGTATCAACTCCCTCAAGCTTAGACCTCGCTTGTCGTCAAGCGAAAGCCGATAACAATAAATATGTCCCCGTGTTTAGAGGTAGAGGCGTCGATAAAAATAAATTACGGACATGAGGGCATCATGATTATTCTCATAACAGCAACATACATAGATATTGTCATATGATTACTTATGTTCAACTGATGATCTATTCACAATGCAAAAGTATGAATCAGAAACCTTATTGAGAACCAACAAACTATAACCTCAGTCATTGAAGCAATTGCAATTTATCATGACATCAGAAAGAGTCTATGTCAGAGCTAAAAAGCAAGTGCACATACTCAACTATCATCTAGTCCTTCATAATTGCTAACGCTCGCGCAATACTTGTGGTTACGGAGTTTTAATCGGACACAGAGAAAGATAGGGGCTTATTGTTTCGCCCCACAACCTTTTACCTCGAGGGTAGTGTCAACAATAATAACTCGTGCCCCCC
>NC_041386.1:516958600-516972396 GCF_002162155.2 Triticum dicoccoides
TCAGGTTCTTTCCAACATGCTGGGCTTGCTAAAGGATAAAATGAAAAAGGGAGAGGTGAAGATCACCATGACACTTGCATAAGGTAGAAGATAATAATAAAAGATAGGCCCTTCGCAGAGGGAAGCAGAGGTTGCCATGTGCTTTTATGTTGGATGCACAAAATCTTAATGCGAAAGAACGTCACTTTATATTGCCCCTTGTGATATGAACCTTTATTATGCAGTCCGTCGCTTTTATTACTTCCACATCACAAGATCGTATAAAGCTTATTTCTCCCACACTAATCATAAATATTTAGAGCAATTTTTATTGCTTTGCACCGATGATAACTTACTTGAAGGATCTTACTCAATCCATAGGTAGATATGGTGGACTCTCATGGCAAAACTGGTTTAAGGGTATTTGGAAGCACAAGTAGTATCTCTACTTGGTGCTGAGAATTTGGCTAGCATGAGGGGGAAAGGCAAGCTCAACATGTTGGATGATCCATGACAACATACTTTATCTCAGATATAAGAAAACATAACCCATTACGTTGTCTTCCTTGTCCAACATCAACTCTTTAGCATGTCATATTTTGATGAGTGCTCCCAATCATAAAAGATGTCAATAATAGTATATTTATATGTGAAACCTCTCTTTCCTGATTACTTCCTATTAATTGCAACAATGACCAAAGCTATGTCTGCCAACTCCCAACAACTTTTAATCATCACACTCTTTCTATGTGAAGTCATTACTATCAATATGAACTTTTGTTTCTTCTTATTATTTTTCTCTTTTCTTTTATTCACCCAAGATCATAGCAAGAAAATCAAGCCCTTGACTCAACACTAATCTTTATTATATAGCTCACGGACTCGATTACATAGAGAGATCATAAAGCAAAACTTAAAACTAGATCATGCCATAAACTTTATTCTACTAGATCAAAATACTACTAACAGGATCGAACTAAGGAAAACGGTAAAGATAGGAGTTGTGATTGTGATATGATACCGGGGCACCTCCCCCAAGCTTGGCAGTTGCCAAGGGGAGTGCCCATACCCAAGTGATTATGTCTCCTTCTTTGTTGTTGGTGTAATATTCTTAGCGATTATTCCCCTCAGTATGCGGTTCTCCTCCTCGAGCTTATTGACTTGCTGCTTAAGGTCCATTATTTCCTTATGAAGCTTTGCTGTGACAGCTAAAGCTCCTTGCACCCAAGGGTGTTGCATAGCTGCGGGAGAACAAGTGACACTCCTCTTCATATTTTCATAAGAAAGAAATCTAACATTGGAAGGGATAACCGAGTTTGGAATGGGTGAGCTCTGTAGTTCCCCCATCGTGAATCCAGCTCGGAAGCGAGAGGTGACTTCTTGTCCTCCATGGCATCTACCCTCATCAAGTCGTCCTCCATCTCCTCCTCCGTTGCTGGCCCAAAGTGGTCAGCGTCGCTGTTTGCCCTTGGTTCCGATGCCGGATTAGATACCTGGCTCTCCCCGATTGACTCTGGAGAAGACATCTTGCTCTAATCTGCAGCAGCAACAGCTCGAAACAAAAATAGAGGATATTTGCGTGATACAGGAGTCAAAACCTTTGGGAGGTTATATAATGAATTTTTACCGACCAAAATACGTATCTTGCAAGAAAACAGAGTGTGGAAGGCACACGAGGTGCTCACGAGGTAGGGGGCGCGCCAAGAGGGGTAGGGCGCGCCCACCACCCTCGTGGGGCCCTTGTGTCCTTCCCGGACTGCTACTTATTTTTCTATTTTTCTAAATATTCCAAAACGGAGAAATATTGCCTTAAAATTTGTTTTGGAGTCGGTTTACATACCGTACCACATACCTATTCCTTTTCGGAGTCTGAAACGTTCCGGAAAGTGTCCCTTATGTATTCCTCCGGGGTTATGGTTTCAATAATATTGGTTTCAACATTTATGGGATTACCTGAGATATAATGTTTGATTCTTTGACCGTTTACCACCTTCGGATTTGTGCCTTCAAAGTTGTTGATTTTATGGCACCAGAACGATAGACCTCCTCGATAACATAGGGGCCTTCCCATTTAGAGAGAAGTTTTCCTGCAAAAAATCTTAAACGAGAGTTGTATAGCAATACATAATCACCTACATTAAACTCACGCTTTTGTATCCTTTTGTCATGCCATCTTTTAACTTTTTCTTTAAACAACTTGGTATTTTCATAAGCTTGGGTTCTCCATTCATCAAGTGAGCTAATATCAAATAACCTCTTCTCACCGTCAAGTTTAAAATCATAGTTGAGCTCTTTAATAGCCCAATACACCTTATGTTCTAGTTCGAGAGGTAAGTGACATGCTTTTCCATAAACCATTTTATACGGTGACATACCCATAGGATTTTTATATGCAGTTCTATAGGCCCATAATGCATCATCAAGTTTCTTGGACCAATTCTTTCTAGACCTATTAACAGTCTTTTGCAAAATTAATTTGAGCTCTCTATTACTCAACTCTACTTGACCACTAGACTGAGGGTAATAAGGAGATGCAATTCTATGATTAACATCACATTTAGCAAGCATTTTACGGAAAGCACCATGAATAAAGTGTGAACCACCATCAGTCATTAAATATCTAGGGACTCCAAACCTCGGGAAAATAACTTCCTTAAGCATTTTAATAGAAGTGTTATGATCAGCACTACTAGTTGGAATAGCTTCTACCCACTTAGTAACGTAATCAACAGCAACTAAAATATGTGTATAACCATTAGAGGAAGGGAAAGGTCCCATATAGTCAAAGCCCCAAACATCAAATGGTTCAATAACAAGTGAATAATTCATAGGCATTTCTTGACGTCTACTAATATTACCAATTCTTTGACATTCATCACAAGATAGGACAAACTTACGGGCATCCTTGAAGAGAGTATGACAATAAAAACTGGATTGCAATACCTTATGTGCAGTTCTATCTCCCGCGTGGTGTCCTCCATAAGTTTCGGAGTGGCACTTGCGTAGGATCTGTTGCTGTTCATGCTCAGGTACACAATGTCTAATAACACCATCCACTCCTTCTTTATAAAGATGTGGGTCATCCCAAAAGTAATGTCTCAAATCATAGAAGAACTTTTTCTTTTGACCTAGATAAGTTGTCTGCAACGGGGTTCTCAGCTCCTTTTCTATCAACAATATGCAAATCAAATTCTTGTAGCAAGAGAACCCATCTAATAAGTCTAGGTTTTGCATCTTTCTTCTCCATAAGATATTTAATAGCAGCATGATCAGTGTGGATAGTTACTTTAGAATCAACAATATAAGGTCTGAACTTATCACAAGCAAATACAACAACTAAAAGTTCTTTTTCAGTAGTAGCATAATTTCTTTGAGCATTGTCTAGAGTCTTACTAGCATAATGGATGACATTTAATTTCTTATCAACTCTTTGCCCTAGAACAGCACCTACAGCATAATCGCTAGCATCACACATAATTTTAAAGGGTAAATTCCAATCAGGTGGCTGAACAATAGGTGCAGAGACTAATGCTTTCTTAAGTATTCCAAATGCTTCTACACAATCATCATCAAAGACAAATGGTATATCTTTTTGTAATAAATTAGTCAAAGGCCGAGAAATTTTTGAGAAGTCCTTAATGAACCTCCTATAAAATCCGGCATGACCAAGGAAACTTATTATACCTTTGATGTCCTTGGGACATGGCATCTTTTCAATAGCATCAACCTTGGCTTTATCAACTTCAATACCTCTTTCAGAAACTTTATGCCCCAAGACAATACCTTCATTAACCATAAAGTGGCACTTTTCCCAATTCAATACAAGATTAGTTTCTTCACATCTCTGCAAAACTCGATCAAGATTTCTCAAGCAATCATCAAAAGAAGATCCATAGATGGAAAAGTCGTCCATGAAAACCTCACAAATCTTTTCACAAAAGTCAGAGAATATAGCCATCATGCATCTTTGAAAGGTAGCAGGTGCATTACATAAACCAAAAGGCATACGTCTATAAGCAAAAGTACCAAAAGGGCATGTAAAAGTAGTCTTTGATTGATCTTTAGCTGACACAGGTATTTGAGAGAAACCAGAATAACCATCTAGAAAGCAGTAATGTGTATGCTTGCATAATATTTCTAGCATTTGATCGATAAAAGGTAAGGGGTAATGATCTTTCTTAGTAGCCTTATTTAATTTGCGTAAATCAATTACCATCCTATAACCTGTAATAATTCTTTGTGGAATCAATTCATCTTTATCATTAGGAACAACAGTAGTACCTCCCTTCTTAGGGACACAATGAACAGGACTTACCCACTGACTATTAGCAACGGGATAAATTATACCTGCCTCCAGAAGTTTTAGTATTTCTTTTCTTACCACTTCTTTCATTTTAGGATTCAGACGTCGTTGAGGATCATGAACTGGTTTGGCATCTGCTTCCAAATTTATTTTATGTTGACATAGAGTGGGACTAATGCCCTTAAGATCATCAAGAGTATATCCAATAGAAGCACGGTGCTTCTTCAGAGTTTTCAATAATCTTTATTCTTCATGCTCTGAAAGGTTAGCACTAATAATAACAGGATATATCTTCTTTTCATCAAGATAAGCATATTTAAGATTATCAGGCAACGGCTTAAGCTCAAACATGGGATCACCCTTAGGTGGAGGGGGGTCCCCTAGGATTTCAACAGGAAAATTGTGTTTCAGAATAGGTTCTTGTTTAAAGAATACTTCATCTATTTCCCTTCTTTCATTCATAAACATATCATTCTCATGGTCTAGCAAATATTGTTCTAAAGGATCGCTAGGAGGTACGGCAATAGAAGCAAGACCAATAATTTCATCCTTACTAGGCAATTCTTCTTCACGGTGTTGTTTACTAAATTTAGAGAAATTAAACCCATGAGTCATATCATCTAAGCCACAGTAACAACATCCCTTGTGCAATCTATGGTAGCATTAACAGTATTTAAGAAGGGTCTAACAAATAATGGGACAAAAGCTATCTTGTGGGGAACCAAGAACAAGAAAATCAGCAGGATATTTAGTTTTCCCACACAAGACTTCAACATCTCTAACAATTCCCATTGGTGAAATAGTATCTCTATTAGCAAGTTTAATAGTAACATCAATTTCTTCTAACTCAACAGGTGCAATGTCATGCATAATTTCTTTGTATAAGTCAATAGGTATTGCACTAGCACTAGAACCCATATCACATAAGCCATGATAACAATGATCTCCTATTTAACAAAAACAACAGGCATGCCTACCACAGGTCTATTTTTATCTTTAGCACAAGGTTTAGCAATTCTAGCAGTTTCACCGCAGAACTGAAGAACATGCCCATCAATATTATCAGACAAGAGATCTTTAACAATAGCGATATTAGGTTCAACTTTAACTTGCTCAGGAGGTGTATATGTTTTAATATTGCTTTTACGAACCACAGTTGAAGCTTTAGCATGATCCTTTATCCTAACAGGGAAAGGTGGTTTCTCAACATAACAAGTAGGAACAATAGGATCATTATAAGTGACAGTCTTTTCTTCAACTTTAATAGGTGCAGCTACTTTTACTTCTATGGGAGGATGGTATTTAAACCACTTCTCCTTAGGGAGATCAACATAAGTAGCAAAAGATTCACAGAAAGAAGCTACAATCTCAGAATCAAGTCCATATTTAGTGCTAAAGTTACGGAAGGTATCGGTATCCATAAAAGATTTAACACAATCAAACTTAGGTGTCATACCTGACTCCTTACCTTTGTCGAGATCCCAATCTTCAGAGTTGCGTTTAATTCTATCCAATAAATCCCATCTAAATCCAATAGTCTTCATCATAAAAGAGCCAGCACAAGAAGTATCGAGCATGGTGCGATTATTTTCAGAAAGCCGAGCATAAAATTTTTGAAGAATCGTTTCTCTTGGGGGCATGAATATAACATTGATTTAAGCCTCCCCCAAGCTTGAGCGATTATTTCTCCTTCGCGAGGCCAAAAATTATATATATAATTGCGTCAAGATGAACAAGACGCATAGGGTAATACTTTTGATGAAATTCCAATTTCAATCTTCTATAGTTCAATGATCTCGTATCATCACATAGCATATACCATGTCAATGCATCTCCCTTCAAAGATAAAGGGAAGACCTTCTCCTTAGCAACATCGTCGGGTATACCTGCAAGCTTAAATAATCCACAAACTTCATCCACATATATTAGGTGTTCATCAGGATGCTTTGTTCCATCTCCTGTAAAAGGATTAGCTAGCAGTTTTTCTATCATACCCGAAGGATACTCATAAGGAATTTCATTTTCAATAGGTTCAGTAGGTTGAGGAGCAACTCTTTGCTCTATTGGTCGGGGTGAAGATACCCCGAACAAGCCCCTCAGAGGATTACTTTCCATAGTAATAAGTGAGAGTAAATTTCAGCACACTATATAAATTTTTTCCTTACCAAATTCCACCTACCAAAGGCGCTTCACTCCCCGGCAACGGCACCAGAAAAGAGTCTTGATGACCCACAAGTAAGAGTGTCGAACCCAACAAGGAGCAGAAGGAAATGATAAGCGGTTTTCAGCAAGGTATTCTCTGCAAGTACTGAAATAAGTGGTAACAGATAGTTTTGTGATAAGATAATTTGTAATGAGCAACAAGTAACAAAAGTAAATAAAGTGTAGCAAGGTGGCCCAATCCTTTTTGTAGCAAAAGGACAAGCCTGGACAAACTCTTATATAAGGAAAAGCGCTCCCGAGGACACATGGGAATATCGTCAAGCTAGTTTTCATCACGTTCATGTGATTCACGTTCGGTACTTTGATAATTTGACATGTGGGTGGACCGGTGCTTGGGTGTTGTTCTTACTTGAACAAGCATCCCACTTATGATTAACCTCTATTGCAAGCATCCTCAACTACAACAAAGGTATTAAGGTAAACCTAACCATAGCATGAAACATATGGATCCAAATCAGCCCCTTACAAAGCAACGCATAAACTAGGGTTTAAGCTTCTGTCACTCTAGCAACCCATCATCTACTTATTACTTCACAATGCCTTCCTCTAGGCCCAAATAATGGTGAAGTGTTATGTAGTCAACGTTCACATAACACCACTAGAGGCTAGACAACATACATCTCATCAAAATATCGAACGAATACCAAATTCACATGACTACTAATAGCAAGACTTCTCCCTTGTCCTCAGGAACAAACATAACTACTCACAAAGCATATTCATATTCATAATCAGAGGGGTAATAATATTCATAAAGGATCTGAACATATGATCTTCCACCAATTAAACCAACTAGCATCAACTACAAGGAGTAATTAACACTACTAGCAACCTACTAGCACCAATCCCGGACTTGGAGACAAGAATTAGATACAAGAGATGAACTAGGGTTTTGAGATGAGATGGTTCTGATGAAGATGTTGATGGAGATTGCCCTCTCCCGATGAGAGGAGCGTTGGTGATGATGATGGCGATGATTTCCCCCTCCGGGAGGGAAGTTTCCCCGGCAGAACAGCTCTGCCGGAGCCCTAGATTGGTTCCGCCAAGGTTCCGCCTCATGGCGGCGGAGTTTTGTCCCGAAAGGTTGCTTTTGGTTTTTTTCTCGACGAAAGACTTCATATAGCAGAAGATGGTCATCGAAGAGCCACCAAGGGGCCCACGAGGTAGGGGGCGTGCCCTAGGGGGGGCGCCCCCCACCCTCGTGGAAAGGGTGTGGGCCCCCTGGTCTTCATCTTTGGCAAGGATTTTTCATTATTTATTATAAAGTATTCCGTGGAGTTTCAGGACTTTTGGAGTTGTGCAGAATAGGTCTCTAATATTTGCTCCTTTTCCAGCCCAGAATTCCAGCTGTCGGCATTCTCCCTCCTTATGTAAACCTTGTAAAATAAGAGAGAATAGCCATAAGTATTGAGACATAATGTGAAATAACAGCCATGATGCAATAAATATCAATATAAAAGCATGATGCAAAATGGACGTATCACCCATATCACACACTGGACACACCTCTATACCCGCTTCCAATCGTTCTCTTTTCCTTCGCAATGTATTACTTGTTCCTCATATCATGAAGAATTTACTTTCCGTTTGTCGTTTCACCATTGATAATCTTTGTTCTATTGAGTTTGACCCCCTCGGTTTCTCTGTGAAGGACCTTCGCACCAAGGTCGTGATTCTTTGTTGCAATAGTCTCGGCGACCTCTACGTCTTCCCATCATTGGTCCTACACCACCACGCACATGGACTCCTTGCCACCACCTCCATCGAGCTTTGGCACCGCCCCCTAGGTCATCCGGGACGCGACGCCATGTCCCGACTTCATAAGAACTCCTTTATTTCATGTAATAAGGCAGCCTCGCATATTTGCCACGCTTGTCAACTTGGCAAACACGTGCGCTTGCCCTTCGCTAGGTCTACCTCAATAAGCGTCGGACCATTTAAGTTGATCCATTGTGATCTTTGGACTTCTTCAATTTTGAGTAATTCCGGTTTCAAGTACTATCTTGTTATTGTTGATGATTTTTCTCATTTTATGTGGACCTTTCCTCTCCGGAACAAGTCCGACACCGCGGCTACTCTTATTAACTTTGTTGCCTACATTCGCACACAATTTTCACGTCCTCTTGTGGCCATGCAAGCCGACAACGGGACCGAGTTTATCAACACCACGGTCACCTCTTTCTTCTCCACTCACGGTATTCACCTTCGTTTCTCATGCCCCTACACGTCCGCCCAAAACGGAAGGCCGAACGTGCCATCTGCATGATCAACGATGTCACTCGCACTCTCCTCTTCCAATCCTCCATGCCGCCCTCCTACTGGGCCGAGGCTCTCGCCATGGCAACACACCTTGTCAATATACATCCCTCCCAATCCATTGGTTTCTTGGTTCCCTATATTCGTCTCTACGACCACTAGTAGAAAAAGGGCCTGTTGTCCTGGTTCGTAAGGACCTTTTGTCCCGGTTCCTGGACCGGGACTAAAGGGTCGGTACTAATGCCCTGTCCCTTTAGTCCCCGTTCAATCCAGAACCGGTACAGATGGGCCTACACGTAGCCTGTGCGCGGAGCCCAGGCAGGAGGGCCTTTGGTCCCGGTTGGTGGCACCAACCGGGACCAATAGGCATCCACGCGTTAGCATTTCTGTGGCTGGGGTTTTTGTTTTTTTTAAAGGGGGGGGGTTGGGGGTTTTGGGGGGTTAATTTAGGTGTTTCATATATTGTGTTAGCTAGCTATAATTAATAGAGAGAAGTGCCCTCTCTTATGTCCGTGCTTGGTCGACGCTACGTACTATACATACGTATAGAGAGGATACATACGTATAGAGAGGACTAGACATGCTAGCTAGCTAGTAAGCAAACGAAGGAAAGAGAATATTGTCATGAACATATATGCATACAGAGAGAAGTGATATCGACCACCTCTCCTTCTCCGAGAGATTGGTCGAACAACAAGTTCTCGTATATCTATCCGACACTACCGGCTACATATATACAATAATTATCTCTTACAAATATAATCTCCTAACATACGGACTCATGGTCCACATAGTATTATCCATCTTCAGCGATCACGTGGTCAAGAAAGAATGCCGCCAATTCCTCTTGAATTGCTCGCATGCGAGCTGGTGCTAGGAGTTCATCCCGCTTCCGAAACATCTAATTTGAAGAAGGGGGTCAATACATATATATATGAATGAATGAAACTCAACACAAATGATGGTAATAAAATAAAATTGTGAATGTTGTTATTTACGCACTTCATATTGTTCATCAGAGTAGCCCCGCTCACAGGTCGTGTGGCGGATGGACTCGCAAACGTAGTATCCACGGAAATCATTCCCTTGTTCCTGCCACAACCACTTTACAAGAAATAGAGGTCAATCAAACTGATAAGCAAGAATGACAAATGGTATTGATGAAACTAGCGCTTGAATCAATAGGAGATGTGCGGAACATGCTACTATAGTACTTACTTTTGGGTGTCTAAATTGCAGCTTCTTCGGGAGTTCCGGAGCTTTTTTGGTGAATTTTTTTCCAAACCCTGCCAGACAAAGAAAACAATTACTTGATATATCAGGAAATGAACAAAGTTGCTGATATGGTGGATAATGATCGATTTAACTTACTTCTTGAGCATTTGAGTCATGTCCGCATAGTCCTGGGGATCTTTTCGTCTTGAGTCTAAGACGGTTACTAGTCCCTGCTCAAGCTTAATCTCTAGGAGAATATAGTGGAAACTGCACACGCATGAATAACTCATCAGTTACATTACTATAACCTTGACTAATATATAAGGGAAACCGAATACGCACAAGACAGTAACACTCACTTGAAGTTGTAAGGAAAGAGTATTACATCTTTGTTTTCATTTATTACCAGCGATCGTAGCAAGTTGGCCTCGGTATCTGCGGCATGAAATTTAACCTGAGTTGCATCTATGATATTTGTGTTAATGAACCCAATATCACTGATTTGTCATTTCTTCAATTCGACGATCTTCAATCTGCATAATATAGTGAGGATAATTATAAATACATGCAATGAAAGAGCTGAGCTATATAGAGAGACTTAATGACAGAAGTAGTACTACTTACAGACAGTAGCAGGTGACCGTTGCTTTATCGAGGGCCAATTGATTGAAAAATTGAAAGAACTCCTCATATGGAAAAGGCAACAGATCAATTCCAACGAGGTCATGCTCCTTTTTAACTCTCACATACAAAGTACTCCTCCCCTTAGACTCTCTGCAGATTTTCAAGTACCAATCATGCAATCTTCGCATCATCGTTGATAGAGATCTTTCATCTTTGACGAGAGGCTTCCCGTACTTGTATCTTTGTATCTGCACCTCCATGAAATCATAATGTACATCGTCGGGCAGGTAATCTCCAAGATTGCTATAACTGGGCACCATCCTCGGATCATTAGCGACGATGTCGCTAGGCACCTTGAGCGGGGGGCACGATTGCTTCACTTGTTCGCCGAGCTGTGCAATTTGTTTCCCAGCTCGTCGTTCTTTCAGCCTTTGATCACTGACAGTACTTCCCGACCGCTCCGCTTCGGCAAATTCCTTTCCAATAATGCGCTCATAGTTTCCTTTTGGCGGAGACTTGGGTGGTTTTGTCAGGGCAGCCAGAGTGCGCTTCGCTTTCACCGGATCTACCTTCTCCTCCGGAGGTGGATGTTTCTTTGCTTTCACCCCTTCAAAGAAGTTCCTCACTTCTTCTTGCGCGATCTTGGCGTTCTCCTCCGGGGTCCTCTCGTATGGTAACTTCTCTGGAGTCTTCAGAGAAGGACCGAATCTATATGTCCTCCCGCCTCTGGCTGTACTGCTAGACGCCGGCAGAGCAGACGGAGCGGTTGTCTTCTTTACTTGCTTACGACGCGGAGGAGAAGGACTACGACGCGCTGGAGCAGCCGGAGCGGCGGTAGGTCTCTTCTGCCCTTATTGACGAGGCGGAGAAGGAGGAGGCTGGCTGCTCGGGCGCACCGGGGCAGGCGGAGAAGGAGGCGGAGTGCCTCCACGCGCCGGAGAAGGAGCCGGCCGAGTGCCCTGATCGTCACTCGCCGGAGGAGGAGGCAGAGTGCCCTGACTCGCCGGAGGAGGAGGAGGCGCAGGCGTCCAGTTCGGAAGGTTGATGAGCTCCTTCCGCCATAGGCATGGAGTCTTCAGAGCAGAACCCAGTCGAGTCTCCCCTTCACCGGTAGGGTGGTCAAGCTGGAGGTCCTCAAATCCTAGCATATCCTTCTGGAATCGGCCGGCAGTGAAAAGTTGCGCCGGGTTCAGTAGGAAAAACAGAGCCAACAGCCGCCTTGACCTTCATATTAATCCATTGCATCATAAGGTGGCAATTTTGAGACTCTATGATAGCATCCACGGGATAGCTGGCAGGAGCCGTCAAGACATGCTCCGGCTGAAGCAGCTCGGTGGAAGCCACGCTGCTTCTCCGCTGAGATGGCGGGGTAGCTTCGGGGGAAGCTTCGGCAGTTCATTTGCTACGATTTGCTTCTCATTCCTCTATCGCTTGTACCCTTGCTTGCAGCGCCTGCATTTGGGTCTGCTGGACTTTTTTCCTCCTCTCCTGGCATTTGTAACCGCCTGCGTTCGGAAACCCAACCTTCCACAGAATGGAGCCTGGCGTGCCTCGTGTCCGTCCAGGGTGCTCAGGATTCCCGAGGGCCATTGTGAGCTCGTCGTTATCTCTGTCTGGAATGAACGTCCCTTGTTGCGCTGCTTCGATATACTGTTGAAGCTTCTTGACTGGTATGTCCATTTGATCGTTCGTCCAAATGCACTTCCCTGATACAGGGTCCAAGGTTCTGCCAGCCCCGAAGAACCAAGTCCGGCAACGGTCTGGCTAGTTAATTGTCTTTGGTTCGATCCCTTTATTAGCCAGATCATTCTCAGTCTTGGCCCACTTAGGCCGGGCTGCGAGGTAGCCACCTGACCCCGTGCGATGGTGATGCTTCTTCTTCGCAGCATTTTGCTTGTTTGTCGCCGACATCTTCTTACTCTTTTCCGATGTCTTGTGGGCCACAAATGCGGGCCAGTGATCTCTGATCTTCTCATATCTACCCTTGAATTCTGGTGTCTCTTTATTTTCGACAAACTTATTCAGCTCTTTCTTCCACCTCCTGAATAGTTCTGCCATCCTCTTAAGAGCAAAAGACTTGATTAATTGCTCTTTAACTGGCTTCTCCGGATCATCCTCTTGCGGTAGGGTGAAATTTGACTTCAGCTCAGTCCAAAGATCATTTTTCTGCATATCATTGACATAAGACACCTCAGGGTCTTCTGTAGCCGGCTTTAACCATTGCTGGATGCTGATCGAGATCTTGTCCCTAACCAAAACCCTGCACTGAGCAACAAATGCGCTCTTTGTCCGGAGGGGTTCAATCGGTTGGCCGTCGGGCGCGATTGCTATGATCTCAAACTTTCCATCCGAGCTCAACTTTTTCTTCGGGCCTCGTCTCTTTACCGAAGTTGTGCTTGATCCGGAGGGCTAGAAAAAAGAACAAAGACTTAATTAATATGTGTACATACCAAAACAATGAATGCATCAATTAGCTAGTCAGCAGAAGCTTAACTAATATATATACCTGGCCGGACTCGGTTCGGTCACCGGAGACGTCATCACGGTCTCCTTCTTGCACCGGTATTGGGTCACTGGAGCCGTCCTCACGGTCTCCTTCTTGCATCGGCATTAAGTCACCGGATCCATCATAGTCATAGCCAGCTGCTTCCAGACCATCGGTGTCGTTGAGAAACAACAAGCAGACGGCATCACTTCCTCGTGCGATTATGTCCCCCAACAACTCTTCTTGTACTTCATCTCGGGCGGTGTCCATAGTTTCTACAAATATTTACAACATGGCAATTATTATTCAAACATGACAGATGGATATATTAGTGGCAAACGTAGAACTAATATTAATTAGTGGCCTTGACGCTGCTTCTCTAGGGTTTGGGGTGGCCTCGACGCTGCTTCTCTAGGGTTTGGGGTGGCCTCAACAACGCTTCAAGGATAAAAAAAGAAGAGGAAGAAGAAAAAAAGAGGAGAAGAAAGAATAGAGGAGTAAGAACTCCTCTATTCTTTCTTCTCCTCTTTTTTTCTTCTTCTTCCTCTTTTTTTTATCGGGAACAAGGGTCGTCGAGGGTCACCGAGTGGTAGAGGAAACCCTAAATAGCAAGTATCGTGGGTGTGAGATACATGTGGCCGTCGGTGTCGGACACTACATCCACGTCCCACAAGTGACGTGGGCGTCGAAGCCCGCGTCACTTGTGGGACG
>NC_041386.1:516972962-516973658 GCF_002162155.2 Triticum dicoccoides
TTTTTCATCTTCTTTTTTTATCCTCTTCTTCCTCTCATGTTCGGCGACCCTCGACGACACTCATTCCCGATAAAAAAAGAGGAAGAAGAAAAAAAAAGGAGAAGAAAGAATAGACGAGATCTTTTTCTTCTTCCTCTTCTTTTTTTATCCTTTTCTTCCTCTCATGTTCGACGACCCCCTCTCGACCCCCTCTCGACCGTCGACCCCCTCTCGACCCTCATATATAAAACATTTTCTTCCTTCTTCTGCCTTCTATTCCTTCTTCGTAAATATATAAAACTTTTTTTAAAATGAAACTAACCTAAAATGTACTAAATCAGAGAACATATATAGATAAAACTTTTCTAATAAAAAAATCTAACTTTTGCATATATGTATTTTTAAAACATCATTACAATTGAAAAAAATACATACATATATACCTATATGAACATACATAAAAAAACATATATGAACATACATACAAAAACATATATCTAAAAGATACATACATACATATATATATATCTATATATGAAAATCTAAAAACATGTAAAAAACATGTATAATTAAAAAATGCATGGCGGCGGCGGGGCGGCAGACGCGCGGTGCTCACAGAGGCGGCGACGTGTCGGGGCAGGGGACAGCCGGCGAGGGCGCGGGCGACGGCGACGACGGGCGCGGGTGACGGCCGGTGAGGGCGCGGGCGACGGCGAC
>NC_041386.1:516974396-516984706 GCF_002162155.2 Triticum dicoccoides
CACGAACCGTGACCAATCCTCCCTTTAGTCCCGGTTGCTGGCACCAACCGGGACCAAAGGCCTTGTGCTGCCCCGCGCCAAAACTTTAGTCCCACCTCGCTAGCTGAGAGAGCTTGAGGGTGGTTTATAAGCGCTACTGTGCCTTCCCTCTCGAGCTCCTCTCAAATGCAGGCTTTCGGGCCTAACCCTGCGTTGTGTGCCTGTGGGCCTACTGGGCCTCCTGCGGGCCTGCATCTTGGCCCATGGTAGGGTTTCTAGTCGTATTCAGGCCGTGGGGGCCTAGTAGGTGGCACTTTTTTTCTTTGTTGCTTTATTTATTTTATTTTGTTTCTACTTACAACAAAATACTTATTGTTGCTATTTTTCTCCAGTTTTTTTGTTTTGTTTTCTGCATTATTTATTTTCTTTTGTTTTTTGCTTTATTTTTTAATTCTTTTTTGCTTTTAGTTTTAGAAAAATTATAAACTTTCTGTTAGTGCCATTAGTTTTTAAATTTGAAAACACTTTTTTTTCTTTGTTGCTTTATTTATTTTATTTTGTTTCTACTTACAACAAAATACTTATTGTTGCTATTTTTTTCCATTTTTTGTTTTATTTTCTGCATTATTTATTTTCTTTTGTTTTTTGCTTTATTTTTTTATTCTTTTTGCTTTTAGTTTTAGAAAAATTATAAACTTTCTGTTAGTGCCATTAGTTTTTAAATTTGAAAACACTTTTTTAGTTTTTTTTCTTTTCTTTGTTGCTTTATTTATTTTATTTTGTTTCTATTTACAAAAAAAATACTTATTGTTGCTATTTTTTGTTTTCCAGATTTTTTGTTTTGTTTTCTACATTATTTATTTTCTTTTGTTTTTTGCTTTAAATTTTATTTCTTTTTGCATTTAGGTCAGCAAAATTATAAACTTTCTGTTAGTGCCATTAATTTTAGAAAAATTATAAACTTTCTGTTAGTGCCATTAGTTTTCAAATTTGAATAGTTAAAATTTGAATTCTTTGAAATTTGTGTGAATCACAAGTTTGTGATTAACTTTACTAAAAAAATGAACATAGATGCACCTATAGAGAAAATTCGACCTAAATTCATAGTTTTCAAATGAACTCTGAAAAAGTTGGCATAACATACTCGTGTGTTACAAAGTTGGCATGGTATCATCATAATAGTTGCGGGAGAAAGTCTTCCCTTTTTCTTTGCTTGTGTCATTTGCTTATTGCGCCATAACCATGGATAATCTTCATCGTTTATCAGGATGCTTGGGTCAGCCTTGACATTGAAGGGAGGAATTTCATGAAACTTTTCATAATCTTCAGACATGTCTGTCTTGCCATCCACTCTCAGGATGTCCCTTTTTTCTGAAAGAACTATGTGGTGCTTTGGCTCATCGTATGATGTATTCGCTTCCTTATCTTTTCTTTTTCTCGGTTTGGTAGACATGTCCTTCACATAGATAACCTGTGCCACATCATTGGCTAGGACGAACGGTTCGTCAGTGTACCCAAGATTTTTCAGATCCACTGTTGTCATTCCGTACTGTGGGTCTATCTGTACCCCGCCGCCTGACAGATTGACCCATTTGCACTTAAACAAAGGGACCTTAAAATCATGTCCGTAGTCAAGTTCCCATATGTCCATTATGTAACCATAATATGTGTCCTTTCCGCTCTCGATTGCTGCATCAAAGCAGATACCGCTGTTTTGGTTGGTGCTCTTTTGATCTTGGGCGATCGTGTAAAATGTTTTTCCATTTATCTCGTATCCTTTGTAAATCAATACAGTCAAAGATGGTCCCCTGGACAACAAGTACAGCTCATCACAAACAGTGTTGTCACCTCTGAGACGTGTTTCCAACCAACTGCTGAAAGTCCTGATGTGTTCGCATGTAATCCAGTCGTCGCACTGCTCCAGGTGTTTGGAGTGCAGACTGTTCTTGTGTTCATCGACATACGGGGTCACCAAGGTAAAGTTCTGTAGAACTGTGTAGTGTGCTTGAGACCAAGAATATCCGTCCCTGTATATTATTGAGTCACTTTCAAGAGTGCCTTTTCCAGTCAGTCTCCCCTCATACCGCGATTTAGGGAGACCTATCTTCTTAAGGCCAGGAATGAAGTCAACACAAAACT
This sequence comes from Triticum dicoccoides, assembly GCF_002162155.2. Taxonomy (NCBI): domain Eukaryota; kingdom Viridiplantae; phylum Streptophyta; class Magnoliopsida; order Poales; family Poaceae; genus Triticum; species Triticum dicoccoides. The sequence goes on from NC_041386.1 coordinate 516,976,515, forward strand.
CGATAACATCCTTTGTTTAATGGCCCATGGAGATACTTCCTTCTGGCCTAGCGCGGTTATGGACATATTTCTTTAGGACTCCCATGAACCTCTCAAAGGGGAACATATTGTGTAGAAATACGGGCCCCAGGATGACAATCTCGTCGACTAGATGAACTAGGACGTGCGTTATGATATTGAAGAAGGATGGTGGGAACACCAGCTCGAAACTGACAAGACATTGCGCCACATCACTCCTTAGCCTTGGTACGAGTTCTGGATCGATCACCTTCTGAGAGATTGCATTGAGGAATGCACATAACTTCACAATGGCTAATCGGACGTTTTCCGGTAGAAGCCCCCTCAATGCAACCGGAAGCAGTTGCGTCATAATCACGTGGTAGTCATGAGACTTTAGATTCTGAAACTTTTTCTCTGGCATATTTATTATTCCCTTTATATTCGATGAGAAGCCAGTCGTGACCTTCATACTGAGCAGGCATTCAAAGAAGATTTCTTTTTCTTCTTTCGTAAGAGCGTAGCTGGCAGGACCTTTATACTGCTTCGGAGGCATGCCGTCTTTTTCGTGCAAACGTTGCAGGTCCTCCCATGCCTCAGGTGTATCTTTTGTCTTCCCATACACGCCCAAGAATCCTAGCAGGTTCACGCAAAGGTTCTTCGTCACGTGCATCACATCGATTGAAAAGCGGATCTCTAGGTCTTTCCAGTAGGGTAGGTTCCAAAATATAGATTTTTTCTTCCACATGGGTGCGTGTCCCTCAGCGTCATTCAGAACAGCTAGTCCGTCGGGACCCTTTCCAAAGATTACGTGTAAATCATTGACCATAGCAAGTACGTGATCACCGGTACGCATGGCGGGCTTCTTCCGGTGATCTGCCTTGCCTTTGAAATGCGTGTCTTTCTTTCGACATTGATGGTTGGTCGGAAGAAATCGATGATGGTCCAGGTACACATTCTTCTTGCATTTGTCCAAGTATATACTTTCAGTGTCATCTAAACAGTGCGTGCATGCGTGGTATCCTTTGTTTGTCTGTCCTGAAAGGTTACTGAGAGCGGGCCAATCGTTGATGGTCACGAACAGCAATGCCTTTAGGTTAAATTCCTCCTGTCTGTGCTCATCCCACGTACGTACACCGTTTCCATTCCACAGCTGTAAAAGTTCTTCAACTAATGGCCTTAGGTACACATTAATGTCGTTGTCGGGTTGCTTAGGGCCTTGGATGAGAACTGGCATCATAATGAACTTCCGCTTCATGCACATCCAAGGAGGAAGGTTATACATACATAGAGTCACGGGCCAGGTGCTGTGATTGCTGCTCTGCTCCCTGAAAGGATTAATGCCATCCGCGCTTAAAGCAAACCATACATTCCTTGGGTCCTTTGCAAACTCATCCCAGTACTTTCTCTCGATTTTTCTCCACTGCGACCCGTCAGCGGGTGCTCTCAACTTCCCGTCTTTCTTCTGGTTCTCACTGTGCCATCGCATCAACTTGGCATGCTCTTCATTTCTGAACAGACGTTTCAACCGTGGTATTATAGGAGCATACCACATCACCTTCGCAGGAACCCTCTTCCTGGGGGGCTCGCCGTCAACATCACCAGGGTCATCTCGTCTGATCTTATACCGCAATGCACCGCATACTGGGCATGCGTTCAGATCCTTGTATGCACCGTGGTAGAGAATGCAGTCATTAGGGCATGTATGTATCTTCTCCACCTCCAATCCTAGAGGGCAAACGACCTTCTTTGTTGCGTATGTACTGTCGGGCAATTCGTTATCCTTTGGAAGCTTCTTCTTCAATATTTTCAGTAGCTTCTCAAATCCTTTGTCAGCCACAGCATTTTCTGCCTTCCACTGCAGCAATTCTAGTACGGTACCGAGCTTTGTGTTACCATCTTCGCAATTGGGGTACAACCCTTTTTTGTGATCCTCTAACATGCGATCGAACTTCAGCTTCTTCTTTTGACTTTCGCATTGCGTCCTTGCATCGACAATGACCCGGCGGAGATCATCATCATCGGGCACATCGTCTAGTTCCTCTTGATCTTCAGAAGCTTCACCCATTGCAGCATCATTGGGCACATCGTCTGGTTCCTCTTGATCTTCATCAGCTCCCCTTGTTGCAGCATCACCATATTCAGGGGACACATAGTTGTCATCGTACTCTTCTTCTTCGTCGTCTTCCATCATAACCCCTATTTCTCCGTGCCTCGTCCAAACATTATAGTGTGGCATGAAACCCTTGTAAAGCAGGTGGGAGTGAAGGATTTTCCGATTAGAGTAAGACCTCGTATTCCCACATTCAGTGCATGGACAACACATAAAACTATTCTGCTTGTTTGCCTCAGCCGCATCGAGAAACTCATGCACGCCCTTAATGTACTCGGAGGTGTGTCTGTCACCGTACATCCATTGTCGGTTCATCTGCGTGCATTATATATAATTAAGTGTCCAAATTAATAGAAGTTCATCATCACATTAAAACCAAAATGCATACATAGTTCTCATCTAACAACATCTAGCTCTCCAGAGCATCTAATTAATTAAACCATACATTGAAACTATGTAAAATATTTCAATACGAAAACAAATGCGTTCATAATCGCAACCAAGGTAACAATTGATCCAACGACATAATGATACCAAGCCTCGGTATGAATGGCATATTTTCTAATCTTTCTAATCTTCAAGCGCATTGCATCCATCTTGATCTTGTGATCATCGACGACATCCGCAACATGCAACTCCAATATCATCTTCTCCTCCTCAATTTTTTTTATTTTTTCCTTCAATAAATTGTTTTCTTCTTCAACTAAATTTAACCTCTCGACAATAGGGTCGGTTGGCATTTCCGACTCACATACATCCTACATAAATAAAATCTATGTCATGTTGGTCGGCATAATTTTCATAAACAATAAATGAACCAATAGTTATAAAGATAATATATATACCACATCCGAATCATAGACAGGACGAGGGCCGACGGGGGCGGATACCAAAACCATCGCACTATATAAGATGCAATAATAGAAGTAAGAAAATAATACAAGTATCTATGTAAACATACAAGTAAGAATATTTTTCCTTTCAGAAAGAAGATAAGAACAAGAGGCTCACCACGGTGGTGCCTGCGATGAGCTCGGCGCGGGTGATCAACGGTGGTGAAGACGGGAACGGGGCGTGACGGACCGCTAAACCTAGACAAATATTAAGGAAAATGGAGTTTGGATGTCGAGCTTGGAGAGGAGAAAGCTTAAGTAGTGTGGCTCGGGCATTCCATCGAACACCTTGTGTGTATAGGAGGTGAGCTAGAGCACCACCAAGCCCTCTCCCCCTCGGCCAGAAAAAAACAGAGCAGTGTGCTCTGCTCTTACGCGAGGGGGCATATATAGGCACCTCATTGGTCCCGGTTGGTGGCATGAACCGAGACTAAAGGGGAGCCTTTGGTCCCGGTTCAAGCCATCAACCGGGACCAATGGTGGTGGTGTTGGGGAACGTAGCAGAAATTCAAAATTTTCCTACGTGTCACCAAGATCTATCTATGGAGAAACTAGCAACAAGGGGAAGGAGAGTGCATCTACATACCCTTGTAGATCGCTAAGCGGAAGCGTTCAAGTGAACGGGGTTGATGGAGTCGTACTCGTCGTGATCCAAATCACCGATGACCAAGTGCCGAACGCACGGCACCTCCGCGTTCAACACACGTACAGCCCGGTGACGTCTCCCATGCCTTGATCCAGCAAGGAGAGAGGGAGAGGTTGAGGAAGACTCCATCCAGCAGCAGCACAACGGCGTGGTGGTGGTGGAGGAGCATGGCAATCCTGCAGGGCTTCGCCAAGCACCACAGGAGAGGAGAAGGACTTGGGAGAGGGGAGGGCTGCACCAAAGGCAAAGGTATGGCTGCCCTCCCACCCCCACACATATATATAGGGGCAAGGGAGAGGGGGGCGCAGCCTTGGCCCTTCCTCCAAGGAAGGGTGAGGCTAGGGAGGAGTCCCTCCTCCCCAAGGAACCTCGGAGGTTCCTTCCCCCTTTAGGACTCTTCCTTTCCTTATACCTTGGCGCATGGGCCTCTTGGGGCTGGTGCCCTTGGCCCATATAGGCCAAGGCGCACCCCCTTACAGCCCATGTGCCCCCCCGGGGCAGGTGGCCCCACCCGGTGGACCCCGGGACCCTTCCGATGGTCCCGGTACAATACCGGTGACCCCGAAACTTGTCCGGTGAACAAAACAGGACTTCCCATATATAAATCTTTACCTCCGGACCATTCCGGAACTCCTCGTGACGTTCGGGATCTCATCCGGACTCCAAACAACATTCGGTAACCACATACAAACTTCCTTTATAACCCTAGCGTCATCGAACCTTAAGTGTGTAGACCCTACGGGTTCGGGAGACATGCAGACATGACCGAGACGTTCTCCGGTCAATAACCAATAGCGGGATCTGGATACCCATGTTGGCTCCCACATGTTCCACGATGATCTCATCGGATGAACCACGATGTCAAGGACTTAATCAATCCAGTATACAATTCCCTTTGTCTATCGGTACGATACTTGCCCGAGATTCGATCGTCGGTATCCCAATACCTTGTTCAATCTCGTTACCGGCAAGTCTCTTTACTCGTTCCGTAACACATCATCCCGTGATCAACTCCTTGGTCACATTGTGCACATTATGATGATGTCCTACCGAGTGGGCCCAGAGATACCTCTCCGTCACACGGAGTGACAAATCCCAGTCTCGATTCGTGCCAACCCAACAGACACTTTCGGGGATACCCGTAGTGTACCTTTATAGCCACCCAGTTACGTTGTGACGTTTGGCACACCCAAAGCACTCCTACGGTATCCGGGAGTTGCACAATCTCATGGTCTAAGGAAATGATACTTGACATTAGAAAAGCTTTAGCATACGAACTACACAATCTAGTGCTATGCTTAGGATTGGGTCTTGTCCATCACATCATTCTCCTAATGATGTGATCCCGTTATCAACGACATCCAATGTCCATGGTCAGGAAACCGTAACCATCTATTGATCAACGAGCTAGTCAACTAGAGGCTTACTAGGGACATGGTGTTGTCTATGTATCCACACATGTATCTGAGTTTCCTATCAATACAATTCTAGCATGGATAATAAACGATTATCATGAACAAGGAAATATAATAATAATCAATTTATTATTGCCTCTAGGGCATATTTCCAACAGTCTCCCACTTGCACTAGAGTCAATAATCTAGTTCACATCGATATGTGATTAACACTCAAGGTCACATCCCCATGTGACTAACACCCAAAGAGTTTACTAGAGTCAATAATCTAGTTCACATTTACCATGTGATTAACACTCGATGAGTTCTGGGTTTGATCATGTTATGCTTGTGAGAGAGGTTATAGTCAACGGGTCTGAACCTTTCAGATTCGTGTGTGCTTTACAAATCTCTATGTCATCTCCTAGATGCAGCTACCACGTTCTATTTGGAGCCATTCCAAATAACTGTTCTACTATACGAATCCAGTTTACTACTCAGAATAATCTGGATTAGTGTCAAAGTTTGCATCGGCGTAACCCTTTACGACGAACTCTTTTACCACCTCCATAATCGAGAAAATTCCTTAGTCCACTAGTTACTAAGGATAACTTTGACCGTTGTCCTGTGATCCATTCTTGGATCACTCTTGTACCCCTTGACTGACTCATGGCAAGGCACACTTTAGGTGCGGTACACAGCATAGCATACTGTAGAGCCTACGTCTTAAGCATAGGGGACGACCTTCGTCCTTTCTCTCTATTCTGCCATGGTCGAGCTTTAAGTCTTAACTTCATACCTTACAACTCAGGCAAGAACTCCTTCTTTAACTGATCCATCTTGAACACCTTCAAGATCATGTCAAGGTATGTGCTCATTTGAAAGTTCCATTAAGCGTTTTGATCTATCCTTATAGATCTTGATGCTCAATGCTCAAGCAGCTTAATCCAGGCTTTCCATTGAAAACACTTTCCAAATAACCCTATATGCTTTCCAGAAATTCTACGTCATTTCTGATCAACAATATGTCAACAACATATACTCATCAGAAATTCTATAGTGCTCCCACTCACTTCTTCGGAAATACAAGTTTCTCATAAACTTTGTATACACCCAAAATCTTTGATCATCTCATCAAAGCATACATTCCAACTCTGAGATGCTTACTCCAGTCCTCAGAAGGATAGCTGGAGCTTTGCATACTTATTAGCATCTTTCAGGATTGACAAAACCTTCCGGTTGTATCACATACAACCTTTCCTCAAGAAAAATCGTCGAGGAAACAATGTTTTGACATCCTATCTGCAAGATTTCATAAATAATGCAGTAATCGCTAATATAATTCCAGCAGACTCTTAGCATCGCTACGAGTGAGAAAGTCTCACCGTAGTCAACTCCTTGAACTTGTCGGAAAACATCTTAACGACAAGTCGAGCTTTCTTAATGGTGATACTTACCATCATTATCCGTCTTTCTTTTAAAATCCATCTGTACTCAATAGTCTTACGACCATCGAGTTGTTCCGCCAAAGTCTACACTTTGTTTTCATACATGGATCCTCTCTCGGATTTTATGGCCTCGAGCCATTTATCAGAATCCGGGCCCACCATCGCTTCTCCATGGCTCGTAGGTTCATTGTTGTCTAGCAACATGACTTCCAAGACAGGATTACGTACCACTCTGAAGTAGTACGCATCCTTGTCATCCTACAAGGTTTGGGAGTGACTTGATCCGAAGTCTCATGATCAATATCATAAGCTTCCACTTCAATTGGTGTAGGTGCCACAGGAACAACTCTTTGTGCCCTGCTATACACTAGTTGAAGTGACGGTTCAATAACCTCATCAAGTCTCCACCATCCTCCCACTCAATTCCTTCGAGAGAAACTTTTTCTCGAGAAAGGACCCGATTCTAGAAACAATCCCTTATTGCTTTCGGATCTGAGACAGGAGGTATACCCAACTATTTTGGGTGTCCTATGAAGATGCATTTATCCACTTTGGGTTCGAGCTTATCAGCCTGAAACTTTTTCACATAAGCGTCGTAGCCCCACACTTTTAAGAAATGACAGCTTAGGTTTCTCTAAACCATAGTTCATACGGTGTCATCTCATCGGAATTACGTGGTGCCCTATTTAAAGTGAATGTGGTTGTCTCTAATGCCTAACCCATGAACTATCATGGTAATTCGATAAGAGACATCATGGTATGCATCATATCCAATAGGGTGCAGTTATGATGTACGGACACAGCATCACACTATGGTGTTCCAGGCTGTATTAGTTGTGAAACGATTTCCACAATGTCTTAATTCTGTGCCAAACTCGTAATTCAGATATTCATCTCTATGATCATATCATAGATATTTTATCCTCTTGTCACGACGATCTTTCAACTTCACCCTGAATTACTTGAACCTTTCAATAATTCAGACTCGTGATTCATCAAGTAAATGTACTCAACATCTACTCAAATCATCTGTGAAGTAAGAGCATAACGATATCCACTACACGCCTCAGCACTCATTGGACTACACTGTAACATCCCAAATTTTCAATTTGGAATGTTATACATTAGATCATCATGCATATCTTATTTTTTTTCTTGCATTTTGGTCGATCCTAGAAATTTCACGCAACTAAAGGACCTTCGGAGAGAGTTGGAGATTTTGTTATTTTCATATTTGAGAGTTTTCTCGAATTTGAAAAGATCATTTGATTTATTTATTTCATCTTCAATTATTTTTCCGATATCAAAATATGAGAGAGGGAATAATATGACTTTCCCAAAATATAGGAAAAATGAAGATTTAATAAATAGATCAAATTTCGTTTTTCCGGTGTTTGTTTGTTTTTCTTTGGATAGGGAAAAATGCGCGTTTTCGAAAATTGCTTTTTAGGTCTGTAGAAAAGTTCATTTTGTTCGACTCATTTTTAGGAGTCGGGGAAAATTTACTTTAGAATTTTTGGAGTTCGTTTAGATAGTTTTTCTTTTGTTTTTCTGTGCGCGAAACCGATTTAAAAAAAAAACCCGCAGGCCAGCCGGGCCAAAGGCCCAGGCCGGCCGCCGCCCCAGCTCCCTGTGCACTAGCGCCAGGGGCTTCGCTTGCCGAGTCCCAACGGGACTCCAGGAGCCGGCCGCCCCTCCCTT
>NC_041386.1:516985130-517013527 GCF_002162155.2 Triticum dicoccoides
AAATCAAACCCCAAGCTCCTCTCCTCACATCAATCCCAAGCCCCACACCACCCCGCGCCTCCCCAAGCCGTGCCCAACGCCGCCGCCCCTCACCCACGCCGCCGCCCTTGTGCATCGCCGCCGCCGCCCAACGCCGCCGTTCACCGGAGCCCCTCGCCGGAGCCTCTCCGAGGTAGCCGCGCCTCTCTTTTATCCCCTCGGTTCGGTTTTTCTTATAAACCGTTCCGATTCTTTTCTTCTCTTCCGATTCGTTTTCTTTCCGGTTCTTTTCTAAACCGTTCCGGTTTCTAGATCGGTTTTTCGTTTCGGTTCTTTTCCAAAAACCCTAGATTGGTTTTCGTTCTTCTTTCGGACCGTTCATCTCAACGAACGTGATCACCGATTATTCCCCGGTTAACGACGCCCATTCGTTTAATCGTTCTTCTTTTCTTTTCGTCGGATTTATTCCGCGATCCGATCTCAGATCTGATCTTCGTTCTAGTCTTTCTTCTCGCTCGTTTATCGGAATCAGGTGATTCAAGCGCCTGGAGTTTCGTTTCGAAACCGCCGTTCCGTCTAATCAACTTGAACAAGTTTTTGCCCTGGTAAAATTTGACCTAGTTTCAACTTGCTAGAACCGAGTTGTTTTCTTCCGCCGTTTGTTTTCCGTCGTTTGTTCGGTTCGTTCTTTCTCTGCAATCGGAGTTCTTAAGTTGAACTCTCTGGTTCGTCCTCTCATCTGAGTTTTACTTGTGCATTAGATGAGTACTTATTGTGTGGTTACTATTGTTTGCTTACGATAGATTGACCGGAGTGTGACGAGTAGATCTATCAAGAGTTTTAAGTGCGAATCATCTTCATCTACATTGCAGGCAAGTTCACACTTTGATCATACCTTTTCTACAACCCAGTTTTATTGCATTGGATCAATCCTCTCACATTGCATGATTAGGATCTAATTAAACTGTGGGATGGGAAGTAGATGAGGTAGTACCTATCACCTGTATTATTATGAAACCTTTGGGAGTTACTTCTACGTTTGTTTATTATGCCATGCTATGCTAGTAGACGTGGATTGGGTGAGTGATATCCATGACAGATGTGAGTTGATAATTTTAATGGTTTATCTAAGGTGGCAACTTAAACACACATCTGGGTGGATTGAGGCACCTGATGTCTATCAGGACTTGCCTGTTTTTTTTGGACCGCCACCCAGGCTCAAAGGGATCATAAGATCTTTCATGCTAGAAACTTCTGTGTGCAGCCACAAGCCATTATGGGCTCTGGCATAGTTGATTAAGTTGTGCAAACTCTTACGGGTATACTAGCAGATGTAGGGGTTGTAGGTGTACCGGTATACCCACACGTAAGGTGCTAGCGCTTCTGAAAGACTGTGTCTCGGTCATCCGTCTTCTCAAACACCATGTAGTGCGAGAAATCAAACGGAGGCGATCGAGTCTTGTGGGGAAAAGTGCGCAAACCTCTGCAGAGTGTACAAACTAATCATGATTAGCCGTGTCCCCGGTTATGGACATCTTGAGTATCTAGTACTTGAATATCATGTGAATCTCATCATGTTACTTCTAATTAATGTTGTTGGGTTTTAATTGTTCACTTAATTGGGATTGAGAATGCTGTCAACCATTCTCAATGTTCAACAACCACCTTGATAGTTAATTAAAATGTATTCCTTTGCAGTAGGGAAAAATTGGCTTTTCGCAAAAACCTTATAACCATAGAGCTTTTCCACCAGCCAAATATGCCTGTAGTGATAGCCTTTATTCATCTTTCTCTATGGTGTGAATTTGCCAGTACATTCAATGTATTGACCCGTTTTCGGGCTGCAACGTCTCATGTTGCAGGATTATCTTACGACGAGTAAGTGATACGTTAGGGTTACAATTTCTACACTCAACTTTGTCGTTGGTGTTGATGGGAACCCACAACCTTGTTGCTTCCGCTATATGGATTGAGGTAATAGTATTTACGTTACTTTATACATGTGATTTACCTCAGTTATAAATCCTTCGAGTACTGTGTGTGTCAGCATACCGATCCAGGGATGACACTTAAGCGCAGATACTTGACCCATTCGGGTCGGGTCGCTACAAGATGGTATCAGAGCACATGTTGACTGTAGGACGTGACCCTAGAAACTGGCAAGCCCATAGCAAAGATTTTTCTCTACAACTTTTCCTTTCAAAAAGATCTTTTATCTCTCTTCTCTTCTGAGCTTATTCAACAATTCCTTTAGTGAGACCATACCCCTTTCCCTTTTTGACCACTCGAAGATTCGACTGATGAGACCACTCCAAGAAGTACGAGATATCGGACAACCGAGACCATTCAGAATGAAGAGGATTTTACCATACAACGGTTGAAGACCGAAGACAAGTAGAATTTGAAGGCTCTGAAGAATCCCTAGATTTGTATGACCTAGTAAGGTTACCCTTATGGAACTTGGCAGACTATGGAAACTGTCAATACCCGAGATCAAGGTGTGTTGGAGAAAGACTGGAACATGGAGCATAGGACTCAAAGTTTTGTCAAGAAACCCTAAGGCAGGGGATATCAATTATGGAAGATATCTCATGGCAATGACAAGGGCAGAAACACGGTTATCCGTGATGTCATCCCCGCTAATGCTATTGTCACCGTGCTGAGTTAAGGATGCATTTCTTCAGAATGGATTGGATGGAAGAAGGCTGATGGAGCACCTATTAGTAAGATGAAGTTTTAACCTTAGCCGGTGTATCACCAGGATCTGGAGTAGTACATCAAGAAGTTTAAAATGGAGCTCCAGGAAGTCGTATTAGACAAGGAAGTATTTCATGAGAAACTCAGGACCCAGAAGCTGAAAGTAGCCTAGCTGGAGGAGCTAAACCTCATGATACAGGAGATTCATCAGGAACTGAAGGGCAGTAGTACCATGGTTCATGCCAATGTTGAAACCAGAAGTTTGAAATGCAACTCCGGAATATTAAAGGATGTCAGGAGAGATGGATCTGGCAAAAGAACTTAAGAAGGACAGGTACGATGGGAAGAAGCCATCGGAGACATGAACAAGACTTGAAGAGTTTGGCAACGTTGACCTTAGAAGACCAAACCCCTGTTATACACCTACGTTAGATGCGACGTTTGTGAGTTGTCATTTGTTTGATGTTTTTCGACAGCCACAACAAAAATCTGTCTTTTCAAAACTTTTGTTTGTATTGTGTGTATCCCTCTTATCTCACCTCAAATCCATGGACCCAATAGAGGATGAATGAAGATGAGCTTGTATTTTCGGGACCAATGAGTCAATTGGAGACAGACCGATGGATTCAGAACATGGAGGATCATATGGAGGATAACCCTATAGTTGGAAATGATATGGCCCAGCATGCTCTTCAGTGCTTTGAAAGAGGTGCTGCTACTTGATGGAGGATGTACCAAACCATCAATGGATGGCAAGGAGTAACCACTTGGAAAGATTTTAAGTTGACTTTGCTAAAGTCTCGGTCCGTGTTCCAGAAATTGAAGTCTTCTGGAAAGTATATGAAGAAATCGTGTGCATGCAAGATTTGTGGAGAAATAGGCCACAACCATAAAGAACACAAGGATGAGTTCCCTAACGGTGAAGGAAGTCACCCAGTTGAAGAATACCCAACTAGGCAGATTACTTGTTTCTTGTGTGAAGGGATTTCCCACTATCCTACTCAATGTCACATTTACCCCATGGTACGAAGGACCGTACAACAGAATAAAGAAGTAATGAAAGGAGCCCTTATGGAAAGTTTAGAGGAGCCTGTGATGAAGAAAGAGGTGGAGGACACGCCCAAAGAAGAACCAATTAAACCCTGCACCAAGTCATGCTATTCATGTGGAGAAGAAGGACACCTCTCCCAGAATTGTATGAATGGGGATCTAGTAGAATTCCCGACAGAGGAAGTAGAATATGACCCACAGGAAATAGAAGCCCTGATTGGAATGGAAAAGTCCAGAAAGAGAAGTAGATTGGATTCCAGGAAAGACCTGAGTCATATCACCTGTTACAGGTGCAAGGAGTCAGGGCACTACCTCAACAGTTGCCCAAAAAGGAAACCTCGATACTTGTCAGAAGTAATATGTTTTAGTTGTAATGGAGCAGGGCACTTTTCCAGAGAATGCCCCAAGGAGAAGGAAACATGTGCTAGGTAGTTGAGTTTGCAACAGAAGTAATGGAGTAGTAGAAGTGAGAACATTTTCTTGAGGTGTTTAGTTGAGACATGTAATGGAAAAGCGAGAGATTGTAATTAATTAAGAGTGAATAAAGTTAGCATCGTTGGTACTGATATGGATTTTATGAGTTGTTACTCTATGAATAAGGATTTTGACCATTTTGAGGATAAGAGAAATATGGTCTATGGAAGATTTGTGCATTTTAAGGGTGGTAGTACCCTATAAGAACCCTTGACTCTTGGAAAAGATAAGGATACTCCACTGAGTGGATTTCGAACAAAATGAATATGAGTTTTGTCTCGATATGTGCGATACCCCAAGAGTATGTGGGATGAAGTTGGAGACCGATAGTTGTTTGGACCAAATGTGATCAAGGAGTCAGAAAAGAATATTAAGTTGATTCGAGATAGACTGAAGGTAGCTCAGTCCAGGCAGAAGAGTTATGTAGACTCAAGGAGGTGGTCTATGAAATTGGAGATAGAGCATGTCTTCGTGTGACCCTCTGCGAGGAGTTAAACGTATTGGAGTTAAGGGACAGTTAGCCCCGAGATTTGTAGGACCATACCGAGTTTTGGAGCATATGGGAGAAGTGGCCTACAAGTTGGAGTTACCCGAAGAACCGACATGAGTTCATGATGTGTTTCACTTTTCCCAATTGAATAAGTGCCATGCAGAGATGGCCAATATTCCCCTGTAAAGGACGCTTGACCCTGGAAAGGATAATGATGTTCCACGAAGTGGAATATGGACTCCATAAGTATAAGTTTATATCTCGGTATGTGGGATATCCCACGAGGATGAAGAGATAAATTACTATTGGATATAAAGGAGGTATAATGTTGGAAGTATGCAATCACATGATGAGTTTGAGTAATCATGTCCTAGTTTGGTTCCAATAGAAGGAAGGAAGACAATACAATTGGATGGATTTAAGAATACTAGGAAGTTGGAAGTTGGAATAATGATCAATTGCCCGATGATAAGTTCAAGGACTACAAGTGATGAGATGGGCTATAACCCACATGCTCCAGAACCTGCCAAGAAGCAAGCACATACTTGCTGAAGGAAGGACCCTGGAAGAGGATATACCTTTGCCGAAAGACGATCTTATAGGAGCTACGCAAAAACCTGAGGGTTGGGAAGGAACGATAGATGTTTGTTTGGCTTGCAGAATCCATGGAATTATCCGAACTTAGTACGTCGACAAGAGAAATTCTGCAATGCTTGTGAGGAATGACCAAGTGTTAGTATGCGAGATTTGCTAAACTATGTACATGGTAATGATTTGGGTGCGGGATGGATTGATCACCATACCGACTTACTCTTATTATTCGCCTTGCTATATTGGATGGTAAATCTGAGTGACTTGCCTATAGTAGAGAGACGACGATATTAAACCTTGTTAAACCTTAGAATGGTATAAGAATTTTTCCATTATACAAGGAAGCTTTTGCCAACCGTAGGTTATATGGTGAGGATCAACCCAGAACCATTTCCTGCAGGAGAAACCATAAATTTTTGACCACCATGAGATATCGATAGTTGTTTAGTTTTGGCGCCCGACCCATCAGCTAAGAACACCCAATCTCGGAATAACCTTACCAAGAGGAAAGGGCAGAAGAATTGAGTAAAAGGTTATGCCACTACCTGAAGAGCCTAGAGAAGGAATTATCCTTACGATCTGAGAAGACGGCACTGTCAAGAATAAGGATGGAGTATATGAGTTTTGATGAAACCGTAACAATGATTCTAAGGGTGGTAGCACCCCAGACACTGTGTGAGGATCGATGGATTTTGAGAAGACCCCCAAACCCTAACATTTTCTTGCTAGCCTCTCCGAATCTCGAGGACGAGATTCCTTTTAAGGGTGGTAGGTTTGTAACATCCCAAATTTTCAATTTGGAATGTTATACATTAGATCATCATGCATATCTTATTTATTTTTTTCTTGCATTTTGGTCGATCCTAGAAATTTCACGCAACTCAAGGACCTTCGGAGAGAGTTGGAGATTTCGTTATTTTCATATTTGAGAGTTTTCTCGAATTTGAAAAGAGGATCATTTGATTTATTTATTTCATCTTCAATTATTTTTCCGATATCAAAATATGAGAGACGGAATAATATGACTTTCCCAAAATATAGGAAAAATGAAGATTTAATAAATAGATCAAATTTCGTTTTTCCGGTGTTTGTTTGTTTTTCTTTGGATAGGGAAAAATGCGCGTTTTCGAAAATTGCTTTTTAGGTCCATAGAAAAGTTCATTTTGTTCGACTCATTTTTAGGAGTCGGGGAAAATTTACTTTAGAATTTTTGGAGTTCGTTTAGATAGTTTTTCTTTTGTTTTTCTGCGCGCGAAACCGATTTTTAAAAAAAAAACCGCAGGCCAGCCGCCGCCCCAGCTCCCTGTGCGCTAGCGCCAGGGGCTTCGCTCGCCGAGTCCCAGCGGGACTCCAGGAGCCGGCCGCCCCTCCCTTGCCCCTTGGCCAAGTCTTTAGCCCCCCCCCTTTTTTCCTTGTTTCATTTTTCCTTTTCTTGTCCCCTACCCCAAGTAATCTCTCCCCTCACCTATATAAATACCCCCACACACCCCCCTCCAACACATCAAATCAAAACCCAAGCCCCTCTCCTCACATCAATCCCAAGCCCCACACCACCTCGCGCCTCCCCAAGCCGCGCCCTACGCCGCCGCCCCTCACCCACGCCGCCGCCCTTGTGCATCGCCGCCGCCGCCCAACGCCGCCGTTCGCCGGAGCCCCTCGCCGGAGCCTCGCCGAGGTAGCCGCGCCTCTCTTTTATCCCCTCAGTTCAGTTTTTCTTATAAACCGTTCCAATTCTTTTCTTCTCTTCTGATTCGTTTTCTTTTCGGTTCTTTTCTAAACCGTTCCGGTTTCTAGATCGGTTTTTTGTTTCGGTTCTTTTCCGAAAACCCTAGATTGGTTTTCTTCTTCTTTTGGACCGTTCGTCTCAACGAACGTGATCACCGATTATTCCCCGGTTAACGACGCCCATTCGTTTAACCGTTCTTCTTTTCTTTTCGTCGGATTTATTCCGCGATCGCGATCTCAGATCCGATCTTCGTTCTAGTCTTTCTTCTCGCTCGTTTATCGGAATCAGGTGATTCAAGCGCTTGGAGTTTCGTTTCGAAACCGCCGTTCCGTCTAATCAACTTGAACAAGTTTTTGCCCCGGTAAAATTTGACCTAGTTTCAACTTGCTAGAACCGAGTTGTTTTCTTCCGCCGTTTGTTTTCCGTCGTTTGTTCGGTTCGTTCTTTCTCTGCAACCAGAGTTCTTAAGTTGAACTCTCTGGTTCGTCCTCTCATTCGAGTTTTACTTGTGCATTAGATGAGTACTTATTGTGTGGTTACTATTGTTTGCTTATGATAGATTGACCGGAGTGTGACGAGTAGATCTATCAAGAGTTTTAAGTGCGAATCATCTTCATCTACATTGCAGGCAAGTTCTCACTTTGATCATACCTTTTCTACAATCCAGTTTTATTGCATTAGATCAATCCTCTCACATTGCATGATTAGGATCTAATTAAACTGTGGGATGGAAAGTAGATGAGGTAGTACCTATCACCTATATTATTATGAAACCTTTGGGAGTTACTTCTACGTTTGCTTATTATGCCATGCTATGCTAGTAGACGTGGATTGGGTGAGTGATATCCATGACAGATGTGAGTTGATAATTTTAATGGTTTATCTAAGGTGGCAACTTAAACACACATCTGGGTGGATTGAGGCACCTGATGTCTATCAGGACTTGCCTGTTTTTTTTTGGACCGCCACCCAGGCTCAAAGGGATCATAAGATCTTTCATGCTAGAAACTTCCGTGTGCAGCCACAAGCCATTATGGGCTCTGGCATAGTTGATTAAGTTGTGCGAACTCTTACGGGTAGACTAGCAGATGTAGGGGTTGTAGGTGTACCGGTCTATCCAGACGTAAGGTGCTAGCGCTTCTGAAAGACTGTGTCTCGGTCATCCATCTTCTCAAACACCATGTAGTGCGAGAAATCAAACGGAGGCGATCGAGTCTTGTGGGGAAAAGTGCGCAAACCTCTGCAGAGTGTACAAACTAATCATGATTAGTCGTGTCCCCAGTTATGGACATCTTGAGTATCTAGTACTTGAATATCATGTGAATCTCATCATGTTACTTCTAATTAATGTTGTTGGGTTTTAATTGTTCACTTAATTGGGATTGAGAATGTTGTCAACCATTCTCAATGTTCAACAACCACCTTGATAGTTAATTAAAATGTATTCCTTTGCAGTAGGGAAAAATTGGCTTTTCGCAAAAACCTTATAACCATAGAGCTTTTCTACCAGCCAAATATGCATGTAGTGATAGCCTTTATTCATCTTTCTCTATGGTGTGAATTTGCCAGTACATTCAATGTACTGACCCGTTTTCGGGCTGCAACGTCTCATGTTGCAGGATTATCTTATGACGAGTAAGTGATACGTTAGGGTTATGATTTCTACACTCAACTTTGCCGTTGGTGTTGATGGGAACCCACGGCCTTGTTGCTTCCGCTATATGGATTGAGGTAATAGTATTTATGTTACTTTATACATGTGATTTACCTCTGTTATAAATCCTTCGAGTACTGTGTGTGTCAGCATACCAATCCAGGGATGACACTTAAGCACAGAGACTTGACCCATTCGGGTCGGGTCGCTACATGCACACATCAAAATGTATTACTTCCAACAAGTTGCTTTCTAGTTCCATTTTACTGAAAAACGAGGCTTTCAGTCATCTTGCCCATGTGGTATGATTTGCATGTCTCAAGTGATTCAAAATCAAGTGAGTCCAAACGGTCCATTTGCATGGAGTTTCTTCATGCATATACACCAATAGACATGGTTCGCATGTCTCAAACTTTTCAAAAACGAGTGAGCCCAAAGATCCATCAACATGGAGCTTCTTCATGCGTTTTATACCGATATGACTTAAGTGGCAGTGCCACAAGTAGGTGGTACTATCATTACTATCTTATATCTTTTGGCATGAACATGTGTATCACTACGATCGAGATTCAATGAACCATTCATTTTAGGTGCAAGACCATTGAAGGTATTATTCAAATAAATAGAGTAACCATTATTCTCCTTAAATGAATAATCGTATCGCGATAGACATAATCCAATCATGTCTATGCTCAACGCAAACACCAAATAACAATTATTTAGGTTTAACACCAATCTCGATGGTAGAGGGAGCGTGCGTTGCTTGATCATATCAACATTGGAAACACTTCCAACACATATCGTCAGCTCACCTTTAGCTAGTCTCCGTTTATTCCGTAGCCTTTTTGTTTCGAGTTACTAACACTTAGCAACCGAACCGGTATCTAATACCCTGGTGCTACTAGGAGTACTAGTAAAGTACACATTAACACAATGTATATCCAATATACTTCTATCGACCTTGCCAGCCTTCTCTTCTACCAAGTATCTAGGGTAATTCTGCTCCAGTGGCTGTTCCCCTTATTACAGAAGCACTTAGTCTCGGGTTTGGGTTCAACCTTGGGTTTCTTCACTAGAGCAGCAGCTGAATTGCCTTTTCATGAAGTATCCCTTCTTGCCCTTGCCCTTCTTGAAACTAGTGGTTTCACCAACCATCAACAATTGATGCTCCTTCTTGATTTCTACTTTGGTGTCAAACATCGCGAATATCTCAAGGATCATCATATATGTCCCTGATATATTATAGTTCATCACGAAGCTCTAGCAGCTTGGTGGTAATGACTTCGGAGAAACATCACTATCTTATCTAGAAGATCAACTCCCACTCGATTCAAATGATTGTTGTACTCAGACAATCTGAGCACAAGCTCAACAATTGAGCTTTTCTCCCTTAGTTTGCAGGCTAAGAAAATCGTCAGAGGTCTTATACCTCTTGACGTGGGCACGAGCCTGAAATCCCAATTTCAGCCCTCGAAGCATCTCATATGTTTCGCGACGTTTCAAAACGTCTTCGGTGCCTCAACTCTAAATCGTTTAGCATTACGCACTGAACTATCATGTAGTCATCAAAACATGTATGTCAGATGTTCGCAACATCCACAGACAACGTTCGAGGTTCAGCACACTGAGCGGTGCATTAAGGACACAAGCCTTCTATGAAGCAATGAGGACAATCCTCAGTTTACGGACCTAGTCCGCTTAATTGCTACTATCAACTTTCAACTAATTTTTCTCTAGGAACATAACTAAATAGTAGAACTAAAGCGCGAGCTACGACATAATTTGCGAAGACCTTTTGACTATGTTCAGGATAATTTAGTTCAACTTATGAACTCCCACTTAGATAGACATCCCTCTAGTCATCTAAGGTGATTACATGATCCGAGTCAACTAGGCCGTGTCCGATCATCACGTCAGACGGACTAGTCAACATCGGTGAACATCTTCATGCTGATTGTATCTACCATACGACTCATGCTCGACCTTTCGGTCTTCTGTGTTCCGAGGCCATGTCTGTACACATGCTAGGCTCGTCAAGTCAACCTAAGTGTTTGCATGTGTAAATCTGTCTTACACCCGTTGTATGTGAACGTTGGAATCAAACACCTGATCATCACGTGGTGCTTTGAAACAATGAACTGTCGCAACGGTGCACAGTTAGGGGGAACACCTTCTTGAAATTTTAATGAGGGATCATCTTATTTACTACCGTTGTTCTAAGCAAACAAGATGCATAAACATGATAAACATCACATGCAATCAAATAGTGACATGATATGGCCAATATCATATTGCTCCTTTTGATCTCCATCTTCGGGGCTCCATGATCATCATTGTCACCGGCATGACACCATGATCTCCATCATCATGTCTTCTTGAAGTTGTCTCGTCAACTATTACTTCTACTACTATAGCTAACGGTTAGCAATAAAGTAAAGTAATTACATGACGTTTATGTTGACACGCAGGTCATAAATAAATTAAGACAACTCCTATGGCTCCTGCCGGTTGTCATACTCATCTACATGCAAGTCGTGATTCCTATTACAAGAACATGATCATCTCATACATCACATATATCATTCATCACATCCTTTGGCCATATCACATCACATAGCATACCCTGCAAAAACAAGTTAGACGTCCTCTAATTGTTGTTTGCATGTTTTACGTGGCTGCTATGGGTTTCTAGCAAGAACGTTTCTTACCTACGCAAAGACCACAACGTGATATGACAATTGCTATTTACCCTTCATAAGGGCCCTGTTCATCGAATCCGATCCGACTAAAGTGGGAGAGACAGACACCCGCCAGCCACCTTATGCAACCTTTGCATGTTTGTTGGTGGAACCGGTCTCACGTAAGCGTACGTGTAAGGTTGGTCCGGGCCGCTTCATCCCACGATGCCACCGAATCAAGATAAGACTAGTAACGGCAAGCATATTGAACAAAATCAACGCCCACAACTACTTTGTGTTCTACTCGTGCATAGAATCTACGCAATAGACCTAGCTCTGATACCACTGTTGGGGAACGTAGCAGAAATTCAAAATTTTCCTACGTGTCACCAAGATCTATCTATGGAGAAACTAGCAACAAGGGGAAGGAGAGTGCATCTACATACCCTTGTAGATCGCTAAGTGGAAGCGTTCAAGTGAACGGGGTTGATGGAGTCGTACTCGTCGTGATCCAAATCACCGATGACCAAGTGCCGAACGCACGGCACCTCCGCGTTCAACACACGTACAGCCCGGTGACGTCTCCCATGCCTTGATCCAGCAAGGAGAGAGAGAGAGGTTGAGGAAGACTCCATCCAGCAGCAGCACAACAGCGTGGTGGTGGTGGAGGAGCATGGCAATCCTGCAGGGCTTCGCCAAGCACCACAGGAGAGGAGAAGGACTTGGGAGAGGGGAGGGCTGCACCAAAGGCAAAGGTATGGCTGCCCTCCCACCCCCACACATATATATAGGGGCAAGGGAGAGGGGGGCGCAGCCTTGGCCCTTCCTCCAAGGAAGGGTGAGGCTAGGGAGGAGTCCCTCCTCCCCAAGGAACCTCGGAGGTGCCTTCCCCCTTTAGGACTCTTCCTTTCCTTATCCCTTGGCGCATGGGCCTCTTGGGGCTGGTGCCCTTGGCCCATATAGGCCAAGGCGCACCCCCTTACAGCCCATGTGGCCCCCCGGGGCAAGTGGCCCCACCCGGTGGACCCCCGGGACCCTTCCGGTGGTCCCGGTACAATACCGATGACCCCGAAACTTGTCCGGTGACCAAAACAGGACTTCCCATATATAAATCTTTACCTCCGGACCATTTCGGAACTCGTCGTGACGTTCGGGATCTCATCCGGCACTCCGAACAACATTCGGTAACCACATACAAACTTCCTTTATAACCCTAGCGTCATCGAACCTTAAGTGTGTAGACCCTACGGGTTCGGGAGACATGCAGACATGACCGAGACGTTCTCCGGTCAATAACCAATAGCGGGATCTGGATACCCATGTTGGCTCCCACATGTTCCACGATGATCTCATCGGATGAACCACGATGTCAAGGACTTAATCAATCCCGTATACAATTCCCTTTGTCTATCGGTATGATACTTGCCCGAGATTCGATCGTCGGTATCCCGATACCTTGTTCAATCTCGTTACCGGCAAGTCTCTTTACTCGTTCCGTAACACATCATCCCGTGATCAACTCCTTGGTCACATTGTGCACATTATGATGATGTCCTACCGAGTGGGCCCAGAGATACCTCTCCGTCACACGGAGTGACAAATCCCAGTCTTGATTCGTGCCAACCCAACAGACACTTTCGGAGATACCCGTAGTGTACCTTTATAGCCACCCAGTTACGTTGTGATGTTTGGCACACCCAAAGCACTCCTACGGTATCCGGGAGTTGCACAATCTCATGGTCTAAGGAAATGATACTTGACATTAGAAAAGCTTTAGCATACGAACTACACGATCTAGTGCTATGCTTAGGATTGGGTCTTGTCCATCACATCATTCTCCTAATGATGTGATCCCGTTATCAACGACATCCAATGTCCATGGTCAGGAAACCGTAACCATCTATTGATCAACGAGCTAGTCAACTAGAGGCTTACTAGGGACATGGTGTTGTCTATGTATCCACACATGTATCTGAGTTTCCTATCAATACAATTCTAGCATGGATAATAAATGATTATCATGAACAAGGAAATATAATAATAATCAATTTATTATTGCCTCTAGGGCATATTTCCAACAGGTGGGCCAGGCGCGAGGCCCATTGGTCCCAGTTTGTCCCACCAACTGGGACCAAAAGGTCCAGATGAACCGGGACCAATGGCCCACGTGGCCCGGCCGGCCCCCTGGGCTCACGAACCGGATCCAATGCCCCCATTGGTCCCGGTTCTGGACTGAACCGGGACTAATGGGCTGACCCGGCCTGGACCATAGCCCTGTTTTCTACTAGTGGACACAACACCAAATTATGCCGCTCTTCGTGTCTTTGGTTGCCTATGCTATCCCAACCAATCCGCTACGGCCAAACATAAACTCGCTCCTCGGTCCACTGCTTGCGTTTTCCTTGGATACTCATCCAATCACAAGGGATACTGTTGCCTAGATATCTCTACACGTCGAGTTATCATTTCTTGCCATGTCATCTTCGACGAGACTGTTTTTCCATTCTCCTACTCCACCAATCGCCCCACCAATCCCTTGGTCGAGTTGGACTTCCTACTATACATGGCTGCCACGCAACACACACCATCATGCACTAATCTACCCAACATGCATATGCATGCAACTGTTGGGTTTCGTAGTAATTTCAAAAATTTCCTACGCACACGCAAGATCATGTGATGCATAGCAACGAGAGGGGAGAGTGTTGCCTACGTACCCACGCAGACCGACTGTGGAAGCGTTGACGCAACGTACAGGGAGTAGTCGTACGTCTTCACGATCCAACCGATCAAGCACCGAATCTACGGCACCTCCGAGTTCAAGCACACGTTTAGCTCGATGACGATCCCCGGACTTCGATCCAGCAAAGTGTCAGGGAAGAGTTCCGTCAGCACGATGGCGTGGTGACGATCTTGATGTACTACAGCAGCAGGGCTTCGCCTAAACTCCGCTACAGTATTATCAAGGAATATGGTGGCTGGGGCACCGCACACGGCTAAGGAATAAATCACATGGATCAACTTGTGTGTTTCTGGGGTGCCTCTGCCTTAGTATATAAAGGAGCCAAGGGGGAGGGGGGCGCCGGCCAGGAGGAGGGCGCAGGAGGAGTCCTTCTCCTTCCGGGAGTAGGACTCGCCCCCCCCCCCAATCCTAGTTGGACTAGGATTCCCCGAGGGGGAAAGAGAGAGAAGGGGGGCCGGCCACCTCTCCTAGTCCTAATAGGACTAGAGGGAGGGGGAGGCGCGCGGCCACCTTGGGCTGCCCCTTTCTCCTTTCCATTAAAGCCCATCTAGGCCCATATGGTTCCCGAGGGGTTCCGGTAACCTCCCGGTACTCCGGTAAAATCCCGATTTCACCCGGAACACTTCCGATATCCAAACATAGGCTTCCAATATATCAATCTTTACGTCTCGACCATTTCGAGACTCCTCGTCATGTCTGTGATCACATCCGGGACTCCGAACAACCTTCGGTACATCAAAATTCATAAACTCATAATATAACTGTCATCGTAACCTTAAGCGTGCGGACCCTACGGGTTCGAGAACAATGTAGACATGACCGAGACACGTCTCCGGTCAATAACCAATAGCGGGACCTGGATGCCCATATTGGCTCCTACATATTCTATGAAGATCTTTATCGGTCAGACCGCATAACAACATACGTTGTTCCCTTTGTCATCGGTATGTTACTTGCCCGAGATTCGATCGTCGGTATCCAATACCTAGTTCAATCTCGTTACCGGCAAGTCTCTTTACTCGTTCTGTAATACATCATCTCGCAACTAACTCATTAGTTGCAATGCTTGCAAGGCTTATGTGATGTGCATTACCGAGAGGGCCCAGAGATACCTCTCCGACAATCGGAGTGACAAATCCTAATCTCGAAATACGCCAACCCAACATCTACCTTTGGAGACACCTGTAATGCTCCTTTATAATCACCCATTTACGTTGTGACGTTTGGTAGCACCCAAAGTGTTCCTCCGGCAAATGGGAGTTGCATAATCTCATAGTTATAGGAACATGTATAAGTCATGAATTAAGCAATAGCAACATACTAAACGATCGGGTGCTAAGCTAATGGAATGGGTCATGTCAATCAGATCATTCAACTAATGATGTGACCTCGTTAATCAAACAACAACTCATTGTTCATGGTTAGGAAACATAACCATCTTTGATTAACGAGCTAGTCAAGTAGAGGCATACTAGTGACACTTTGTTTGTCTATGTATTCACACATGTATTATGTTTCCGGTTAATACAATTCTAGCATGAATAATAAACATTTATCATGATTATAAGGAAATAAATAATAACTTTATTATTGCCTCTAGGGCATATTTCCTTCAGTCTCCCACTTGCACTAGAGTCAATAATCTAGATTACACTGTAATGATTCTAACACCCATGGAGCCTTGGTGCTGATCATGTTTTGCTCGTGGAAGAGGCTTAGTCAACGGGTCTGCAACATTCAGATCCGTATGTATCTTGCAAATCTCTATGTCTCCCACCTGGACTAGATCCCGGATGGAATTGAAGCGTCTCTTGATGTGCTTGGTTCTCTTGTGAAATCTGGATTCCTTTGCCAAGGCAATTGCACCAGTATTGTCACAAAAGATTTTCATTGGACCCGATGCACTAGGTATGACACCTAGATCGGATATGAACTCCTTCATCCAGACTCCTTCGTTCGCTGCTTCCAAAGCAGCTATGTACTCCGCTTCACATGTAGATCCCGCTACGACGCTTTGTTTAGAACTGCACCAACTGACAGCTCACCGTTTAATGTAAACACGTATCCGGTTTGCGATTTAGAATCATCCGGATCAGTGTCAAAGCTTGCATCAACGTAACCATTTATGACAAGCTCTTTGCCACCTCCATATACGAGAAACATATCCTTAGTCCTTTTCAGGTATTTCAGGATGTTCTTGACCACTGTCCAGTGATCCACTCCTGGATTACTTTGGTACCTCCCTGCTAGACTTGTAGCAAGGCACACATCAGGTCTGGTACACAGCATTGCATACATGATAGATCCTATCGTTGATGCATAGGGAACATCTTTCATATTCTCTCTATCTTCTGCAGAGTCTTACTCAATTTCACACCTTGTAACACAGGCAAGAATCCTTTCTTTGCTTGATCCATTTTGAACTTCTTCAAAATTTTGTCAAGGTATGTTGTTTGTGAAAGTCCAATTAAGCGTCTTGATCTATCTCTATAGATCTTTATGCCTAATATGTAAGCAGCTTCACCGAGGTCTTTCATTGAAAAACTCTTATTCAAGTATCCCTTTATGCTATCCAGAAATTCTATGTCATTTCCAATCAGTAATATGTCATCCACATATAATATCAGAAATGCTACAGAGCTCCCACTCACTTTCTTGTAAATACAGGCTTCTCCGAAAGTCTGTATAAAACCAAATGCTTTGATCACACTATCAAAGCGTTTATTCCAACTCCGAGAGGCTTGCACTAGTCCATAAATGGATCGCTGGAGCTTGCACACTTTGTTAGCTCCTTTTGGATCGACAAAACCTTCTGGTTGCATCATATACAACTCTTCTTCCAGAAATCCATTCAGGAATGCAGTTTTGACATCCATTTGCCAAATTTCATAATCATAAAATGTGGCAATAGCTAACATGATTCGGACAGACTTAAGCATCGCTACGGGTGAGAAGGTCTCATCGTAGTCAATCCCTTGAACTTGTCGAAAACCTTTTGCGACAAGTCGAGCTTTGTAGACAGTAACATTACCGTCAGCGTCAGTCTTCTTCTTGAAGATCCATTTATTCTCAATTGCTTGCCGATCATCGGGTAAGTCAACCAAAGTCCATACTTTGTTCTCATACATGGATCCCATCTCAGATTTCATGGCTTCAAGCCATTTTGCGGAATCTGGGCTCACCATCGCTTCTTCATAGTTCGCAGGTTCATCATGATCTAGTAGCATGACTTCCAGAACAGGATTACCGTACCACTCTGGTGCGGATCTTACTCTGGTTGATCTACGAGGTTCAGCAGTATCTTGATCTGAAGTTTCATGATCATTATCATTAGCTTCCTCACTAACTGGTGTAGGTGCCACTGAAACAGTTTTCTGTGATGTACTACTTTCCAATAAGGGAGCAGGTACAGTTACCTCATCAAGTTCTACTTTCCTCCCACTCACTTCTTTCGAGAGAAATTCCTTCTCTAGAAAGTTTCCGAATTTAGCAACAAAAGTCTTGCCTTCGGATCTGTGATAGAAGGTGTATCCAATAATTTCTTTTGGATATCCTGTGAAGACACATTTCTCCGATTTGGGTTCGAGCTTATCAGGTTGAAGCTTTTTCACATAAGCATCACAGCCCCAAACTTTCAGAAACGACAACTTTGGTTTCTTGCCAAACCACAGTTCATAAGGCGTCGTCTCAACGGATTTTGATGGTGCCCTATTTAACGTGAATGCGGCCGTCTCTAGAGCGTATCCCCAAAACGATAGCGGTAAATCAGTAAGAGACATCATAGATCGCACCATATCTAGTAAAGTACGATTACGACGTTCGGACACACCATTACGCTGTGGTGTTCCGGGTGGCGTGAGTTGCGAAACTATTCCACAATTTTTCAAATGTACACCAAACTCGTAACTCAAATATTCTCCTCCACGATCAGATCGTAGAAACTTTATTTTCTTGTTACGATGATTTTCAACTTCACTCTGAAATTCTTTGAACCTTTCAAATGTTTCAGACTTATGTTTCATTAAGTAGATATACCCATATCTGCTTAAATCATCTGTGAAGGTGAGAAAATAACGATATCTGCCACGAGCCTCAATATTCATCGGACCACATACATCTGTATGTATGATTTCCAACAAATCTGTTGCTCTCTCCATAGTACCGGAGAACGGTGTTTTTGCTTAACGCTGGCACCAAATAACAATTATTTAGGTCTAATACTAATCCCGAAGGTAGATGTAGAGGTAGTGTGCCGACTGCGATCACATCAACTTTGGAACCGTTTCCCACGCGCATCGTCACCTCGTCCTTAACCAATCTTCGCTTGATCTGTAGTCCCTGTTTCGAGTTGCAAATATTAGCAACAGAACCAGTATCAAATACCCAGGTGCTACTACGAGCATTAGTAAGGTATAGATCAATAACATGTATATCACATATACCTTTGTTCACCTTGCCATCCTTCTTATCCGCCAAATACTTGGGACAGTTCCGCTTCCAGTGACCAGTCTGCTTGCAATAGAAACACTCAGTTTCAGGCTTAGGTCCAGGTTTGGGTTTCTTCTCTTGAGCAGCAACTTGCTTGCCGTTCTTTTTGAAGTTCCCCTTCTTCTTCCCTTTGCCCTTTTTCTTGAAGCTAGTGGTCTTGTTGACCATCAACACTTGATGCTCTTTCTTGATTTCTACCTCCGCAGCTTTCAGCATTGCGAAGAGCTCGGGAATAGTCTTGTTCATCCTTTGCATATTATAGTTCATCACGAAGCTCTTGTAGCTTGGTGGCAGTGATTGAAGAATTATGTCAATGACGCAATCATCTGGAAGATTAACTCCCAATTGAATCAAGTGATTATTATACCCAGACATTTTGAGTATATGCTCACTGACAGAACTGTTCTCCTCCATCTTGCAGCTATAGAACTTATTGGAGACTTCATATCTCTCAATTTGGGCATTTTCTTGAAATATTAACTTCAACTCTTGGAACATCTCATATGCTCCATGACGTTCAAAACGTCGTTGAAGTCCTGATTCTAAGCCGTAAAGCATGGCACACTGAACTATCGAGTAGTCATCAGCTTTGCTCTGCCAGACGTTCATAACATCCGGCATTGCTCCTGCAGCAGGCTTGGCACCCAGCGGTGCTTCCAGGACGTAATTCTTCTGTGCAGCAATGAGGATAATCCTCAAGTTACGGACCCAGTCCGTGTAATTGCTGCCATCATCTTTCAACTTTGCTTTCTCAAGGAACGCATTAAAATTCAACGGAACAACAGCACGAGCCATCTATCTACAATCAAATATAAACAAGCAAGATACTAATCAGGTACTGAGTTTCATGATAAATTTAAGTTCAGTTAATCAAATTAATTAAAGAACTCCCACTTAGATAGACATCCCTCTAATCCTCTAAGTGATTACGTGATCCAAATCAACTAAACCATAACCGATCATCACGTGAGATGGAGTAGTTTTCAATGGTGAACATCGTTATGTTGATCATATCTTCTATATGATTCACGCTCGACCTTTCGGTCTCCGTGTTCCGAGGCCATATCTGTATATGCTTGGCTCGTCAAGTATAACCTGAGTATTCCGCGTGTGCAACTGTTTTGCACCCGTTGTATTTGAACGTAGAACCTATCACACCCGATCATCACGTGGTGTCTCAGCACGAAGAACTTTCGCAACGGTGCATACTCAGGGAGAACACTTCTTGATAATTTAGTGAGAGATCATCTTATAATGCTACCGTCAATCAAAGTAAGATAAGATGCATAAAAGGATAAACATCACATGCAATCAATATAAGTGATATGATATGGCCATCATCATCTTGTGCTTGTGATCTCCATCTCCGAAGCACCGTCGTGATCACCATCGTCACCGGCGTGACACCTTGATATCCATCGTAGCATCGTTGTCGTCTCGCCAAGTTTATGCTTCCACGACTATCACTACCGCTTAGTAATAAAGTAAAGCATTACATTGCGATTTCATTGCATACAATAAAATGACAACCATATGGCTCCTGCCAGTTGCCGATAACTCGGTTACAAAACATGATCATCTCATACAATAAAATTCAGCATCATGTCTTGACCATATCACATCACAACATGCCCTGCAAAAACAAGTTAGATGTCTTCTACTTTGTTGTTGCAAGTTTTTACGTGGCTGCTACGGGCTTAAGCAAGAACCAATCTCACCTACGCATCAAAACCACAACGATAGTTTGTCAAATAGACTCCGTTTTAACCTTTGCAAGGACCGGGTGTAGCCACACTTGGTTCAACTAAAGTTGGAGAGACAGTCGCCTGCAAGCCACCTGTGTGCAAAGCACGTCGGGGGAACCGGTCTCGCGTAAGCGTACGCGTAAGGTTGGTCCGGGTCGTCTCGTCCAACAATGCCGCCGAACCAAAGTATGACATGCTGGTAGGCAGTATGACTTATATCGCCCACAACTCACTTGTGTTCTACTCGTGCATATAACATCAACATAAATAACCTAGGCTCGGATACCACTGTTGGGTTTCGTAGTAATTTCAAAAATTTCCTACGCACACGCAAGATCATGTGATGCATAGCAACAAGAGGGGAGAGTGTTGCCTACGTACCCACGCAGACCGACTGCGGAAGCGTTAACGCAACGTAGAGGGAGTAGTCGTACGTCTTCACGATCCAACCGATCAAGCACCGAATCTACGGCACCTCCGAGTTCGAGCACACGTTCAGCTCGATGACGATCCCCGGACTCCGATCCAGCAAAGTGTCAGGGAAGAGTTCCGTCAGCACGACGGCGTGGTGACGATCTTGATGTACTACAGCAGCAGGGCTTCGCCTAAACTCCGCTACAGTATTATCGAGGAATATGGTGGCTGGGGCACCGCACACAGCTAAGGAATAAATCACGTGGATCAACTTGTGTGTTTCTGGGGTGCCTTTGCCTCAGTATATAAAGGAGCCAAGGGGGAGGGGGGCGCCGGCCAGGAGGAGGGCGCAGGAGGAGTCCTTCTCCTTCCGGGAGTAGGACTCCCCCCCCCCCAATCCTAGTTGGACTAGGATTCCCCGAGGGGGAAAGAGAGAGAAGGGGGGTCGACCACCTCTCCTAGTCCTAATAGGACTAGGGGGAGGGGGGAGGCGCGCGGCCACCTTGGGCTGCCCCTTTCTCCTTTCCACTAAAGCCCATCTAGGCCCATATGGTTCCCAGGGGGTTCCGGTAACCTCCCAGTACTCCGGTAAAATCCCGATTTCACCCGGAACACTTCTGATATCCAAACATAGGCTTCCAATATATCAATCTTTACGTCTCGACCATTTCGAGACTCCTCGTCATGTCCGTGATCACATCTTGGACTCCGAACAACCTTCGGTACATCAAAATGCATAAACTCATAATATAACTGTCATCGTAACCTTAAGCATGCGGACCCTAAGGGTTCGAGAACAATGTAGACATGACCGAGACACGTCTCCGGTCAATAACCAATAGCGGGACCTGGATGCCCATATTGGCTCCTACATATTCTACGAAGATCTTTATCGGTTAGACCGCATAACAACATACGTTGTTCCCTTTGTCATCGGTATGTTACTTGCCCGAGATTCGATCGTCGGTATCCAATACCTAGTTCAATCTCGTTACCGGCAAGTCTCTTACTTGTTCTGTAATACATCATCTCGCAACTAACTCATTAGTTGCAATGCTTGCAAGGCTTATCTGATGTGCATTACCGAGAGGGCCCAGAGATACCTCTCCGACAATCGGAGTGACAAATCATAATCTCGAAATACGCCAACCCAACATCTACCTTTGGAGACACCTGTAATGCTCCTTTATAATCACCCATTTACGTTGTGACGTTTGGTAGCACCCAAAGTGTTCCTCCGGCAAACGGGAGTTGCATAATCTCATAGTTATAGGAACATGTATAAGTCATGAAGAAAGCAATAGCAACATACTAAACGATCGGGTGCTAAGCTAATGGAATGGGTCATGTCAATCAGATCATTCAACTAATGATGTGACCTCGTTAATCAAATAACAACTCATTGTTCATGGTTAGGAAACATAACCATCTTTGATTAACGAGCTAGTCAAGTAGAGGCATACTAGTGACACTTTGTTTGTCTATGTATTCACACATGTATTATGTTTCCGGTTAATACAATTCTAGCATGAATAATAAACATTTATCATGATTATAAGGAAATAAATAATAACTTTATTATTGCCTCTAGGGCATATTTCCTTCAGCAACACCACCCAACTCACCCACCCGAACACCACCAACCCACTCCCAGCCAGCCCGCACTCCCTCGCCTGGCTGTTCTGCGCGCTGCCCGCCCAGCCAACGTCCAGTTTTTCCCACGCGCCCGCAACCCGCCATGCATGCAGACTCGCAACCCGTCATGCATGGCTCCCATCCATCCCTACGACGGATCAGTCCCGAGCCTCCCCTGGTTCGCAGACTCCTTTCTCGCCCGTGTCCATGCAAGCAATCCCGAGTGGCCAGACGTCCTCCCCTAGTTCGGCATCCACTGACTCCTCCACGACGGTCGTGGTTCACCGGCCACCATCCTCGTCCAACACTCACACCATGGTCACTCACGCTAAGTGTGGCCTCTTCCAGCCCGTCGACCATCTTAATCTCTCCGCTACTCACTCCGCACCTTTTCCTATTCCGAAAACATACCGAGGTGCACACCATGACCCACACTGGTGTCGCGCTATGACCGAGGAATTTGATGCTCTTGTCACTAACGGGACGTGGTCTCTTGTTCCACGTCCTCCTCGTGCTCATGTTGTTTCAGGGAAGTGAATATTCAAACACAAGTTCCACTCGGATGGCAGCCTTGCACGGTATAAGGCTCGATGGGTGGTACAAGGCTACTCTCAACAACAGGGTGTTGATTTTGATGAGACATTCAGCCCCGTTCTCAGGCCTGCGACGATTTGCATCGTCCTCAGCCTTGCGATCTCTCGGGCATGGCCAATCCACCAGGTCGACGTCAAGAATGCCTTCCCCAATGGCTATCTTGACGAGGAGGTCTACTGCCAGCAGCCTCCCGGTTTTGTCAACGCTCGCTGTCCGGACTACATATGTCGCCTACACAAGTCCCTCTATGGTCTTAAGCAGGCTCCACGCGCTTGGTACCAGCGGTTCGCTCTGTTTGCCCATCGGCTTGGCTTCGTTGCCTCCAAGTCGGATGTGTCCCTCTTCATCTACAGGCGTGGTACAGACCTTGCTTATCTACTATTGTATGTGGACGACATTGTCCTCACTGCCTCGACGGATCTACTCTTACGTCACCTCACACAGTAGCTCCACTCCGAGTTCTCCATGACGGACCTTGGTGCCTTGACATTCTTCCTTGACATCTCCGTCACTCGGACATCCCTGGGCATGGTTCTCTCTCAGCGATAGTATGCCTTGGAGCTTCTTCACCGCGCTGGCATGGTTGATTGTCACCCCTCTGGCATTCCGATCGACACTAAGTGCAAGCTTTCAGCTCAGGATGGTCCTCTTCTCTTCGATCCCACCGAGTATCGGAGCTACGTTGGTGCCTTGCAGTATTTGACGCTCACGCGACCAGATATCGCGCATGCAGTTCAGTAGGCTTGTTTATACATGCATGCGCCCAGAGAGCCTCATATGCAGTTGGTTAAGCGCATTCTTCGGTACATAAAGGGGACCCTGGACCTCAGCTTGCACCTCTCGAGCTCCTCCTCTGTAGCACTTACTGCATACTCTGACGCAGATTGGGCTGGGTGCCCCGACACCCGCCGATCTACATCTGGCTACTGCGTCTATCTTGGTGACAACCTTGTCTCTTGGTCGTCCAAACGTCAGACTACTGTGTCTCGCTCCAGTGCCGAGGCGGAGTATCGAGCGGTTGCTCATGTTGCTGCTGAGTGTTGTTGGATCCGTCAGCTTCTTGGGGAGCTTCATCATCCTCTGACGTCTGCCATTGTTGTCTTCTGTGACAACGTTAGTACTGTCTACATGGCCTCTAATCCAGTCCAGCATCGTCATACTAAGCACATTGAGATTGATATCCACTTCGTCCGGGAGAAGGTGTCGCTTGGTGAGGTCCGGGTTCTTCATGTGACATCCTCGCATCAGTATGCTGACATCATGACAAAAGGATTGCCCTCACAACTCTTCTCTGAGTTTCGTTCCAGCTTATGCTTGCTTCCATACGACGCACAAGCTGAGGGAGGATGTTAAAGTATTCCTTTTGTCTGTATTTTATGTAATAGGAAACTAGCACAATATCCCATCGAATATTGTTGTATGATTCGGTTGAGGATTTGCTTTGATTCACCTTGATTAGCAAGGCATGTAATCCTATATATTGTGAATACAAGGACCGCCCCAAGTGTGGCGTGAATCACAGAATCCTATTCTGTTTCTAGGACGAATAGCAAAGGAGACAGGGATCCCCCTGTCGCAGTCCTCGGTGATGACAGATGGTGTCCGAGAGGTCGCCGTTTATGTTGAGCTTGGTACTGGAGGTGGACAGCAGCCCAGCGATCCAATTCCTCCATCTGGCCCCGACACCCCTTGCGCACATCAACTCGAGAAGAAACTCCCAAGAGAGACCTTCAAAGGCCTTTGCAATTCGACCTTGAGGAGCAGCGCCGGCGTTTTTTTCATTTTCAGAGTCTTGATCATAGCTTGAACATACATGAAGTTATCCAAGATGGACCTCTTTTTGATGAATGCGCTCTGGCACGAAGAGACAAGGTCGTGCATCAACGGCTGCAACCGCCTTGCAAGGATCTTGGCGATACTATGGATTAGGCTAATTGGCCGAAATTCAGTCAACTTTGTGGCTCCCTCCACCTTTGGAATCAGAATGAGGGTTGCAGTATTCGGAGCTTGAAGATTGGCCATGTTCAGATTACTAAAAAATTTGATCGCCCTCAGAAGGTCATCTTTGATCAACGTCCAACACTTTTGGAACAATAGTCCCGTGAATCCATCAGGCCCAGGTGCCTTATCCGCCGCTCGAATCATTTATTGCTGCTAGCACTTCGTCCTCCGAGAACTCGCTCTCTAGCTGGGAGAGAGCTTCAGTGTTCCGTGTGTACCCAAGCGCCTGGAAGTTGAAGCTTTTGGAGCGATCGGCCCGGATGTCCAAAGAGTTCAGCGAAGAAGTTGCAGGCTAGCTCTAGTTTGTCTTCTTGCCCTGTAAATAGCTGCCCTTGGTGCTGGATAGACTGGATGCTGTTTTTCCTTCTCCTGGCCGATGCTTTCAGGTGGAAAAATTTGGTACAAGCGTCTCCTTCGCTGATCCCTTGCACTCTTGATTTCTGTCTCCAGATGGATCTCTGCAGGGAGCTGTCAGCTGTAGCCTAGCAATTTCATCTTCAGGTTGTTGCGCAGCCGGTGCTCCTCCCGGGACAAATCGCGGGAGTCTCTAGCCTTGTCAAGGCGAAAGATGATCTTGTTGGCTACATCCATGGCACGACTTATCTGATCCGAAAGCTTTAGTACGCACATTTCTGATGGTTTCTGGTGGTTTAGCTGTTAGTAGTGTTCCAACCTGCATGATGTCTGTTGTAGTACGCACATTTGTAAAGGACCCCGATAACGCGCGCACGTTCGGTAGCACAGGAGGCTAGTCCGAACGACCCGTTTGGAGTGGGACTCCCTCGAGCCGAACAAAATAGTTCGGTCCACGCGACCTCTCCCCTCGATGGCTTCGTCAAACATCCAGCGAGATCTGATCCAGAAATGCCATGTGCCTCCCTCCTCCACCCTCGATCCCCTCCCTAGTTCCCCTTCCCCTCCATCCCCTTCATTGAAATCCATGGAAGTTGCCATGGCAAGATCCGAGGAACCCTACAAAAGCTGAGCTAACTCAAGTGAAATCAGGTGAATTTTTGCATGCCCCACGCTGCCTCCCCAACCCTCCTCCCCTTTCCCCCCTCTGTAACCTAGCCATTGTTGCCATCTGAGAGGTACTGTTTGTGCCCAGAAGAAGATATGAACAGTGTCACATAGATGGCAAAGAACACAGAAAACTAACACACATGGCAAGTTAGCCGCATGAAAAGAGAACCTGTTCTTGCCATGAATTTTGTGTTTCAGTTTTTGCCATGTGTTTTGTGCTGATCTTTCCATGCTAAAATTGCCATGCACCTAAAAATAAATTTTCCATGGCAACTTAAACTAAAAATTTCCCATGTGAAAAATAAAAAGTATTTTTGCCATGGATAAATTAAAAATGACATGGCTATACAAATGTATTTACCGTGCTACATAGTTAAAATTGCCATGTTCTAGAAAATGTAAATTTGCCATCATACTTAAAACGAAAAACTTGCCATGCTCTTTACAATAAGTTTGCCAACTAAACTAAAAAAATTCCATGGCAACTTACACTAAAGTTTGCCGTGTGAATAAAAGTATTTTTGCCATGGCAAAAATGGATTAAAATTTGCCAAAAAAAGGGCATGACAGAAGATGTGGATGCTCTTAACAATTACTAAATTTGACATGATCTACCAAAAAATAATTTGCTATGGTCAATTACTACCTCCGTCCGGAAATACTTGTCATTGAAATGGATGTATTGTATTTTAATTCTACATACATCCATTTTCATCCATTTTGATGACAAGTAATTCCGGACGGAGGGAGTACATTTGCCATGGTCGAAAAAGGACTTAAATTTTGCCATGGTCAATTAATAAAACTTGCCATGGTCAATAAACTAAATTCGCCATGGTCGGACTTAAAATTTGCCATGACCGATTAAGAAAACTTGCCATGGTCAATAAACTAAATTTGCCATGGTCGAAAAAGGACTTAAAATTTGCCATGGTCAATTAATAAAACTTGCCATGGTCAGTAAACTAAATTCGCCATGGTCAATTACTAAACTAGCCATGGTCGGACTTAAAATTTGCCATGACCGATTAAGAAAACTTGCCATGGTCAATAAACTAAATTTGCCATGGTCGAAAAAGAAATTAAAAATTTGCCATGGTCAATTAATAAAACTTTTCATGGTCAATAAACTAAATTTGCCTCCCTCGCACGGTCGTCTGAATCGGTGCAGCCCATTACACCTGCCCATCGCCATGTGGATATTACAAAGATTGAAATATACAAATTTGCCATGTTGTGAAAACATAATGTGTAAGTGAATTTTCCATACAAACTATATATAAATTTGCCAAGTTATGAATGAATTCGAGGAACTTCCTGCAGAATAATGCATGGCTGTCATGCCCATCATTTACTGAATAAAAAATTGATGGCGACTTTATTAAAATGTATTTTTGCCATGGCAATTAACATTACCAGTGCATACGGTTTCAGGATCAATTTGGTATGTCAAAAAAACTGATGGTAACTTAATATGCTCTCCACTCTGAAATTTCTCCCTAATATGAAGTAGCCATATCATCTGAATATAGATTTCCATGTGCTAACTGGATATAAATTTCTCCCACGTTTGCTGGAAAAGTTTAGGTTTACAAAACAATGAATCAACCATGGTTCATATCACAAAAAGCATGCTCTATTTTCTACAGAAACATGACAGTTTGTGTTGCTCTGTCCTTACCTGAATGCCCCTCATGTCCAGGGTCTTATTGAGCTCATCCAGCATGCCCCACCTGACGATGCTGCTGATGGCTGCTGCGTCCAGATACAACAAGTTTTAGACATGCTCTGCTTGAGATGCTCACGTGTGGGCAAAATTTCACACCAAGTTGCTGTAACTTACCACCCATGTTGAGGACGATGTACTGCACGCCGGTCTTGCCCTGGCACTGGTCCGTTCATGGTGATCCTCTCGCGCATGTTACCGGAGTTGGCGAAGTAGATGGGCGAGTCCCCCCGTTCTTCCGTTGAAGCGCCGAATCTGAAGGCACGGCGGCCCGGAAATGGCACAGCGGCTCAGTGCATTAACAAAAGCAAAGTGATATACTTCGTACTGGCTTCCTCACTAAGAATCTGCAACCGCACAAAATCTGAGTCACACACAGTATATGCTTCTTAGTCAAAAAATGCAGAATTAGCAGAGGACGTTATCTCACCGGAGCCATGGCCGGAGCTGATCAACGAGACTACGAACACGGTCGTAGCAGGCATCTTCCTTTATAACAGCAATGAGATTAGACTTGAAGAAAATAGCAGATGCAGCAAACAGCCTCACAGTGCAGTGCAGCAAAAACTTGCCATGAAGACTTGAACTGTGTGTCCTCCTACGGCTGGGACGAGGGGAAGGAGGCCTCGCCGCGCAAACGCAGGATCCGCAGCGCCACCCAGCAAGCCTGCTGGTGGTGGGTTGCTGCT
>NC_041386.1:517013929-517079025 GCF_002162155.2 Triticum dicoccoides
GTAGGGAGAACTGGCTCCTCTAACTTCGCTCCTATGAAATTAGAGAAACAATACTTTAACTTAGTTTGTGAACCATCAGATGGAAAGTAGATGGCCAAGATTCTGCACTGTTCATATGGGGTGTAGCATACTGTTTGGACGAGCACTGTAGCTAAAATCACTGTTTGTTATCTGTACCAATTGACACTGTTTAAGAACTGTAGCGATAGATCTCAGCCATTTATTCTAGATCCAACGGATAAAATGTGGCTAAGTTAGGCTCCTAACTTCACGGTAGCTAAGTTAGAGGAGCCGGTTCCGGCGTAGGGGAGTGCTGCGTTGTCGTTCGGGGCATTCGCCCTCCATCCCGAACGGTCAACTGTGAATGACGTGGTGCCTATATGCTTCAAGATCTGTGCACTTTGATCTCCTGGCTCAGGACGCGTTCGGACGAAAAATAGAAAATCCGGACATTCGGGCGTTATCGATTCCGTTTGTAAAATTATTGTTATTGATCGACACTACGCGTCCGCCAGCCCATATTTAAATTTTATTCATCGCTTCGACGGCCATTGGATGCCGAACTAATAACCATCTGATTTAATGTCCACCCCCGCATGCCCGCTCTTTATTTCCTGTAACAAACGCTCTGTTGCGAAAACAACACTATGCCCTTGCCCCGACAGAGTTGCACCCTGCGCGGCCCCGTCGCCAACCCACCGCAAAATCAGCCCGCCGCTGGCGTACAGGAACTAAATTGAAATTTCTGCAACACTATGGCGCATCATGGTTGGATTTGACGCAAATCGAGCTCACCGAGGGGGGCTGCTTCGACAACAGCCGCGGCCTCTACTCCAGCATGATGGCGACGAGCTCCCACACTGGGCACTCCTTTGACGATTTCTGCAACTGAAGCTATGTTTTTGAAACATGCGTCGTGTTGCAATGCTTGACCTCGTATGCTCTAATATCGTGTGCTCCTCCAACGCTTTCTTCAACCGGGACTATATTTCTGAAGCAAGACCTATGTTGCAAGAAAAAAAAACTTCGCTGCCGAACCATTTTTTTTTTTTTTGAAACAAGACTTGTGTTGTAGAAACTTTCTAAAACTGCTGAAAAAACTTCACCACTGAATCGTTTTTTTATTTCTGAAACAAGATCTTTGTTGCAGAAACCGTCGATCTCCGATTCGTACCTGCTTTAGTCGTCGCCGGACACCGCCGATCCCGAGCAAGTTGTCGTCGCCACTGCGGTGGATAACAGACGCGGCTTCCCCGAAACCCCCCTACTATTACCCAGTTGCAGGAATGACTGTGTTGAAACAACAGGTGAGTTTTAGGAAAACAGACACGGCTTCGGCGGACGCGGGGACGTTGTCGACCATCAACACACGATCAAACGGCCACGGAGCTGGCGGACGGGCGCACACGATCGGCCGGTAGAAGGTAAGCTTTTTTTTAATATAAATGTTTTAAAATAAAATAAAATGGACACTACCAGGATCATGTATTGTTGAATTATTGTTAGTCTGAGTTAAAGTGTGACCTCGACGTCCAAATAGCTCTCCGATTAAATGTCAGAGTTCTCGATCTCAGAGATGAACTTCTATTGATTCACTATAATCCTGCTCTATGATCAGAGCCATCCAAATATGTTTCGATCCATGTCGGTAACAGATACGTGAATCCACAGAATCCAAAAAGGATTCAGCAGCCTGGGTTCGTCTCCGAAGACGACCTGGGGTGGAACTGGAATCCCCTTACAAATTGCCGCCCTCGCGCTGCTATTCGCCTCAGGAACTCAGTGCCCCAATTGCTAGACATTGACCAGGGATCCATCCAGGGCGCATCTGCTTCCCTTCGTCCAGGCGATGGGGATGGCTGTGCTCGACGAGGCCCAGCGGCGACGGCGGCAGAGCGTCTACGAGTTCTTGGACGCCACCAAGCCCGCGCGCGCCCAGGCGCTGCGATGGTGCGAGACGGCGCGGGAGATGCGTAGGATCGATGGCGACATGAAGGAGGCGGGCCAGCTGCTCCGCGGCGCCCTCTCCTGCGTCAAGGACTACGCGTCCGTCTACAGGACGTGGATCGCCATGGAGATGGACGGCGGCGGCGGCGTCGGCGTTGCCCGATGGCTCTTCGAGGAGTGGGGCACCGTCTGCGCCAAGGATGGAAACCTCCGCAAGGACGACGACGGCAGCACCGCCGACGAGTACGGCGACTACTGGTGCGCGTACCTCGCGTTCGAGCTCCGTCACGGGGACGCCAGGCGCGCGCGCACCGTGGCGGCACGGGCCGTCAAGGCCTGCCCGCACGACGCCTCGTTGCGCGACACGGTGGAGCTCCGCCTTAGCGACGCCATCGAGATCGAGCAGCAGAGGCGGCATCGGTCGGGTCTGCTTCGCACTGCCAAGAAGTGGCTCACCAACAGCGAGCAGAGTCGCGGCTGCTCATCACTCGTACCCCGGCCGCCGCAGGGGTACCGGAGGCTCCTCAGCGGCTAGTCGCCGTGATCGATTGCTGCTTCGGGAGTAGATTAAAAGAGATTAGATCGCAGTACAATGTAAACTGTTCCACGTATACTTAGTTACAGATCATGGTACTGATCTCTGCAATAGTGTTGATTTCTCGTTAACTTGATTGGTCTTGGTCCACAGAGATGTGATTTGTAAACCGTATTCAATTGCGGGGTGCTAATTCTTTATTGAAAAAAAATATTACAGTAAACCAGATTGCAGTAAATCAGCGGCTAGTCGCCGTGATCGATTGCAGCTTCTGGATCGTAAACCAGATTGGATTTTAGTAAAATGTAAATTGTTCCACATCAAATTGCAGATGATGGTGTTGATCGATGCAATTGACAATTCTTTAGTCAATCCCGTGTATCAAAAGATTCGGTCTAGCACAGTAATTGTATGTAAGTTGACTGAATTTGTATCAAAAGATTACAGTAGAAGTCAACTTCGTGGGAACAAGAACAGTTGGAGGAGGAAGAAAGAATGATGACATATTCAATCAGTTTACATCTTCACAGTTTCTAAGCTCCCAATAAATAAAGCTTTCTGGTTGAAGTGGGGATGTGGGACCAGCATGTCATCCAGTGAAAGAGATGTACTTACCACCTAGGCCCCAAGCTTTATTTACACATGTCCTTTGTGTACATCCATGGAGACACTGATGTCATTTTTTATTCTGCATGCACCTACATACCAAATATCATGTGCTAGGCCATACGGCTGTACTGTAGCATTTCATATATTCTAATTTGTATTTGGATGAAAATAGAGTTTTCCCGACAGAACCTAAAAATATACATCCAATGACAACTCGTAAAAAACCCTATCCTAGTGACAGAATGTAAGCCCGGGATTGTGAGCTCAGTGTCAGCTCGAGCACCGAAATGCTTTATTATATATCTGGTGCAGTATAACCTTAATATGAGAATAAGATGTCTTTTAATAGAACGCCTGTTATTCAACTCTTACATATTTACTCTACACGATCCAAATAAAACATATTAGCTTATAGTGAATAGGTACTATATTATATTATTTTCTTGATGGATCGATACTTCTATTTCGTCAATATGTCACATTTTCCATCTGCCCATCAATGTCTGATCGATTACCTTTACTCTTACTCTTCCTAAATATGAAAATGTTAACACGCCACCTATTACATGACTTCGACGATACTACTCCGTCCTAGTTTATTGATCCTCTTTGTATTTTGTGTCAAAATTTGACAATATATTTAACTAATAAAATGTTAATGTATGTCACAGAAAATTATATCATTAAATTCG
This sequence comes from Triticum dicoccoides, assembly GCF_002162155.2. Lineage (NCBI taxonomy): Eukaryota > Viridiplantae > Streptophyta > Magnoliopsida > Poales > Poaceae > Triticum > Triticum dicoccoides. The sequence continues at coordinate 517,017,713 of NC_041386.1, forward strand.
TATTTAAATATAGTTTCCAATTATAATTTTTTATGACATGGATTAACATTTTATTAATTAAATTCATGATCAAAATTTGATACAAAATGCTAAGAAGACTAATAAAACAGGACAAAAGTAGTACATGATGAAACACATACATGTTCTATCTACCAACGACACACAATGAAAGAAAAAAAACAAATTGGTTTTACAACAATAGTGAAAAACGGCGCGGCAAGGCGCGCATTACCTTCTAGTATACACTATGGCCCGTCCAATGTTCTGTGGAGTTGTAAACTTGATGTACAAGTATAACTGGCGCTGTGCAGTCCAAAATTGTTTGCAATGGCCTGTCTCTAGATTTACTATGTATCTCTTAAACCGCTAAACCCGATGATCTGTTTACATTTATGGTTCAGTTTGTCTAATTCACATCTAGATGTTTCCTATATATACCCTTTATGGTTCTTTGCAGCGAGATTTTCGTAACTAGATTTTATATTGATACATTTCGATAACATTTTTCATGTCTGTACTTCACATATTATTCTAGCACAACACTAACGCCCACACGTATGGTGGGAGCGAAATCCGTCCATACGCCCTATAACACACATATTGCGTCACGTCACCGTATGCATGCATGTGAGAATCTTTTTGGGATTTCAGTTTTTAAAATATTTTATCTCTTAAATGAAAAATCCGATTGAAGATCTGTTTTCAGCATTAAATCCCTCGCGACGAGATCTTTGAAACTATATCTCATATCAATATATTTCGACAATTTTTTTTTGATTAGAAGTTACCATGTCTATTGCACATGAATTGCCATGGTGTTTACACTGAAGTTGTCATGATATGTTTCAGCTATTTTTTTCTACATTTAAAAGTAAATTTTGATATATTATAAAACGGGGAATTAAGAAACTAGACTTGCCATGAACTATAAACTAAAATTGCCATGATACATGCACTTAAAATTACCATGGTTCATACAAAAAATATTTTTTATGGTCAAAGTACTGGAATTGACATCATCAAAATACTAAAATTTGTCGTGCTCTACAAACTAAAATTGCTACATGGAAACTTTAGTTTAACCACTATGACAACTACAGTGTAAACATCATGGCAACTTTTGGGCAAAAAAAAGTTCGTTGAAACATATCAACATGGGGTCTAGTTTTGAAGATCTCGTCGAGGCGGATTTAATGGTAAAAACGGATTTTTAATTGGATATTTTAATTAGGGGATAAAACATTTTTAAGACAAAAACCAAAAAGATTCATGTTGATGTCATCTGTTTTGACGTGGCAAAATGAGTGGTAATGGAGACGTGTAGGCGATGTGCAAGATGCCACACGTGTGGGCGTTAGTTTTTTCGTTATTCTATTTATTACTTGTTAGATTATTAGAACATCTACATCCCCACTCCCTAAACCCCCCTAAACACTCGGGCAGACGGCCCGGACACTCGAGCAGACGGCCCGATAAAAAATACCCGACCCAGACGGACACCTTCTACCAGGCCCAAAAGCCCGTGTTATCCGATACCCCTCATATCCAACCCAAATCTATGATGGATATAGGGAGGCCTGGGCGCGTCCACCATGTCGGATTCGACCCATGCTGGCCACCCTGGCCCCACATATATCCGTCCCCATCCGCTCTTCAGACTAAACCCAACCACTTTGCTCCGTCCCCAAGCTCCCTTCCGGTGATATCCGGCCCTCTCCATCACGGCGGCTAGCAGTTCTAACTCCGACCACTAACAATACATTGACGGTGGCGTCGTCCCATGTGGGGCGAAGAAGGATATGGCCGTCTGCATGGCCCTCCACCGCTCCCGGGAGGAGTGCGCCCAACGGGTGTCAAAATCTATCCGGCGTGAATCCATTATGTCGGCGCAACTGGCGCTCGGATCCGCCAGGGCTGGTGGCTCGAGTTCCGTCTGCTGCCCCATTTCCAGTCTGCCGCCATATGAGTGCTAAGGGACCGGTGTGCCTGCTGTAACAAGCAGAGGGCGTGGGAGCGTGAGGTCCGCCTCGCCGTCGATGTAGCAGAGGCGGAGGCGGCAGTGCGCGCTGCTGCAGAAGAGGAAGCCATATGTTCCCGCATCCTCCAGAAACAGCATAGGAGAAATAAGAGCTCCCTCGCCTCGAGAGCGAGCCGGAGCGATCCGTGCCATGGTCAGCCCCCCACCCCCAAAGAGGGGATGAGGATAGTGATGGGGCGAACAGCTCCGGCGAGGAGGAGATCCGGCTTGATCCATATCGCGCCTTCGAGCGCTACTTCCGCGAGAAATACGCCAAGGGCGCCGATAAGGACAATCGTGGATGATCTTTGTCCATAGCTTACTATGTATGTAGAACGTGCCAATTTTTGGTAATCTGATGGCATGTACTGATGTAGTAGGCGGACTGCTACCTCTTGAGCACTGCGTTGGTTTTCCCTTGAAGAGTAAAGGGTGATGTAGCAAAGTAGCATAAGTATTTCCTTCAGTTTTTGAGAACCAAGGTATCAATCCAGCAGGAGGCTACGCGCGAGTCCCTCGCACCTACACAAAACAAATAAATCCTCACAACCAACGCGATAAGGGGTTGTCAATCCCTACACGGTCACTTACGAGAGTGAGATCTGATAGATATGATAAGATAATATTTTTGGTATTTTTATGATAATGATGCAATGTAAAGTAAAAGGTAATGAAAATAACTAAGTGTTGGAAGATTAATATGATGGAAGATAGACCCAGGGGTCATAGGTTTCACTAGTGGCTTCTCTCAAGAGCATAAGTATTTTACGATGGGTGAACAAATTACTGTTGAGCAATTGACAGAATTAAGCATAGTTATGAGAATATCTAGGTATGATCATGTATATAGGCATCACGTCCGAGACAAGTAGACCGACTCCTGCCTGCATCTACTACTATTACTCCACACATCGATCGCTATCCAGCATGCATCTAGAGTATTAAGTTCATAAGAACGGAGTAACGCTTTAAGCAAGATGACGTGATGTAGAGGGATAAATTCATGCAATATGATTAAAAAACATCTTGTTATCCTCGATGGCAACAATACAATACGTGCCTTGCCGTCCCTACTGTCACTGGGAAAGGACACCGCAAGATTGAACCCAAAGCTAAGCACTTCTCCTATTGCAAGAAAGATCAATCTAGTAGGCCAAACCAAACTGATAATTCGAAGAGACTTGCAAAGATAACCAATCATACATAAACGAATTTAGAAGATCCAAATATTGTTCATAGATAAACTTGATCATAAACCCACAATTCATCGATCTCAACAAACACACCGCAAAAGAAGATTACATCGAATAGATCTCCACGAGAGAGGGGGAGAACATTGTATTGAAATCCAAAAAGAGAGAAGAAGCCATATAGCTAATAACTATGGACCTGAAGGTGAGGTGAACTACTCACAAATCATCGGAGAGGCTATGGTGTTGATGTAGAAGCCCTCCGTGATCGATGCCCCCTCCGGTGGAGCTCCGGAACAGGCCCCAAGATGGGATCTCGTGGATACAGAAAGTTACGGCGGTGGAATTAGGGTTTTGGCTCCGTCTCTGATCGTTTGGGGGTACGTAGGTATATATAGGAGGAAGGAGTACGTCGGTGGAGCAACAGGGGGCCCATGAGGGTGGAGGGCACGCTTGGGGGGGTAGGCGCGCCCCCCTACCTCGTGGCTTCCCTGTTGGTTACTTAACGTAGGGTCCAAGTATTCTGGATCATGTTCGTTCCGAAAATCATGTTCCCGAAGGTTTCATTCCGTTTGGACTCCGTTTGATATTCTTTTTCTGCGAAACTCTGAAATAGGTAAAAAACAGCAATTCTGGGCTGGGCCTCCGGTTAATAGGTTAGTCCCAAAAATAATATAAAAGTGAATAATAAAGCCCAATAATGTCCAAAACAGAAGATAATATAGCATGGAGCAATCAAAAATTATAGATTCGTTGGAGACGTATCAAGCATCCCCAAGCTTAATTCATGCTCGTCCTCGAGTAGGTAAATGATAAAAACAGAATTTTTGATGTGGAATGCTACTAGGCATAATTTCAATATAATTCTTATTAATTGTGGCATGAATATTCAGATCCGAAAGATTCAAGATAAAAGTTTAATATTGACATAGAAATAATAATACTTCAAGCATACTAACTAAGCAATTGTGTCTTCTCAAAATAACATGGCCAAAGAAAGTTCATCCCTACAAAATCATATAGTTTAGTCATGCTCCATTTTCGTCACACAAGAATGCTCCCATCGTACACAACCCCGATGACAAGCCAAGAAATTGTTTCATACTTTAGTAATCTCAAACTTTATAAACCTTCACGCAATACATGAGCGTGAGCCATGGATATAGCACTATGGGTGGAATAGAGTATAATGATGGGGGTTATGTGGAGAAGACAAAAAAGGAGAAAGTTTCACATCAACGAGGCTAATCAATGAGCTATGGAGATGCCCGTCGATTGATGTTAATGCAAGGAGTAGGGATTGTCATGCAACAGATGCACTAGAGCTATAAATGTATGAAAGCTCAGCAAAAGAAACTAATGGGTGTGCATCCAACTTGCTTGCTCATAAAGACCCAGGGCACTTGAGGAGGCTCATTGTTGGAATATACAAGCCAAGTTCTATAATGAAAAATTCCCACTGGTATATGAAAGTGACAAAACAAGAGACTCTCTATCATGAAGATCATGGTGCTACTTTGAAGCACAAGTGTGGAAAAAGGATAGTAGCATTGTCCCTTTTCATTTCTTTTTTTGGGTCTTCTTCTTTTTTTGGCCTTTCTCTTTTTTATTGGGACAATGCTCTATTAAATGATGATCATCACACTTCTATTTATTTACAACTCGATACTAGAACAAGGTATGACTCTATATGAATGCCTCCGGCGGTGTACCGGGATATGCAATGAACCAAGAGTGACATGTATGAAAGAATTATGAACGGTGGCTTTGCCACAAATACTATGTCAACTACATGATCATGCTAAACAATATGACAATGATGAACGTGTCATGATAAATGGGATGGTGGAAAGTTGCATGGCAATATATCTCGGAACGGCTATGGAAATGCCATAATAGGTAGGTATGGTGGCTGTTTTGAGGAAGATATAAGGAGGTTTATGTATGAAAGAGCGTATCATATCACGGGGTTTGGATGCACCAGCGAAGTTTGCACCAACTCTCAATGTGAGAAAGGGCAATGCACGGTACCGAAGAGGCTAGCAATGATGGAAAGGTGAGAGTGCGTATAATTCATGGACTCAACATTAGTCATAAAGAACTCACATACTTATTGCAAAAATTTACAAGTCATCAAAAACCAAGCACTACGTGCATGCTCCTAGGGGGATAGATTGGTAGGAAAAGACCATCGCTCGTCCCCGACCGCCACTCATAAGGAGGACAATCAAAGAACACCTCATGTTTCAAATTTGTTACATAACGTTTACCATACGTGCATGCTACGGGACTTGCAAACTTCAACACAAGTATTTCTCAAATTCACAACTACTCAACTAGCACAACTTTAATATCACTACCTCCATATATCAAAACAATCATCAAGCATCAAACTTCTCTTAGTATTCAAAACACTCATAAGAAAGTTTTTACTAATCTTGAATACCTAGCATATTAGGATTATTTAAGCAAACTATCATGCTATTTAAGACTCTAAAAATAACCTAAGTGAAGCATGAGAGATCAATAGTTTCTATAAAATAAATCCACCACCGTGCTCTAAAAGATATAAGTGAAGTACTAGAGCAAAACTATATAACTCAAAAGATATAAGTGAAGCACATAGAGTATTCTAATAATTTCTGAATCGTGTGTGTCTCTCTCAAAAGGTGTGTACAGCAAAGATGATTGTGGTAAACTAAAAAAGCAAAGACTCAAATCATACAATATGCTCCAAGCAAAACACATATCATGTGGTGAATAAAAATATAGCTCCAAGTAAAGTTACCGATGGAAGTAGACGAAAGAGGGGATGCCTTCCGGGGCATCCCCAAGCTTTGGCTTTTTAGTGTCCTTAGATTATCTTGGGGGTGCCATGGGAATCCCCAAGCTTAGGCTCTTGCAACTCCTTGTTCCATAATCCATCAAATCCTTACCCAAAACTTGAAAACTTCACAATACAAAACTTAAAGTAGAAAATCTCGTGAGCTCCGTTAGCGAAATAAAAAAAACACCACTTCAAGGTACTGTAATGAACTCATTATTTATTTATTTTGGTGTTAAACCTAATGTATTACAATTTCTCTATGGTTTATAAACTATTTTACTAGCCATAGATTCATCAAAATAAGCAAACAACACACGAAAAACAGAATCTGTCAGAAACAGAACAGTCTGTAGTAATCTGTAGCTAGCGCAAGATATGGAACCCCAAAAATTCTAAAATAAGTTTTTGGACGTGAGGAATTTATCTATTAATCATATGCAAAAATAATTAACTAAATAACACTTTCCAAATAAAAATGGCAGCAGTTCTCGTGAGCGCTAAAGTTTCTGTTTTTACAGCAAGATTAACAAGACTTTCCCCAAGTCTTCCCAACGGTTCTACTTGGCACGAACACTAATTAAACACAAAAAACACAACCAAAATAGAGTCTAGATAAATTATTTATTACTAAACAGGATCAAAAAGCAAGGAATAAAAATAAAATTGAGTTGCCTCCCAACAAGCGCTATCATTTAACGCCCCTAGCTAGGCATAAAAAGCAAGGATAGATCTAGGTATTGCCATCTTTGGTAGGCAATCCATAAGTGGCTCTCATAATAGATTCATAAGGTAATTTAATTTTCTTTCTAGGAAAGTGTTACATGCCTTTCCTTAACGGAAATTGGAATTTAATATTTCCTTTCTGCATATCAATAATTGCACCAATCGTTCTAAGGAAAGGTCTACCAAGAATAATAGGACATGAAGGATCGCAATCTATGTCAAGAACAATAAAATCTACGGGCACGTAGTTCCTATTTGCAACAAGAAGAACATCATTAATTCTTCACATAGGTTTGGAATCCGCAAGGTGCAAGTTTAAAGAGCAATCATCAAAATCACGGAAACCTAACAAATCACACAAAGTCTTTGGAATCGTGGAAACACTAGCACCCAAATCACACAAAGCATATCATTCATGATCTTTAATTTTAATTTTAATATTTGGTTCCCACTCATCATAAAGTTTTCTAGGGATAGAAACTTCCAACTCAAGTTTTTCTTCATAAGATTGCATCAAAGCATCAACGATATGTTTGGTAAAAAGCTTTATTTTGACTATAAGCATGGGGAGAATTCAGCATGGATTGCAACAAGGAAATACAATCTATCAAAGAGCAGCTATCATAATTAAATTCCCTGAAATCCAAAATAGTAGGTTCATTAACATCTAGAGTCTTGATCTCTTCAATCCCACTTTTATCAAATTTAGCATCAAGATCTAAAAACTCCGAATTTTTGGGACGCCTTCTAGGTAAAGGTGGATCATATTCAGTCCCATCATTATCAAGATTCATATTTCAAAACAAATATTTTTCTTACCACGCATCCTAGCGGTTCTTTCTTTGCACTCATTAATGGAAATTCTCATGGCTTTGAGAGACTCATTGATATCATGCTTAGGAGGAATAGATCTAAGTTTTAAAGAATCAACATCGAGAGAAATTCTATCAATGTTCCTTGCCAAATCATCAACTTTAAGCAATTTCTCTTCAAGCAAAGCATTGAAATTCTTTTGTGAATTCATAAATTCCTTAACACTAGTCTCAAACTCAGAGGGCATCTTATTAAAATTTCCATAAGAATTGTTGTAGGAATTACCATAATTATTAGAGGAATTACTAGGATAAGGCCTAGGATTAAAGTTTCCTCTATACGCGTTGTTACCAAAATTATTCCTACCAACAAAATTCACATCCATAGATTCATTATTATTCTCAATCAAAGTAGACAAAGACATATCATTAGGATCAGAAGAAACACTCTTAGTAGCAAATAATTTCATAAGTTCATCCAACTTTCCACTCAAAACATTAATTTCCTCTATCGCATGCACTTTTTATTAGTAGATCTTTCAGTGTGCCATTGAGAATAATTAACCATAATATTATCTAGGAGTTTAGTAGCTTATCCTAAAGTGATTTCCATAAAAGTGCCTCCCGCGGCCGAATCTAAAAAAATTCTAGAAGCAAAATTCAATCCGGCATAAAATTTTTGTATAATCATCCACAAATTCAAACCATGTGTTGGGCAATTACGTATAATTAATTTCATCCTCTCCCAAGCTCGTGCAACATGTTCATGATCAAGTTGCTTAAAATTCATAATATCATTTCTAAGAGAGATGATCTTAGCGGGAGGAAAATACTTAGAGATAAAAGCATCTTTGCACTTATTCCAAGAATCAATACTATTTTTAGGCAAAGATGAAAACCAAGCTTTAGCACGATCTCTAAGCGAAAAAGGAAATAGCTTCAATTTAACAAGATCATTGTCCACATCTTTCTTCTTTTGCATATCACACAAATCAACGAAGCTATTTAGATGGGTAGCAGCATCTTCACTAGGAAGGCCGGAAAACGGATCTTTCATGACAAGATTTAGCAAGGCAACATTAATTTCACAAGATTCGGCATCGGTAAGAGGAGCAATCGGAGTGCTAATAAAATCATTGTTGTTGGTATTGGTAAAGTCACACAATTTAGTGTTATCTTGAGCCATCGTGACAAGCAAGAAATCCAACACACAAGCAAACGAGAAACGGGCAAAAAAGAGGCAAATAGAGAAAGAGAGGGAGGATAGAGAGAGAGAGGGCGAATACAACGTCAAGGGTGAAGTGGGGGAGAGGAAAACGAGAGGCAAATGGCAAATAATGTAATGCGGGAGATAAGGGTTTATGATGGGTACTTGGTATGTTGACTTTTGCATAGACCTCCCCGGCAACGGCGCCAGAAATCCTTCTTGCTACCTCTTGAGCATTGCGTTGGTTTTCCCTTGAAGAGGAAAGGGTGATGCAACAAAGTAGTGTAAGTATTTCCCTCAGTTTTTGAGAACCAAGGTATCAATCTAGTAGGAGGCTACGCGCGAGTCCCTCGCACCTACACAAAACAAATAAATCCTCACAACCAACGCGATAAGGGGTTGTCAATACCTACACGGCCACTTACGAGAGTGAGATCTGATAGATATGATAAGATAATATTTTTGGTATTTTTATGATGATGCAAAGTAAAATAAAAGGCAATGAAAATAACTAAGTGTTGGAAGATTAATATGATGGAAGATAGACCCGGCGGCCATAGGTTTCACTAGTGGCTTCTCTCAAGAGCATAAGTATTTTACGGTGGGTGAACAAATTACTTTTGAGCAATTGACAGAATTAATCATAGTTATGAGAATATCTAGGTATGATCATGTATATAGGCATCACGTCCGAGACAAGTAGACCGACTCCTGCCTGCATCTACTACTATTACTCCACACATCGACCGCTATCCAGCATGCATCTAGAGTATTAAGTTCATAAGAACAGAGTAACGCTTTAAGCAAGATGACATGATGTAGAGGGATAAATTCATGCAATATGATAAAAACCCCATCTTGTTATCCTTGATGGAAACAATACAATATGTGCATTGCTACCCCTACTGTCACTGGGAAAGGACACCGCAAGATTGAACCCAGAGCTAAGCACTTCTCCCCTTGCAAGAAAGATCAATCTAGTAGGCCAAAACAAACTGATAATTCGAAGAGACTTGCAAAGATAACCAATCATACATAAAAGAATTCAGAAGATCCAAATATTGTTCATAGATAAACTTGATCATAAACCCACAATTCATCAGTCTCAACAAACACACCGCAAAAGAAGATTACATCGAATAGATCTCCACGAGAGAGGGGGAGAACATTGTATTGAAATCCAAAAAGAGAGAAGAAGCCATCTAGCTAATAACTATGGACCCAAAGGTCTGAGGTAAACTACTCACACATCATCGGAGAGGTTATGGTGTTGATGTAGAAGCCCTCCGTGATCGGTGCCCCCTCCGGTGGAGCTCCGGAACAGGCCCCAAGATGGGATCTCATGGATACAGAAAGTTACAGCGGTGGAATTAGGGTTTTGGCTCCGTCTCTAATCGTTTGGGGGTACGTAGGTATATATAGGAGGAAGGAGTACGTTGGTGGAGCAACAGGGGGCCCACGAGGGTAGAGGGCGCGCCTGGGGGGGTAGGCGCGCCCCCCTACCTCGTGGCTTCCCTGTTAGTTGCTTCATGTAGGGTCCAAGTCTCCTGGATCATGTTCGTTCCTAAAATCACGTTTTCGAAGGTTTCATTCTGTTTGGACTCCGTTTGATATACTTTTTCTGCGAAACTCTGAAATAGGCAAAACAAACAACAATTCTAGGATGGGGCTCCGGTTAATAGGTTAGTCCCAAAAATAATATTAAAGTGAATAATAAAGCCCAATAATGTCCAAAACAGAAGATAATATAGCATGGAGCAATCAAAAATTATAGATACGTTGGAGACGTATCACGGACGTCCGGCTGTATCGGAATTTAGGATGTAGTGTAACATGGATTTGGTGTTTGCTAATTGAGATACATGGATGGGGATATGAAAATTTGAGGTGTGGCCAAGGACGTGTCCAGTCACATCCGTAGACATTTGAGGGGCTAATTTGGTGTATCCGGATGTATGCTCTTAGTCACTTATAACATGTACAACTGGACTCCTCAAATGCTTCCTATACGTCAAGTCAGATGGCCTATTAGTGATCAGTCACAAAATCTCGACTCAGCCGCACTCTTCATACCAGCCCTATATGTCTGAGCCGACCGGTGCCCCTCACATCCAACCAATATATGGGGCAGATATGGGGAGGGTTGGACATGCCCGGGCATGTCCGCCATGTCGGGTACAGACCATGCTGGCCCACCCCGACCCTACATATATCTGTCCCTATCCGCATTTAGGATGAAACTCTAGCCAATTCACTCTACTCCACCCCAAGCTCATTCTAGCGATCTCCGCCCTTCTTCGGCATCATGGGCAGCGGATCCGACTCCAAGCTTTCCCGATCCGTCAACTAGGGCCTCGTCCCATGCGGGGGCGAGGAAGAGATGGTTGTCTACATGGCTCTCCACCGCTCCTGAGAGGAGTGCGCCAGACCGTGGTCAGAGTTGATCCGACATGAATCTATTGCGTCCGTGCAAATGGAGCTTGGATCCATCGGGGCTAGTGGCTTGAGGCGCGTGATGGCGGCCTCGCCAGCCGCGGTGAGCACCATTTGGCACCCCAACTTCGGGGTGGCAGCGCAACCCCTTTGATGGCACTTCATCCCTGCGATGTTAGGGGTACGAGTCAGAGGTCAACGCCGGCATGCGTCATGGGTCATCACTTCGCCTTGGACGACGAAGCCATCCATGCTCGCATCCTCGAGAAGTGGCAAAGGAGGAGGACATGTGCCCTCGCCTGGGAGCAAAACTGGGAGGTTTATGGCATGTCCGAACTACCCCCCAAAGAGGAGAAGGAGGAGGCCAGTGACGAGTCGGACAACTCCAACATTGAGTAGATTCGGCTCGATTCATTTTGCATCTTCGTCTGCTACTTCGGTCGTGAAGACAACAAGGGCAAGGGCAACATATATGATGTAGCAGAGCATGCCAAATTTTGGTAGTCCGATGGCATGCATGGTGAAGTAGCCGAACGCGTCGTGTGGGATCAAGATGTATTCCGGTAGAGACCTTATGTTGCATGCGATTGTATAGATTTCAGGATTCACTAGTGATGTACCTGGTTGTGGGAGCAAACATTTGAGGGGTGACCAGACTCGGTCCGCGGATGTTTAGGCTGTGTTCGGTTTGCAGGTTTTCTGCAGGATTTTCACACAAACATCATTCCTCTGGAATTTTTCCCTCTGCAGTCGTTCGGTACACAGGAAAAGTGAACAGTATTTCAGGCCATACCGTTTCCATAGGATTGAAAAAAATCCACCCCATGCTCATTTTTTGGGCAGAAGACCTAGGTGCCATGCGTGGATACCAGATAGAGTTGTAGCTCTATATGTTGACCAGAATAAAATAAGGACACTGATAAGTGTCACACATGTGGCATGAAGCAATTTCGCCCTGACGTTTTTTGATGGCAAGTTTACATACCCGAGTATGGCAACTTTAGTTGTGAAGCATGGCAACTTTCTGTTTGGATGTCAAGTTTCAATTTTTTGGGGCATTTTTTAGATGGCAATTTTAGTTGTAAAAAATGTCACAGCGGTGTTACTTCGTGCCACTCGTGTGACACTCACCATTTGGGTAAAATAATGCATGTGTGATCCCGTGATCAAGAGCAGCACTATCTGCGGGACTAAAGAAAAAGCCTCTACATTTTTGATCATTTTCATCCGAACACCTTCTCATGAGATTTCCCTATGGGTCTCTATTCCTTAGTTTTGCATCTTCGCTCCTTTTCCTTTCCTCTGTTTCCATCAATTCCTATGTTTTCAACTCCTTCATTCCGAACGGGGCCTTAGGTGGATGGATTAGCTAGATCCGGTTGTAGATGCTCTTAGTTGCCAAACATGAAGTACATTGCCAAGTTACAAAATGACAATATAAGCCAAAGTAGGGCTTGCTTCGTGGTAGTTGTATGCATTGATATCCACTTATTATTTGTGTTTCAACAATACTTGAATATCATCATCTAACAAAGCATGTTAGTACAATATTTAAAAATAAACAAAATTATTGCCGTGTAAGTACACACAAAATACCATGGAAATTGCTCACTCTTAACATGGCAATCATGGTGACATAATATGGGAGCTAACATGGCAAAAAAATCTTTGAAACATGCCAACACACGGTCTTGTTTTGAAGCCCTCGAGACGAACTCACCACTAAAGATGGATCACTAATCAGATACACGATTTGTGAGATAAATCAATCGACGAAATGATGTTTCATATTTTGTGTGTAGCATCTCTAGTTATTAGTGTTTGGGTCAATGAAATGCACCCTAGTTTGCATTTGTTTGTTTACGAATGATCATACTTCGCGAATCATGGGAATTTAAAGTTTGATATGTGAAATATAGGAACTAATGCTCTTAGAGCATAATCATTTTGAGTCATGGGGTAGAATGAAGGCTTCTAAGCTTGTATGCAAGTAGACACCTAGCTGGGTCAACGTGTGGCTATACTTACAATCAACCATGTCAAGTGAAAATATTACAGCAACTGACATTAAAATGTCATCTCGGCACTCTGCTAGGGATGACATTACTCAATCCACTACATGTTTCTGGCTTGCATAAATTGAACATGAAATGCAAGAATTGTAGCGAGTACAAAAAGATTCATAGATGATACCCACAAACATATGAGATCGTTTGTAGTTCTTTTCGATAAGTAGAATATCAATCCCACCAAGGAGAAGAAGTAACTTGTGCGTAGAAATTAGCTATGAAGAATTGCATGTGTTGAATAAAGTGACGGTAGTGTGTTTGATTGACTAGATGGTTACAAGAGTAATTAAGTAACAAAAGTGAAGTTAACTCAGAAGTAACCCAAATCCTAATCGTGCTAAGGACAAGCTAGTGATGTTTCTTATAAAGACCACATCATTTTTTAGGACCGTGAGATTATCACCTAGTTGTTAGTTCATGCTCATTTGCATTGCTTATTGTTATTTGATTGTTCACATGTGGATAGTCTAAACTAACACAATTCAAAACCATTGAACATTGTATTCTTACAGTTATACTCCAATGGCCAATTATACTATCTATTGGGATAATTAAGGTAAAACCTAACCATTACTTCAAGTTATGAGCCCCCTATTACCCCCTTATGCTACAATCATGGACTCGGGAAGGGTTAGGTCACTCCACCCTCCCCCCTAATAAATTCATCGTAATGCAATGCTCTCCTGGAGGCCCCCTAATGGCGAAGTGACATGCAACTGATGCTGGCACGTTGCCGCTACAAACTTACAACATAACATAAAATGAAAAGATCAATCATGATTGCAAATTCATATCAGAGTTAACAACATCTTTCTCCCATGTATTTGAGAATGTGATGAACTACTCACAAGTCACATACATACGTATGTGTAGGGCCGTGGATCTGAATAGCAATCTAAACATATAGTTCTTACACAAATAAAACACAAGCGTCAACTACAAGATTATGCGACCCAATCTACACTAGTTTGTAGGGTCGAAAGTATGTCTAGGGGGTGATTAGACTACTTGACCAAATAAAAACCTAACATCTTCCCAATTTTAGTTGAGGTCAAATTTTAGTAATTCTAACAAGCCAAGCATGACCCTACACATGCAATTCTAAGAGTATAGCAACAGAATGTAAAACATTGCACATGTAAGTAAAGGAGGGGTTTAGAGATTTCAAATGCAATGAAAACATGATGCTTTTTGGCGTGGTTCCGATAGGTGGTGCTATCGTACATCCATGTTGATGGAGACTTCAACCCACGGAGGGTAACGGTTGCACGAGTCCACGGAGGGCCACACCCACAAAGGGTCCACGAAGAAGAAACCTTGTCTATTCCACCATAGTTTCCATCCACGAAGGACTAGCCTCACTCGGGTAGGTCTTCACGAAGTAGGCGATCTCCTTGCCCTTAAAAACTCCTTGGTTCAACTCCACATGATCTTGGAGGCTCCCAAGTGACACTTAACCAATCTAGAAGACACCACTCTCTAAAAGGTAATAGATGTTGTGTTGGTGATGAACTCCTTGCTATTGTGCTTCAAATGATAGTCTCCTCAACACTCAATCTCTCTCACACAGATTTGGCTTGGGTAAGAGAATGATTGGAGTGAAAAGCAACTTGAAGAGGCTACAAATCAAGGTTCAAATGGTAGGAATGGAATCTCTTGATCTCAACACATGAGTAGGTGGTTCTCTCTCATAAAATGAATGGAGAAAGTTATGTTTCATTCTGATGGCTCTCTTAGAGAGTAAGTGACGGTGGAGGGGTATAAACAGTCAGCACCAAAAATCCAACCATTACAAGTCTTTGACCCAACTCGGTGGCGCCGATATGAAAATCTATGTGAGGTCGACTAGTGCAAAAGACTTGACTGCTAGGCTTTTCGATGAGACCGATTATCCATCTCGGCGGGACTGAAGTGCAATGGCTAGGGCAGAGCCGTGTCTCGGTAATTCCGATCGTTTTGTCTTGGTGATTCCGAAATGAAATGGCTTCATCACAGAAACTTGGCAAGGCCTTCTCGGTGGGACCGAGAACCAATTTGGTCAGACCGGTATGTTAGGGTTTTGGCTATGGCAGCAGGATGATCATCTTAGTGGGTCCAGAGTGGATTATATCGATGGGACCAAAATGAAGAATTTGGGTTTGGACAGATGTGATTGTGGGAAAGTGACGGGGGGGTTTTGGAGCAATATCACTGAGCACTTTGAGCAACAACCTTGTCAACAATACTTCATCCTCTTTTAATGGTAATGGCTTTCCTAAAGGACTCGATGTGATCTTGGAACACTAAACAAAAAATGTAGAGTATTGGGGTAGCCAATTCTTGTCCTTCACATTTTGAGGGGTCCACATACATTAGTTCATGCCATGTCAATCATTGATCTTTTCCGAAATCTATCATAAACGTTCATTAGATCAATGGCATATATGTTGTTATTAGTTAGCAAAACCACCCGGGGATAAGTTGCACTTTCACAATTGCATATGGGCTATGATGGAGGTGGAGACGGAGATGGTGTTGTAGGATGAAATTGTGTGAATGAAGATGCTTCCCATGTTCCTTTGGTGTTGGTCATGAGATAATGATGAATTCTCCTGGTCGGAGGCGACAAATATGGTAGGATCAGCCCTTTGGAAAGAAATAAGGTTTGTCTGGTGTCTGCCGCTCCCTTAAGAAAACTAATAAATAATTTGTCATTATATTAATTACACGTAGATATTAGGTAGGATATCCTTTACGTGTTAATTATGTGATTTGCGATGGAATTGATATTTGATATGATATTAACTACACGGTAAACATGTTGAGCTCTTACCATCGGAGCAACCTGAGTCGTTGGATTGACCTGGTTTGATGGCCGGGATTTGTTGGATCTACCCTTTTGAATATTTTTATTTTGGTATAGTTACGTGAAAAATTAGAAGTCCCCTCAAAAACTCTGTTTGTGGGGTGGAGGTCATCAAAAAGCAATCATAAAAGGAAGTAGATGGGTTCAACATGGCCTGCCCACATGGGCTACATGGGTAGCTGTGTGGTCCACCTAGGTCTCCACATGTGGGTTGCCTTGGTACGTGGTCCTTTTGCCTTCAACCTTTGCAAACTATTTTTGTTGTATTATTTCTCCTACTTTTGGAATTACCTTTTTCTTTGTGTTATCCTCTAAAAATCTAGCCGCAACAATGCTTGGGGTCTCTCTGGCACAATCATGTAAATGCAAGGAAAACAGAGAGCAAAAATGGTTTGATACGCAATGTTAATCGAGCCATTTATCTTATAAAATTGTAATGCGAAATGCATGTATCACTTGACTGCTAGGTGAAATTAAATTGGGACGACGGTTTAGTTGGGCGAGAACATAAGTAACTTTTCGATGGAGAAGAAGAACATAAGTAACTTTTTTGAGGGGTGTAGAGCTTTATTCAAACCATAACGCTTGACTAATATCGACAGTCAAATGGCCCAAAAATTACGAAGGATTGTGGCTAATATGCACGAAAGGGCGTTATGTACACATGTTTCAGTGCTTTTTTCTATGAATTTGATGAGTAACACAATTACAATGGAATTCTATGACAAACATTGTATCTACCAATTAACATTTAAAGTGACAATTTGAAGGCTGTGAATATGTTGAAGAGTGCAAACACAAATAGATCAAGATACATATTTCTTGTTAGAGAGATAAAAGAAAATATGTTCAAACGTAGTTCTTGTATTACTCACATTCGTCGTGGTTGTAATTCCTCTAGTCATGTTTTGGCAAACTTTGGGAGGACCCTGATAACCCACAAGTATAGGGGATCACAACAGTTCTCGAGGGTAGAGTATTCAACCCAAATTTATTGATTCGACACAAGGGGAGCCAAAGAATATTCTCAAGTATTAGCAGCTGAGTAGTCAATTCAACCACACCTGAAAACTTAATATCTGCAGCAAAGTATTTAGTAGCAAAGTAATATGATAGTAATGGTAACGATAGCAAAAGGTAATGATAACAAAAGTAATGTTTTTGGTGTTTTGTAGTGATTATAGCAATAGCAACGGAAAAGTAAATAAGCGAAAAACAATATATGGAAAGCTCGTAGGCAATGGATCGGTGATAGAAAATTATGTCGGATGCGGTTCATCATGTAATAGTCATAACCTAGGGTGACACAGAACTAGCTCCAATTCATTAATGTAATGTAGTCATGTATTCCGAATATAGTCATACGTGCTTATGGAAAAGAACTTGCATGACATCTTTTGTCCTACCCTCCTGTGGCAGAGGGGTCCTAGCGAAAACTAAGGGATATTAAAGCCTCCTTTTAATAGAGTACCAGACCAAAGCATTAACACATAGTGAATACATGAACTCCTCAAACTACGGTCATCACCGGGAGTGGTCCCGATTATTGTCACTTCGGGGTTGCCGGATCATAACACATAGTAGGTGACTATAGACTTGCAAGATAGTATCAAGAACTCTCATATATTGATGAAAACATAATAGGTTCAGATCTGAAATCATGGCACTCGGACCCTAGTGACAAGCATTAAGCATAGCAAAGTCATAGCAACATCAATCTCAGAACATAGTGGATACTAGGGATCAAACCCTAACAAAACTAACTCGATTACATGATAAATCTCATCCAACCCATCACCGTCCAGCAAGCCTACGATGGAATTACTCACGCATGGCGGTGAGCATCATGAAATTGGTGATGGAGGATGGTTGATGATGACGACGGCGACGGATTCCCCTCTCTGGAGTCCCGAGCGGACTCCATATCAGCCCTCCCGAGAGAGTTTAGGGCTTGGCGGCGGCTCCGTATCGTAAAACGCGACGAATCTTTCTTACTTTATTTTTTTCTCCCCGAAAGTGAATATATAGAGTTGGGGTTGAGGTCGGAGAAGCCCCAGGGGGGGCACGAGGTAGGGGGCGCGCCCCCACCCTCGTGGCTAGGGTGTGGGCCCCCTGGTCTTGATCTTTTGCCAGTATTTTTTATTATTTCCAAAAAGACGCTCCATGGAGTTTCTGGTTATTCCGAGAACTTTTGTTTCCGCACATAAATAACACTATGGCAATTATGCTGAAAACAGCGTCAGTCCGGGTTAGTTCCATTCAAATCATGCAAGTTAGAGTCAAAAATAAGGGCAAAAGTGTTTGGAAAAGTAGATACGACGGAGACGTATCAACTCCCCCAAGCTTAAACCTTTGCTTGTCCTCAAGCAATTCAGTTGACAAACTGAAAGTGATAAAGAAAAACTTTTACAAACTCTGTTTGCTCTTGTTGTTGTAAATATGTAAAGCCAGCATTCAAGTTTTCAGCAAAGATTATGAACTAACCATATTCACAGTAACGCTTAGGTCTCATGTTTACTCATAGCAATGGCAAAATCAACTAGCGAGCAATAATAATAAATCTCGGATGACAACACTTTCTCAAAACAATCATAATATGATATAACAGGATGGTATCTCGCTAGCCCTTTCTGAGACCGCAAAATATAAATGCAGAGCACCTTTAAAGATCAAGGACTAACTAGACATTGTAATTCATGGTAAAAGAGATACAGTCAAGTCATACTCAATGTAAACTAACAGTAATGAATGCAAATAACAGTGGTGCTCTCCAACTGGTGCTTTTTAATAAGAGGATGATGACTCAACATAAAAGTAAATAGATAGGCCCTTCGCAGAGGGAAGCAGGGATTTGTAGAGGTGCCAGAGCTCGGTTTTGAAATAGAGGTGAAAAATATTTTGAGCGGTATACTTACATTGTCAACATAACAACCAAGAGATGGCAATATCTTCCATGCTACACACATTATAGGCGGTTCCCAAACAGAATGGTAAAGTTTATACTCCCCCTCCACCAACAAGCATCAATCCATGGCTTGCTCGAAACAACGAGTGCCTCCAACTAACAAGAGTCCCAGGGGGAGTTTTGTTTGCAATTATTTTGATTTAGTTTGCATAAATCATGGGACTGGGCATCCCGGTGACCAGCCATTTTCTCATGAGTGAGGAGCGGAGTCCACTCCTCTTGAGAATAACCCGCCTAACATGGAAGATAGGGACAACCCTAGTTGATACATGAGCTATTCGAGCATACAAAACAGGATATTTATTTGAAGGTTTAGATTTTGGCACATACAAATTTACTTGGAACGGCGGGTAGATACCGTATATAGGTAGGTATGATGGACTCATATGGAATAACTTTGGGGTCTATGAGATTGGATGCACAAGCAGTATTCCCGCTTAGTACAGGTGAAGGCTAGAAAAAAAGACTGGGAAGCGACCAGTTAGAGAGCAACAATAGTCATGAACATGCATTAAAATTAATCAACACCGAATGCAAGCATGAGTAGGATCTAATGCACCATGAACATAAATATCGTAGAGGCTATGTTGATTTTGTTTCAACTACATGTGTGAACATGTGCCAAGTCAAGCCACTCGAATCGTTCAAAAGAGGATACCACCCTATCATACCACATCACAACCATTTTAATAGCATGTTGGTATGCAAGGTAAACCATTATAAGCTCCTAGCTAGGTAAGCATGGCATAAGCAACTATTATCTCTAATTGTCATTGCAAACATGTTTATTCATAATAGGCTGAATCAGGAACGATGAACTAATCATATTTACAAAAACAAAAGAGGTCGAGTTCATACCAGCTTTTCTCATCTCAGTTAGTCCATCATATATCGTCATAATTGCCTTTCACTTGCACAACCGAACGATGTGGATAATAATAAGAGTGCACGTGCATTGGACTAAGCCGGAATCTGCAAGCATTCAATAAACAGGAGAAGTCAAGGCAGTATGGGCTCTTTTGTCAGATCAACAATAATGCATATAAGAGCCACTTCAACAATTTAATCATGGTCTTCTCCTATCGACCCTCAAAGAAAAGAAAAGAAATAAAACTATTTACACGGGAAAGCTCCCAATAAGCAAAAGAAGAACATGAAATATTTTTGGGTTTTCTTTTTAATTACTGCTACAAGCATGGAAATTAAAACTAGCTAAAAGCTACAACTAATTTTTTTTGGTTTTTTTAAGGTTTATTAAACACACAAGAAGAAAGCATAAAAAGAGAAAATAAACTAGCATGGATGTTACAATGAAAAAGTATGAGCACCGACATCTAGCAATGAGTGTGTGAACATGAATGTAATGTCGGTGAGAAATATGTACTCCCCCAAGCTTAGGCTTTTGGCCTAAGTTGGTCTAATGCCACGGATAGCCTGGCGGATATCCAAAGTAATAGTTGGGGTCATACTGCAAAGAAGAAGACTCTGATTGCCACTGGTTGGCAATCATCTCCGGATCCCACTGGTAATTAGACTGTCATGGAGGATCAACTTGTGGTTCCGACTCTGGCCATGTGGCTGATGTAGGGTTCCGGTAAGCGTGAATGTCCTCCGGCGAGACGAGGTACTGGCATGTAGATAAATCAAACAAGGAAGGAGCAGACAAGGTGATAGTCTCAAGATGACGTTTATCAAAGAACAATTTGTATTTAAGCTCCCCTTCCCTATTCTTTATAATAAATTATGCACTACCATACTCTTATAATCTAAATAAACAGTAGGCAACATTTTTTTCTTCTTTTTCATAGTGCCTAATGGGTATGTTATAATATGCAGTAAGGCGTGAAGCATAGATACCACCAGAGATGGGGCCCTTTGTACGGTTCAAACTTAACCGTTTAGCAATAATACCGCCCATACTAACAGAGTCGTCACAGAATAAACCATGGAACAAAATAAAAATATCAGGAACACTAAGGTTTCCACAGTTTCCGCGACCAATTAAGCAACGACTAGCAAATATTGCAAAGTAGCGTAAAACAGGAAAATGTATGCTATTGATTCTTGCATCTGAAACCTTCCTAGTTTCCCCTACAGTGATAGTGTCAATAAACCCATCCACATCTTTACGATGTGGTTCCTCTAAGCTACCCTCGAAAGGTATTTTGCAAACCGTGCAAAATTCATATAGTGACATCTTCTTAACCACATCATATAAATGAAACTCTACTGAAGGAGGTGATTCCCTAGGATAATAGTAGAAGTTTTGCACAAAAGTATTGGTGAGTAAGAGATACTATTTGCGTTGGTCGCGGAGGAAGTCGGTGAGGCCTGCATTCTTAGACAATTCATAAAAATCCTCATAAATCCCGGTTGCTCTCAAGAAATCATCGGACGGCCATTCACACGGCCTAACCTCCACGGTGCGAGGCAGATTATATTTGGGCTTCTTTGCTTCTTCATTTTGCTTTTCCTTCGAGCTTCGGCTCTCAAAAATCTCTTCATTATTTTCTGAAAATTTCTGAAATTTTTAGTAACTTCAAAATAAAAGTGAACCAAACTCAACAAAATTGATAGCAACTACTCCTGCAAGTGCCTAGAGCCCATATCATGCATTAGAACTACTTGGAACCATATAAATTTGACATGCAAGCTCAAGAACAGGGTCACCTAAGCAGCAAAAATATGCAATGAATAAAGCACTAGAACAAAAACTAATTGGACTAATGGAGGAGTCACATACCAAGGAACAATCCCCCCAAGCAGTTTTGTGAGAGGTGCTTTGAGCAACAAGATCGAAAATGGCAGCAAAATAAGCTTGGACTCGGGTTTGAACTAGATAATGGTGTTTGAGGGAGGAAGAAGGAGTGTGTGGGTGCAGGAATAAGTGGAGAAGTCCACCGTGGGCCCATGAGGCAGGGGGCGCGCCTAGGGGGTAGCGCACGCCCTCCACCCTCGTGGCCAGGTGGATGCCCCCCTGCTGTGTTCTCAGTGCCAAATATTCTCAAATATTCCAGAAAAAACATATTTAAATGTCAGGGCATTTGGAGAACTTTTATTTTCGGGGTATTTTTATATTGCACGGATAATTCAGATAACACATAGAAAATACTATTTTTATTTTATTTAATATAAATAACAGAAAGTAAAAGGAGGGTACAGAGGGTTGTGTTTTCTAAATTCATCCATCTCATGATCATCAAAAGGAATCCATTAACAAGGTTGATCAAGTCTTGTTAACAAACTCATTCCGAATAACATGGAACCGGAGAGTTTTCGAATAACACTAGGTTACCTCAATGGGGATATGCACATCCCCAACAATAAGAATATCATATTTCTTCTTGACAGTAGGAATAGGAAATTCAAAACCTCCAAAAATAATTGATGGAATTTTTCTAATAGAATTAATATTGTGGACTTGAGGTTGTTTCCTCGGAAAGTGTACCATATGCTCATTACCATTAACATGGAAAGTGACATTGCCTTTGTTGCAATCAATAACAGCCCATACAGTATTCAAAAAGGGTCTTCCAAGAATAATAGACATACTATCGTCCTCGGGAATATCAAGAATAACAAAGTCCGTTAAAATAGTAACATTTGCAACCACAACAGGCACATCCTCACAAATACCGACAGGTATAGCAGTTGATTTATCAGCCATTTGCAAAGATATTTTAGTAGGTGTCAACTTATTCAAATCAAGTCTACGATATAAAGAGAGAGACATAACACTAACACCGGCTCATGGATTACATAAAGCAGTTTTAACATAGTTTCTTTTAATGGAGCATGGTATAGTGGGTACTCCTGGATCTCCAAGTTTCTTTGGTATTCCACCCTTAAAAGTATAATTAGCAAGCATGGTGGAAATTTCAGCTTCCACTATTTTTATTTTATTAGTAACAATTTCTTTCATGTACTTAGCATAAGGATTCATTTTAAGCATATCAGTTAATCGCATACG
Source organism: Triticum dicoccoides (assembly GCF_002162155.2). NCBI lineage: Eukaryota > Viridiplantae > Streptophyta > Magnoliopsida > Poales > Poaceae > Triticum > Triticum dicoccoides. The sequence continues at coordinate 517,040,771 of NC_041386.1, forward strand.
CAAAAAGATAGGTCTAATCATTTCAGCAAAGCGCTCAAAATCCTCATCATCCTTTTTCTTGGATGGTTTAGGAGGAAAAGGCATGGTTTTTTGAACCCATGGTTCTCTTTCTTTACCGTGTTTCCTAGCAACAAAGTCTCTTATCATAACGTTGATTCTTTGATTGTGGGTTATCAAGATTAGCAGCAGGTTCAGTTTCTATATCATTATCATTGCTAGGTTGAGCATCAACATGAACATTATCATTAACATTATCACTAGTTTCAGGTTCATTACCAGATTGTGTTTCAGCATCAGAAATAGAAATATCATTTGAATTCTCAGGTGTTTCAACAATAGGTTCACTAGAAGCATGCAAAGTCCTATTATTTTTCTTTTTCTTCCTTTTAGGAGGACTAGGTGCATCTATATTATTTCTTTGAGAATATTGCTCAATTCTCTTAGGATGGCCTTCAGGATACAAAGGTTCCTGGGTCATTTTACCAGTTCTAGTAGCCACTCTAACAACAAAATCATTATTCTTACTATTCAATTCATTGAGCAAATCATTTTGAGCTTTAAGTACTTGTTCTACTTGAGTGGTAACCATAGAACCATGTTTACTAATAAGTTTAAGTTCACCTTTGACATTAGCCATATAATCACCCAAGTGTTCAAGCATATCAGCACTGCGTTTTAATTCTCTACCAAAATAAGCATTGAAGTCTTCTTGCTTAACCATAAATTTATCAAACTCATTTAAGTATGGGCTAGCAAACTTAGTAAATGGGATTTCAGCTTTATCATATGTGACGCCCGGATAATCAAGCTATAGTAACCCTCTGGTAATGATGCCACATCACCACGATTACTGTTGCTAATCTCGTGTTAGTTCAGATCCGAGCCAAATTCAAATTTCAATTAAAGTCAAACATTAAAAGTTTTCAATTGTCAAATCAAAAATGTTCAAATTGTAGCAAATAAATCATAATCAATTATGGTGGAGGGACCACACTTTTATGAAATGATTAAATACTCTAAAGTGAATAAAACCATAGCAAAACAATTGTTCAAATGATTTTAAATAATAAACAAATGTTAAACTAGTTTAATTGACCACCAAACTTTTTATGGTAGAGGGATGTTCTAAAACCTTATTTTAGGAGCTATGGTCATAAAAACTAAAATAAAGTGTGACTAAACTAAAACAGAAAAGAATAAATAAAAAGAAAAGACAAAAGGTAAAACAAAACAAAAAAGGAGGGAAGGAAACCCCCATCTGGGCCTCGGCCCGGCAGGCCGATGGGCCGCCGGACCGGCCCACCGCGGCCCCCTTAAACCCCCACTCCTCCTTGACCTAGAGCACCTCCACTCCACGCACTCCCTCCCCCAATCGCTTTCTCCCCCCACTCCCCTGATCCAGATCGGGATCGGGGCGACCACGCCCCCGCCCCCGTTGACTCCTCGCCCCTCCCCTCCCTCGCGCGACGCCCGCCGGAAGTCGAGGCCACGCCTCGTGCCGTCGACTGGATCGACCCCGCCATCGCCGCCTGGGACCACGTCGCCGGAGCCGCCCCGCCGCCCGGAGCTGCGTCGCCGCCCTCGCCCTCGTCGGACACGCCGCCTCGTCCTCGCCCTCGCCGGACCTCCCCGAACCTTCCCGCGCCCATTGCCCCGTACCCTGCCACTTCCCATGTGAGCCCTCGTTCTACTCCTCCGCCTCGTCGTCCCGCTCGACGCACCGCGCTCGCCCCTGCAAGCCTCGCCCCGCTCGCGACCCGCGCCGCTGTCCCCGCCCTCTGACTGCGCCTCATCTCACCTGCGCGTGCCCCCCTGCGCTTCTATCCTGCCCGGTGCCATGCGCTCTCCTGCTGCTGCTTCATGCCGCGGCCGCCGCACGCCTCGCTCGCCGATGCCCGCGCTGCCTGTTGCTCCCGGCGAGCCTCCCCGCACCCTCCTCCGCCTGCTCGGCGTCGTGGTCACCGATGCCTCGCCAGCCTCTCCCCGCCGCGCCCTGGCATTCGGGTGACGCTACGCCCGGGCAGCGCCCGCACCCTCTACGGTCCCTATAACCCGCTTGTGCCCGACCCGCTATGCCCCTTCTGGGCCAATGACAAACGGGGCCCACGCCCCTGAGAATGAAAACAAAAATAATAATATATAATTTATATAAATAAATAATAAATAAATAAATAACTTAATTAATCTTGATTAATTAAACTAATTAATCATAATTAAGATTAACCAAATAACTAATTAAACTAACTACTGTTAGTAATTAAGTAGTCAATGACAGTGAGGCCCACCCTTAATTAATCATGTTTAGATTAATTAAAATTAGATAATTAAATGTGTCACTGATGAATGGGACCCACCTGTCAGGTTGACCAGGTCAACTGTTGACGTCATGATGCCGTGAGTAAACACTATTCTGGATAATGTTGAATTAAAATAATTAAATAAATCCTAAAAATGATTTAATTCTTTTAAAATTAATATAAAATAAACTGTAGCTCGGATGAAAAAACTTTGTACATGAAAGTTGCTCAAAACGACGAGACGAATCCGGATACACAGCCCATTCGTCCGCCACGCATCCTAGCATAGCGAACATGCTACTTTCCCCCTTCGGTTCGTCTGTCCGAAAACGTGAAATAGCGCGGATATTTTCCCGGATGTTTCCCCCCTTCACTGGTACCACCTCTTACCGCGTTAGGGCACCCCTAGCACCGCTACTTGTCATGTCATGCATCGCTATGCATCTGTTTGCTTAATATTTATTGTTTCTTCCCCCTCTTCTCCCGCTAGACACCGAGATCGACGCTGCTGCTACCCAGTACGACTACGGTGTTGACGACCCCTCTCTCTTGCCAGAGCAACCAAGCAAGCCCCTCCCCCTTGATCACCAGATATCGCCTACTCTCTTTCTACTGCTTGCATTAGAGTAGTGTAGCATGTTACTGCTTTCTATTATCCTATCTTGATGCATAGCCTGTCCTTGCTACTATTGTTGTTACCTTTACCTGCAATCCTAAATGCTTAGTATAGGATGCTAGTGTTCCATCAGTGGCCCTACACTCTTGTCTGACTGCCATGCTATACTACTGGGCCATGATCACTCGGGAGGTGATCACGGACATATGATATATACTTATACTGTTACATTACTTATGATACTATTCGGAGATGGGGGCTGAAGGGGCAGGTGGATCCATCCCGGTAGAGGTGGGCCTGGGTTCCCGACGGCCCCCGACTGTTGCTTTGTGGCAAAGCGGCGGGGCAGGTTGAGGCCACCTAGGAGAGAGGTGGGCCTGGCCCTGGTCGGCATTCACGGATACTTAACACGCTTAACGAGATCTTGGTATTTGATCTGAGTCTGGCTACTGGCCTATACGCACTAACCATCTACGCGGGGACAGTTATGGGCACTCGACGTCGTGGTATCAGCCGAAGCCTTTGTGATGTCAGCGACTGAGCGGCGCGCGCCGGGTTGGACTGGAATGTCTGCTCTTGTATAAGGGAGGCTAGGTCTGCTCACCGACCGCGTACGCAACGTGCAGGTGTGCAATGGGCGATGGGCCCAGACCCCTGCGCCATAGGATTTAGACCGGCGTGCTGACCTCTTTGTTGTGCCTAGGTAGGGCTGCGACGTGTTGATCTTCCGAGGCCGGGCATGACCTAGACAAGTGTGTCCGGTCAAAGGGGATCGAGCGTGTTGGGAAATGTGGTGCACCCCTGCAGGGAAGTTAATCTATTTGAATAGCCGTGATCTTCGGTAACAGGACAACTTGGAGTTGTACCTTGACCTTATGACAACTAGAACTGGTTACTTAATAAAACACACCCTTCCAAGTGCCAGTTACAACTCGGTGATCGCTCTCTAACAGGGCGACGAGGAGAGGATCGTCGGGTAGGATTATGCTACACGATGCTACTTGGTGAACTTACCATCTACTCTCTTCTCCTGCTGCAAGATGGAGGTTACCAGAGGCGTAGTCTTCAAAAGGACTAGCTATCCCCCCTTATTCTGGCATTCTGCAGTTCAGTCCACATATGATACCCTTAATCCATTTGATACCAATGCATACATATGTAGTGTAGCTCCTTGCTTGCGAGTACTTTGGATGAGTACTCACGGTTGCTTTTCTCCCCCTTTTTCCCCTTTCCTATACCCGTTTGCTGCGACCAGACGTTGGAGTCCAGGAGCCAGACGCCACTGTCGATGACGACTACTACTACTACTCGGGAGGTGCCTACTACTACGTGCAGCCCGCTGACGACGACCAGGAGTAGTTTAGGAGGATCCCAGGCAGGAGGCCTGCGCCTCTTTCGATCTGTATCCCAGTTTGTGCTAGCCTTCTTAAGGCAAACTTGTTTAACTTATGTCTGTACTCAGATATTGTTGCTTCCGCTGACTCGTCTATGATCGAGCTCTTGTATTCGAGCCCTCGAGGCCCCCTGGCTTGTAATATGATGCTTGTATGACTTATTTTATTTGTAGAGTTGTGTTGTGATATCTTCCCGTGAGTCCCTGATCTTGATCGTACATGTTTGCGTGTATGATTAGTGTACGATTGAATCGTGGCAGTCACAAGTTGGTATCAGAGCCGACTGCCTGTAGGAATCCCCCTTCCACGCTTCTTGGTTGAAGTCGAGTCTAGTCATTGAAAAACTTTTACTAACATGGTTGTGTGGCTTACGGGCCCACATCGCCATTGGGTGGTATTAGGATCTTTTACTCCTTGTCTATACTCTGGGACTCTGATCTCTCTTCTATTCGGGTTAAATGAATTTTGCTAAATCTAACATTAGGATCTCGTTATCACTTTCACCCGGAGAGCCCCTTATTACTGATGATCGTCTGCTGCACGTGAAGACCCTGAAGATACTCTCCGCTGTTAAACCGAGAACTTGTGTTCATCGCGTTTGCAATTCCCCTTCCACCGTCAACCCTTATGGATAACTACTTGCAGTTGTTATTCTTACATTCATCCCCAGTTGGTCTTGTTATTACAAGATACCCCGAAATACTCATCGTTGTTTCGATAATCCTTTAAGCTTACTGCCTTGTTGTTCTTTGTCACCTGAATACCCCTATGGATAATTCTCGCACTTATCGAGTATCCGCTCATCCCCAATTGTTCATGTGTTTCACAATGGTCTTCGAAATACTATTCGATGCTCCAAAAATCCTTAGTGGCTTATTGCTCTGCAATACTTGTCTGCTTGCATTATGGATGCTTTCCATATGTCTGGCAATATTTGTCAGTATCCTTAGACACCGTCATTTTGATCATATTAATTCAACATGAGTGCGAATGCACGCAATCATCAGTTGATCCTTTCAAATTATCTTTCTAGCTCGGATGTCATTTTTGAACATGAGCTTGTTCTCAACCAATCTGTTTGCCGTCAATTGTACCCTTATGTCTATTGAACTTATCCACCCTTGATCAGAGCGTCTGCTTCTGATCCTTCTATTTGGAAAACATAATTCCTTTGATATCTAAGCATTGAATCATTCAGGTGTTCTATAATCTGATGCCCTTGCATCCTTTCTTCAACTGATTGTGTGCCGATGCTCACATCAGCTCCGCTATGGACCGTCAGATCCTTTATTGTATTATTATTCGACAGTGTCCTCCTTATTCAATAACCTTGTGAGCCTTTCCTCGGATACATAATGTTGGGGAACATAGCAGGAATTCAAAATTTTCCTACGTGTCACCAAGATCTATCTATGGAGAGACCAGCAACAAGGGGAAGGAGAGTGCGTCTACATACCCTTGTAGATCGCTAAGCGGAAGCGTTCAAGAGAACGGGGTTGAAGGAGTCGTACTCGTCGTGATCCAAATCACCGGAGATCCTAGTGCCGAACGGACGGCACCTCCGCGTTCAACACACGTACAGCTCGGTGACGTCTCCCATGCCTTGATCTAGCAAGGAGAGAGGGAGAGGTTGAGGAAGACTCCATCCAGCAGCAGCACAACGGCGTGGTGGTGGTGGAGGAGCATGGTGACGAGGAGGGAGAGAGGTAGGGCTGTGCTAGGGAGAGGTCAAAACTCATGTGTTGGCAGCCCCAAAGACCTCAACTATATATAGGGGAGAGGGAGGGGGCTGCGCCCCCACCTAGGGTTCCACCCTCGGGGCGGCGGCCAGCCCAGATCCCATCTGGTGGGGCGGCCAAGGGGGGAAGAGGGGAAACTTGCCCCCAAGCTAGGTGGGGCGCCCCCTCCCCAAACCCTAGGCGCCTTGGGCCCTTGTGGGGGGGTGCACCAGCCCACGTGGGGCTGGTCCCCTCCCACACTTGGCCCATGCAGCCCTCCGGGACCGGTGGCCCCACTTGGTGGACCCCGGGACCCTCGTGGTGGTCCCGGTATGTTACCGATAAAACCCGAAACTTTTCCGGTGACCAAAACAGGACTTCCCATATATAAATCTTTACCTCCGGACCATTCCGGAACTCCTCGTGACATCCGGGATCTCATCCGGGAGTCCGAACAACATTCGGTAACCACGTATATCTATTCCCAATAACCCTAGCGTCATCGAACCTTAAGTGTGTAGACCCTACGGGTTCGGGAACCATGCAGACATGACCAAGATAACTCTCTGGTCAATAACCAACAGCGGGATCTGGATACCCATGTTGGCTCCCACATGTTCCACGATGATCTCATCAGATGAACCACGATGTCAAGGACTTAATCAATCCCGTATACAATTCCCTTTGTCTAGCGGTACGATACTTGCCCGAGATTCGATCGTCGGTATCTCGATACCTTGTTCAATCTCGTTACCAGCAAGTCTCTTTACTCGTTCCGTAACACATCATCCCGTGATCAACTCCTTGATCACATTGTGCACATTATGATGATGTCCTACCGAGTGGGCCCAGAGATACCTCTCTGTTTGCATGGAGTGACAAATCCCAGTCTCGATTCGTGCCAACCCAACAGACACTTTCGGAGATACCTGTAGTGTACCTTTATAGCCACCCAGTTACGTTGTGACGTTTGGCACACCCAAAGCACTCCTACGGTATCTGGCAGTTGCACAATCTCATGGTCTAAGGAAATGATACTTGACATTAGAAAAGCTTTAGCATACGAACTACATGATCTTGTGCTAGGCTTAGGATTGGGTCTTGTCCATCACATCATTCTCCTAATGATGTGATCCCGTTATCAACGACATCCAATGTCCATGGTCAGGAAACCGTAACCATCTATTGATCAACGAGCTAGTCAACTAGAGGCTTACTAGGGACATGGTGTTGTCTATGTATCCACACATGTATCTGAGTTTCCTATCAATACAATTCTAGCATGGATAATAAACAATTATCATGAACAAGGAAATATAATAATAACTAATTTATTATTGCCTCTAGGGCATATTTCCAACAGTCTCCCACTTGCACTAGAGTCAATAATCTAGTTCACATCGCTATGTGATTAACACTCAAGGTCACATCCCCATGTGACTAACACCCAAAGAGTTCTGGGTTTGATCATGTTATGCTTGTGAGAGAGGTTTCAGTCAACGGGTCTGCAACATTCAGATCCGTATGTACTTGGCAAATTTCTATGTCATCTTGTGGATGCAACTACTACGCTACATTTGGAGCCATTTCAAATAACTGTTCTACTTGGAGCTATTCTAAATTGTTGCTCCATTATACGTATCCGGTATCTCTACTCAGAGCTATCCGGATAGGTGTTAAGCTTGCATCGACGTAACTCTTTACGTCGAACTCTTTATCACCTCCATAACCGAGAAACATATCCTTATTCCTCTAAGGATAATTTAGACCACTATCTGGTGATCTACTCCTAGATTACCTTTGTACCCTCTTGCCAGATATGTGGCAAGGCACACATCAGGTGCGGTACTCAGCATGGCACACCGTATAGAGCCTATGACAAAAGCATAGGGGACGACCTTCGTCCTTCCTCTTTCTTCCGTCGTGGTCGAGCTTTAAGTCTTAACTTCATACCTTACAACTCAGGCAAGAACTCCTTCTTTGACTGATCCATCTTGAACACCTTCAAGATCATGTCAAGGTATGTGCTCATTTGAAAGTACCATTAAGCGTTTTGATCTATCCTCATAGATCTTGATGCTCAACGTTCAAGTAGCTTAATCCAGGCTTTCCATTGAAAAACACTTTTCAAATAACTCTGCATGCTTTCTAGAAATTCTACGTCATTTCTGATCAACAATATGTCAACAACATATATTCATCAGAAATTCTATAGTGCTCCCACTCACTTCTTTGGAAATACAAGTTTCTCATAAACTTTGCATACACCCAAAATCTTTGATCATCTCATCAAAGCATACATTCCAACTCCGAGATGCTTACTCCAGTCCTTAGAAGGATTGCTGGAGCTTTGCATACTTGTTAGCATCTTTCAGGATTGACAAAACCTTCTATTGTATCACATACAACTTTTCTTACGAAAACTTGGTAAGAAAACTTGTTTTGACATCCATCTGCAAGATTTCATAATCGAAAAATACAGCTAATGCTAACATGATTCCGACGGACTTAAGCATCGCTATGGGTGAGAAATTCTCATCGTAGTCAACTCCTTGAACTTGTCGGAAAAAACATCTTAACGACAAGTCGAGCTTTCTTAATGGTGATACTTACCATCATTGTCCGTCTTCCTTTTAAAATCCATATGTACCTAACAGCCTTACGACCATCAAGTAGTTCTTCCAAAGTCTACACTTTGTTTTCATATATGGATCCTCTCTCGGATTATATGGCCTCGAGCCATTTTGGAATCCAGGCCCACCATCGCTTCTCCATAGCTCGTAGGTTCATTGCTGTCTAGCAACATGACTTCCAAGACAGGATTACGTACCACTCTGAAGTAGTATGCATCCTTGTCATCCCACAAGGTTTGGTAGTGACTTGATCTGAAGTTTCATGATCACTATCATAAGCTTCTACTTCAATTGGTGTAGGTGCCACAAGAACAACTCCCTGTACCCTGCCACACACTAGTTGAAGAGACGGTTCAATAACCTCATCAAGTCTCCACCATCCTCCCACTCGATTCTTTTGAGAGAAACTTTTCCTCGAGAAAGGACCCGATTCTAGAAACAATCCCTTATTGCTTTCGGATCTGAGACAAGAGGTATACCCAACTGTTTTGGGTGTCCTATGAAGATGCATTTATCCGCTTTGGGTTCGAGCTTATCAGCCTGAAACTTTTTCACATAAGCGCCGCAGCCCCAAACTTTTAAGAAATGACAGCTTAGGTTTCTCTAAACCATAGTTCATACGGTGTCATCTCATCGGAATTACGTGGTGCCCTATTTAAAGTGAATGTGGTTGTCTCTAATGCATAACCCATAAGCTATCATGGTAATTCGATAAGAGACATCATGGTATGCATCATATCCAATAGGGTGCAGTTATGATGTTCGGACACACCATCACACTACGGTGTTCCAGGCCGTATTAGTTGTGAAACAATTTCCACAATGTCTTAATTCTGTGCCAAACTCATAATTCAGATATTCATCTCTATGATCATATCATAGATATTTTATCCTCTTGTCACGACGATCTCTCACCTTCACCCTGAAATTACTTGAACCTTTCAATAATTCAGACTCGTGATTCATCAAGTAAATATACTCAACATCTACTCAAATCATCTGTGAAGTAAGAACATAACGATATCCACTACACGCCTCAGCACTCATTGGACTGCACGCATCAAAACGTATTACTTCCAACAAGTTGCTTTCTAGTTCCATTTTACTGAAAATGAGGCTTTCAGTCATCTTGCCCATGTGGTATGATTTGCATGTCTCAAGTGATTCAAAATCAAGTGAGTCCAAACGGTCCATTTGCATGGAGTTTCTTCATGCATATACACCAATAGACATGGTTCGCAAGTCTCAAACTTTTCAAAAACGAGTGAGCCCAAAGATCCATCAACATGGAGCTTCTTCATGCGTTTTATACCGATATGACTCAAATTGCAGTGCCACATTGTGTGGTACTATCATTACTATCTTATACCTTTGGCATGAAAATGTGTATCACTACGATCGAGATTCAATAAACCATTCATTTTAAGTGCAAGACCATTGAAGGTATTATTCAAATAAACAGAGTAACCATTATTCTCCTTAAATGAATAACCGTATTGCGATAGACATAATCCAATCACGTCTATGCTCAACGCAAACACCAATCACGATGGTAGAGGGAGCGTGCGATGCTTGATCACATCAAGCTTGGGAAAAACTTCCAACACATATCGCCAGCTCACCTTTAGCTAGTCTCCGTTTACTCCGCAGCCTTTTATTTCGAGTTTACTAACACTTAGCAACCGAACCGGTATCTAATACCATGGTGCTACTAGGAGTACTAGTAAAGTACACATTAACACAATGTATATCCAATATACTTCTATCAACCTTGCCAGCCTTCTCATCTACCAAGTATCTAGGGTAATTCTGCTCCAGTGGCTGTTCCCCTTATTACATAAGCACTTAGTCTCGGGTTTGGGTTCAACTTTGGGTTTCTTCACTAGAGCAGCAGCTGATTTGCCGTTTCATGAAGTATCCCTTCTTGCCCTTGCCCTTCTTGAAACTAGTGGTTTCACCAACCATCAACAATTGATGCTCCTTCTTGATTTCTACTTTTGTGGTGTCAAAAATCGCGAATATCTCAAGGATCATCATATATGTCCCTGATATATTATAGTTCATCACGAAGCTCTAGCAGCTTGGTGGTAATGACTTCGGAGAAACATCACTATCTCATCTGGAAGATCAACTCCCACTTGATTCAAATGATTGTTGTACTCAGACAATCTGAGCACAAGCTCAACAATTGAGATTTTCTCCCTTAGTTTGCAGGCTAAGAAAATCGTCAGAGGTCTTATACCTCTTGACGTGGGCATGAGCCTGAAATCCCAATTTCAGCCCTCGAAACATCTCATATGTTTCGCGATGTTTTAAAACGTCTTCGGTGCCTCAACTCTAAACCGTTTAACTGAACTATCACGTAGTTATCAAAATGTGTATGTCAGATGTTCGCAACATCCACAGACGACGTTCGAGGTTTAGCACACTGAGCGGTGCATTAAGGACATAAGCCTTCTATGAAGCAATGAGGACAATCCTCAATTTACGGACCTAGTCCGCATAATTGCTACTATCAACTTTCAACTAAATTTTCTCTAGGAACATATCTAAACAGTAGAACTGAAGCGCGAGCTACGACATAATTTGCGAAGACCTTTTGACTATGTTCAGGATAATTAAGTTCATCTTATGAACTCCCACTTAGATAGACATCCCTCTAGTCATCTAAGTGATTACATGATCCGAGTCAACTAGGCCGTGTCCGATCATCACGTGAGACGGACTAGTCATCATCGGTGAACATCTTCATGTTGATCGTATCTACCATACGACTCATGCTCGACCTTTCGGTCTCTTGTGTTCCGAGGCCATGTCTGTACATGCTAGGCTCGTCAAGTTAACCTAAGTGTTTCGCATGTGTTCCGAGGCCATGTCTGTACATGCTAGGCTCGTCAACACCCGTTGTATTCGAACGTAAGAATCTATCACACCCGATCATCACGTGGTGCTTTGAAACGACGAACTTTCGCAACGGTGCACAGTTAGGGGGAACACTTTCTTGAAATTTTAATGAGGGATCATCTTATTTACTACTGTCGTTCTAAGCAAATAAGATGCAAAAACATGATAAACATCACATGCAATCAAAAAAACAGTGACATGATATGGCCAATATCATACAGCTCCTTTGATCTCCATCTTGGGGCTCCATGATCATCTTGTCACCGGCATGACACCATGATCTCCATCATCACGATCTCCATCATGTCTCCATGAAGTTGTCTCGCCAACTTATTACTTCTACTACTATGGCTACCGGTTAGCAATAAAGTAAAGTAATTACATGGCGTTGTTCAATGACACGCAGGTCATACAATAAATAAAGACAACTCCTATGGCTCCTGCCGGTTGTCATACTCATCGACATGCAAGTCGTGATTCCTATTACAAGAACATGATCAATCTCATACATCACATATCATTCATCACATTCTTCTTGGCCATATCACATCACATAGCATACCCCTTGTAAAAACAAGTTAGACGTCCTCTAATTGTTGTTTGCATGTTTTACGTCTATGGGTTTCTAGCAAGAACGTTTCTTACCTACGCAAAAACCACAACGTGATATGCCAATTGCTATTTACCCTTCATAAGGACCCTTTTCATCGAATCCGATCCGACTAAAGTGGGAGAGACAGACACCCGCTAGCCACCTTATGCAACTAGTGCATGTCAGTCGGTGGAACCAGTCTCATGTAAGAGTACGTGTAAGGTCGGTCCGGGCCGCTTCATCCCACGATGCCGCCGAATCAAGATTGGACTAGTAATGGTAAGCATATTGAACAAAATCAACGCCCACAACTACTTTGTGTTCTACTCGTGCATTGAAACTACGCATAGACCTAGCTCATGATGCCACTGTTGGGGAACGTAGCAGAAATTCAAAATTTTCCTACGTGTCACCAAGATCTATCTATGGAGAGACCAGCAACGAGGGGAAGGAGAGTGCATCTACATACTCTTGTAGATCGCTAAGCGGAAGCATTCAAGAGAACGGGGTTGAAGGAGTCGTACTCGTCGTGATCCAAATCACCGGAGATCCTAGTGCCGAACGGACGGCACCTCCGCGTTCAACACATGTACAGCCCGGTGATGTCTCCCATGCCTTGATCCAGCAAGGAGAGAAGGAGAGGTTGAGGAAGACTCCATCCAGCAGCAGCACGACGGCGTGGTGGTGGTGGAGGAGTGTGGTACTCCAGCAGGGATTCGCCAAGCACCGCAAGAGACGAGGAGGAAGAGAGGTAGGGCTGCGCCAGGAAGAGGTCAAAACTCATGTGTTGGCAGCCCCAAAGACCTCAACTATATATAGGGGAGAGGGAGGGGGCTGCGCCCCCACCTAGGGTTCCACCCTAGGGGCGGCGGCCAGCCCAGATCCCATCTGGTGGGGCGGCCAAGGGGGGGGGGAAGAGGGGAAAGTTGCCCCCCAAGCTAGGTGGGGCGCCCCCTACCCAAACCCTAGGCGCCTTGGGCCCTTGTGGGGGGCGCACCAGCCCACCTGGGGCTGGTCCCCTCCCACACTTGGCCCATGCAGACCTCCGGGGCCGGTGGCCCCACTTGGTGGACCCCCGGGACCCTCCTGGTGGTCTCGGTATGTTACCGATAAAACCCGAAACTTTTCCGGTGACCAAAACAGGACTTCCCATATATAAATCTTTACCTCCGTACCATTCCGGAACTCCTCGTGACGTCCGGGGTCTCATCCGGGACTCCGAACAATATTCGGTAACCACGTATATCTATTCCCTATAACCCTAGCGTCACCGAACCTTAAGTGTGTAGACCCTACGGGTTCGGGAACCATGCAGACATGACCGAGATAACTCTCTGGTCAATAACCAACAGCGGGATCTGGATACCCATGTTGGCTCCCACATGTTCCACGATGATCTCATCGGATGAACCACGATGTCAAGGACTTAATCAATCCCGTATACAATTCCCTTTGTCTAGCGGTACGATACTTGCCCGAGATTCGATCGTCGGTATCCCGATACCTTGTTCAATCTCGTTACCGGCAAGTCTCTTTACTCGTTCCGTAACACATCATCCCGTGATCAACTCCTTGATCACATTGTGCACATTATGATGATGTCCTACCAAGTGGGCCCAGAGATACCTCTCCATTTACACGGAGTGACAAATCCCAGTCTTGATTCGTGCCAACCCAACAAACACTTTCGGAGATACCTGTAGTGTACCTTTATAGCCACCCAGTTACGTTGTGACGTTTGGCACACCCAAAGCACTCCTACGGTATCCGGGAGTTGCACAATCTCATGGTCTAAGGAAATGATACTTGACATTAGAAAAGCTTTAGCATACGAACTACATGATCTTGTGCTAGGCTTAGGATTGGGTCTTGTCCATCACATCATTCTCCTAATGATGTGATCCCGTTATCAACGACATCCAATGTCCATGGTCAGGAAACCGTAACCATCTATTGATCAACGAGCTAGTCAACTAGAGGCTTACTAGGGACATGCTGTTGTCTATGTATCGACACATGTATCTGAGTTTCCTATCAATACAATTCTAGCATGGATAATAAACGATTATCATGAACAAGGAAATATAATAATAACTAATTTATTATTGCCTCTAGGGCATATTTCCAACACATAATGCTTTTGGTAAATTGTATCCTCTGTTTTCTCAACCATGCTTTGTTTTCGAGCTGGTGGTATTTACGATTGAAGCTTGTGGTATATGTTTCCACGATACCCTGACGGGTTGAACTTATGCCTTTCTTAATCTATGTGAACCCGAAAGTTTTCACGGGTCATACTCCTCTGGTAATTCACCAGGTAGGTTTTGACACTGAAATCATTTTTATCTAGAGCACTGAATGAAAGGTTATGCATTGAAGAAGTGGGAGTCGACCTTGAACTTTGTGTTCATGCCCATGGACACGATGTAGATCTTATCATTAAAGCTTCTCTTAAATTAATTTTTTTCCTTGGTATAAGTTCTTATATCTGGGATCCGGCCTTTTGCAATCGTGGTTTCGACCATATGTTCTTCTTTGACCCCATTTCACGGGCAAGTTTAAGCACTTGTCTTCTGTGGATCAATACACCAGTCCAACCTTTACTTTGATCTTTCGTCGAGTATTACACCATGGTACCTCGATAATATCAAGTACTACATAACCTATTATGAGTTCTTCATCAAGTACTACATTCTCACTCATTCCAATTTTTCACGGGCTTTGAGTTATTAAACACTCAAAAACCGATAACTGAACCGAGTCCACGCTATGGTTCAACAACTATTATAAATCTTATTTGCTTACGAGTTTGTACCCGATCACATCCTTCCTACCCTATTTGGCTATATCATTATTGTGATGATTTTAACTGTGCTACCTGGTCCTTATTCCCGGAGCACAACTTTCGACGATGAGCTAAGCTTACATCGATCTTCCTCATCATACCACTTTGCCTTAAACAACGAGCTTGGTTTCGAGTTTGTGTCATACCCTTGGGTTTAATAACCTTCCGCCTCATCATTCATTTGGCTTGATGTCATCGCTGACCGGTTACATCTTCATGAAATATCTCAACAATTGTGTCGTGATCATCATAGGCATTTTGAGCTCTTCCAGGATGTCAATTGAGTTCATTATGAGAAATACCATCCTTGCCCTCGATGATCTGTGTTATCATCGACCACTTTATTGACTTCCCTCCAACACAAACTTATTCATGTTTTGTGTTATACTTTGAGATCCTTGCTATCCAGCAATTATTCTTCTTTACCTTGGAGTATTACTATCTTATATGTCAAGAAGGTCGTGACAATTGCTCCACCTCTTTAGAATTATTGGTATAGTGATACTTCTCACCATCACCATTCTTTCTTGGTTCCTGTGTTGATTCTAGTCGGGATACCAACAGATGAATGGTGCTGCTTGGATTCTGCACTTCTAGCAACCATATTGCTTTGAAGTTAATGGTCGACATTTCATTCTTAGACCATTGGTTATAGAATCACCATTCTTACATCGGTCATGCTACCTAAGCCCATATTTCAGGTGCACCTTTCAACCAATGTTTAATTGGGTATGTTTTCCACGAGCATACCTCATTATATCATTTGATCTGACAAATGTTATCTCCCTATTCACATAATTGTGGAAATCCATCTTTTGGAAATCTCGATGAATTGTCGCTAAATTCATCAGCTGCCTCCTCACCCTCTCCTTGTTTTAATGATGAACCCTTGTTTTGGAACTCGCTTCCATAGTTCATTTTCCGAGAATCTTACAATGTCATCTCGTCAAATTGTGCCACACCTTTTCTTCTCAGGCATCCTAAGTCTGAGGTACCATGACACCAATCAGATCTAAATCTCGGTCAAATATGATGGTTAGAACATTTTCCAAGAGTCATAACATTGGTCCTTACATGGCTCGGTAAGGTGATGTCATCCTAGTACACTTGGCAGGAGGACCTATTGTTATAGTTTCCATTTTAGCAAGGTTAACCATTCTTCCATGAGGAAATTGTAAGACTTATTCTATAAGTTGTTCCTGATGAATCCTTTGTATATCCAAGTCCAACCTTTTCTTGAAGACCATGTCAATGATATCTCGAAGCATGCCTGCGGTACTCCGTTTTTTTAAACAAGAACATTTGAAGCCCAATGCTAAATGATTCTTGCTCAATTATCCAAACACCGTTGTATGGGTAATGTCATTAAATTTCTCTCCCCTACCTAAAGAGTTTTCTACCTTATATCCTGTCATGGATATCATGATTTGCTTGTCCTTGGAAAGGATATACCCTTGAATATGTGTTTAAACACATTTTCCTTTCCATTGTTCTGTTTAATCTGATAATCACATTTTCCTTTCCATTATTTTGTTTAACCTTCTTGAGGTTTATATGATCTAAGCAGTAACAAGTCACTGCTTTTGTAAGCACCTCGGTGTACAACTTTGTCAGTAAGAACCTGTAACTATTGTTGATGACATTCCGGTATCCACCGATGGACGAGAACTTTGCCTAATGGTCCGCCTCGTTCAACGAGCAGGAAAATGGTTCTCTTCGTCCCTCGCCCTTGGTACCGAGGTTGTTGCCGACATAACTAACAGGCTATCCTCTGACATGCCTTGCTTACATGATCGTGCAAGACGTCACCGCCCTTCCTACTTTTAACCCACATGGTGGGCCCATAACCCACAGTTCTACAGGATCGAAACCTGACTCTCCTGTACATCCCTGCTTCAAAGTTATCCCTTATGCTTGGCTTCGTAGGTAATTCGCGAGCCACCTTCCTACTGCTCTATTATGGTATTAGACGCAATGCTTACTCTCGCCGCTCTGAACCCTTTTCTCACTCTGGTTCAGACTTTGAGCAGCTATCTATCCGCTTGGACCCTCTCATTGTACCTTCGTATTATACTCTCGATGTATTTTATATGTTCAACTCGAGGGATAATCTTATGCTCATTCATGGTTAACCCCAGATTGTTTCCCTCGTAAGCATGTTGTCGTAGCCGAGCTGCCCCTTACCTATTCGTAAGTACGTTGGAGTTCCCGAAGAAAAGGATGATGACTTCCTCATGATGACCTGAAGCAGAGGAATGAAGGCGTCGATGTAAAGGATCGACCTCTTCGAGAAGAGCAACCAAGACCGAGAAGACTCGATAGAATTTCATAGCCACATCTTTCCCTTACTCCCCTCTTAAATCTCGGGACGAGATTTCTTGTAGTGGAGGAGAATTGTGACGCCCAGATAATCAAGCTACAGTAACCCTCTGGTAATGATGCCACATCACCACGATTATTGTTGCTAATCTCGTGTTAGTTCAGACCCGAGCCAAATTCAAATTTCAATTAAAGTCAAACATTAAAAGTTTTCAATTGTCAAATAAAAAATGTTCAAATTGTAGCAAATAAATCATAATCAATTATGGTGGAGGAACCACACTTTTATGAAATGATTAAATACTCTAAAGTGAATAAAACCATAGCAAAACAATTATTCAAATGATTTTAAATAATAAACAAATGTTAAACTAGTCTAATTGACCACCAAACTTTTTATGGTAGAGGGATGTTCTGAAACCTTATTTTAGGAGCTATGGTCATATTTTATAAAAACTAAAATAAAGTGTGACTAAACTAAAACAGAAAAGAATAAATAAAAAAGAAAAGACAAAAGGTAAAACAAAACAAAAAAAGGGATATTTCGGGTGCACCTTTCAACCAATGTTTAATTGGGTATGTTTTCCACGAGCATACCTCATTATATCATTTGATCTGACAAATGTTATCTCCCTATTCACATAATTGTGGAAATCCATCTTTTGGAAATCTCGATGAATTGTCGCTAAATTCATCAGCTGCCTCCTCACCCTCTCCTTGTTTTAATGATGAACCCTTGTTTTGGAACTCGCTTCCATAGTTCATTTTCCCGAGAATCTTACAATGTCATCTCGTCAAATTGTGCCACACCTTTTCTTCTCAGGCATCCTAAGTCTGAGGTACCATGACACCAATCAGATCTAAATCTTGGTCAAATATGATGGTTAGAACATTTTTCCAAGAGTCATAACATTGGTCCTTACATGGCTCGGTAAGGTGATGTCATCCTAGTACACTTGGCTGGATAATTAAATGTGTCACTAATGAACGGGACCCACCTGTCAGGTTGACCACGTCAACTGTTGACGTCATGATGACGTCAGCAAACACTATTCTGGATAATGTTGAATTAAAATAATTAAATAAATCCTTAAAATGATTTAATTCTTTTAAAATTAATATAAAATAAACCGTAGCTCGGATGAAAAAACATTGTACATGAAAGTTGCTCAGAACGACGAGAGGAATCCGGATACGCAACCCATTCGTCCGCCACGCATCCCTAGCATAGCGAACACGCAACTTTTCCCCCTCCAATTCGTTTGTCCGAAAATGCGAAACACCGGAGATATTTTCCCGGATGTTTCCCCCCTTCACCGGTACCGCCTCTTACCGCGTTAGGGCACCCCTAGCACCGCTACTTGTCATGACATGCATCGCTATGCATTTTTTGCTTAATATTTATTGTTTCTTCCCCCTCTTCTGTCGCTAGACACCGAGACCGACGCCGCTGCTACCCAGTACGACTACGGTGTTGACGACCCCTCTCTCTTGCCAAAGCAACCAGGCAAGCCCCCCTTGATCACCGGATATTGCCTACTCTCTTTCTACTGCTTGCATTAGAGTAGTGTAGCATGTTACTACTTTCCGTTATCCTATCTTGATGCATAACCTGTCCTTGCTACTACTGTTGTTACCTTTACCTGCAATCCTAAATGCTTAGTATAGGATGCTAGTGTTCCATCAGTGGCCCTACACTCTTGTCTGTCTGCCATGCTATACTACTGGGCCGTGATCACTCGGGAGGAGTAATCACGGGCATATGATATATACTTATACTATTACATTACTTATGATACTATTCGGAGATGGGGGCTGAAGGGGCAGGTGGCTCCATCCTGGTAGAGGTGGGCCTGGGTTCCCGACGGCCCCCGACTGTTGCTTTGTGGCAG
Source organism: Triticum dicoccoides (assembly GCF_002162155.2). Taxonomy (NCBI): domain Eukaryota; kingdom Viridiplantae; phylum Streptophyta; class Magnoliopsida; order Poales; family Poaceae; genus Triticum; species Triticum dicoccoides. The sequence continues at coordinate 517,059,981 of NC_041386.1, forward strand.
AGCGACAGGGCAGGTTGAGGCCACCTAGGAGAGAGGTGGGCCTGGCCCTGGTCGGTGTTCGCGGATACTTAACACGCTTAACGAGATCTTGGTATTTGATCTGAGTCTGGCTACTGGCCTATACGCACTAACCATCTACGCGGGGACAATTATGGGCACTCGACGTTGTGGTATCAGTCGAAGCCTTCGTGACGTCAGCGTCTGAGCGGCGCGCGCCGGGTTGGACTGGAACGCCTGCTCTTGTATAAGGGAGGCAAGGTCTGCTCACCGGCCGCGTACGCAACGTGCAGGTGTGCAATGGGTGATGGGCCCAGACCCCTGCGCCATAGGATTTAGAGCGGCGTGCTGACCTCTCTGTTGTGCCTAGGTAGGGCTGCGACGTGTTGATCTTCCGAGGCCGGGCATGACCCAGACAAGTGTGTCCGGACAAAGGGGATCGAGCGTGTTGGGAAATGTGGTGCACCCCTACAGGGAAGTTAATCTATTCGAATAGCCATGATCTTCTATAACAGGACGACTTGGAGTTGTACCTTGACCTTATGACAACTAGAACTAGTTACTTAATAAAACACACTCTTCCAAGTGCCAGATACAACCCGATGATCACTCTCTAACAGGGCGACGAGGAGAGGATCGCCGGGTAGGATTATGCTACACGATGCTACTTGGTGAACTTACCATCTACTCTCTTCTCCTGCTGCAAGATGGAGGTTACCAGAGGCGTAGTATTCGAAAGGACTAGCTATCCCCCCTTATTCCGGCATTCTGCGGTTCAGTCCACATATGATACCCTTAATCCATTTGATACCAATGCATACATATGTAGTGTAGCTCCTTGCTTGCAAGTACTTTGGATGAGTAGTCACGGTTGCTTTTCTCCCCCTTTTCCCCCTTTCCTATACCCGTTTGCTGCGACCAGACGTTGGAGTCCAGGAGCCAGACGCCACTGTCGATGACGACTACTACTACTTGGGAGGTGCCTACTACTACATGCAGCCCGCTGACGATGACCAGGAGTAGTTTAGGAGGATCCCAGGCAGGAGACATGCACCTCTTTCGATCTGTATCCCAGTTTGTGCTAGCCTTCTTAAGGCAAACTTGTTTAACTTATGTCTATACTCAGATATTGTTGCCTCCGCTGACTCGTCTATGATCGAGCCCTTGTATTCGAACCCTCGAGGCCCCCTGGCTTGTAATATGATGCTTGTATGACTTATTTTATTTGTAGAGTTGTGTTGTGATATCTTCCCGTGATTCCCTGATCTTGATCATACACATTTGCGTGTATGATTAGTGTACGATTGAATCGGGGGTGTCACATCATATCTATAGAGAGAATTTACCTTTACTACCTGTGTCGGGTTATCAAGACCATGTATTTCTTCAATAGGAGATGGATTAAAATTATGCATTTCTTCGACAGGCGGTAAATTAAGACCATGTATTTCTTCAATAGGAGGTAAATTCTTAACATCTTCAGCTTTAATACCCTTTTCTTTCATGGATTTATTTGCCTCTTGTATATCTTCAGGACTGAGAAATAGAACACTTCTCTTCTTCGGAGTTGGTTTAGGAATAGGCTCAGGAAGTGTCAAATTATTTTCATTAGTCAACATATTGTTTAATAGAATTCAGCTTCATCTGGTCTTCTTTCCCTGAAAACAGAACCAGCACAACTATCCAAGTAATCTCTGAAAACATCGGTTAGTCCATTATAAAAGATATCAAGTATTTCATTTTTCTTAAGAGGATGATCAGGCAAAACATTAAGTAATTGGAGAAGCCTCCCCCAAGCTTGTGGGAGACTCGCTTCTTCAATTTGCACAAAATTATATATATCCCTTAAAGCAGCTTGTTTCTTATGAGCAGGGAAATATTTAGCAGAGAAGTAATAAATCATATCCTGGGGACTACGCACACAACCAGGATCAAGAGAATTAAACCATATCTTAGTATCACCCTCTAATGAGAATGGAAATATTTTAAGAATATAAAAGTAGCGAGTTCCCTCATCATTAGTGAACAGAGTGGCTATATCATTTAATTTAGTAAGATATGCCACAACAGTTTCAGATTCATAACCATAAAAAGGATCAGATTCAACCAAAGTAATTATATCAGGATCAACAGAGAATTCATAATCCTTATGAGTAACATAGATAGGTGAAGTAGCAAAAGCAGGGTCAGGTTTCATTCTAGCATTAAGTGATTGCTGCTTCCATTTAGTTAACAACCTCTTTAGATCATATCTACCATTGCAAGCAAGAATAGCTCTAGCTGATTCTTCATCCAGAACATAACCCTCAGGAACAACAGGCAATTCATATTTATTAGGGGGAGAGTCTTCATCATCACTTTCATCAGTATTATCAGTTTCAATAATTTTATTCTCTCTAACCCTAGCAAGTTGTTCATCAAGAAATTCACCAAGTGGCAGTGTAGTATCAAGCATAGAAGTAGTTTCATCATAAGTATCATGCATAGTAGAAGTGACATCATCAATAACATGCGACATATCAGAATGAATAGCATAAGCAGGTTTAGGTGTCGCAAGCTTACTCAAAACAGAAGGTGAATCAAGTGCAGAGCTAGATGACAGTTCCTTAATTCCCCTCGTAGTTGAGGAATAAATATTGGTTTTTGGATCTCTCAAGTTCTTCATAATAATAAGCAGATATAAATCCCAAGTGACTCAAAGATTAGAGCTATGCTCCGCGGCAACGGCGCCAGAAAATAGTCTTGATAACCCACAAGTATAGGGGATCGCAACAGTTTTCGAGGGTAAAGTATTCAACCCAAATTTATTGATTCGACACAAGGGGAGCCAAAGAATATTCTCAAGTATTAGCAGCTGAGTAGTCAATTCAACCACACCTGAAAACTTAATACCTGCAGCAACGTATTTAGTAGCAAAGTAATATGATAGTAGTGGTAACGATAGCAAAAGGTAATGATAACAAAAGTAATGTTTTTGGTGTTTTGTAGTGATTATAGCAATAGCAACGGAAAAGTAAATAAGCGAAAAACAATATATGGAAAGCTCGTAGGCAATGAATCGGTGATAGAGAATTATGCCGGATGCGCTTCATCATGTAACAGTCATAACCTAGGGTGACACAAAACTAGCTCCAATTCATTAATGTAATGTAGGCATGTATTTCGAATATAGTCATACGTGCTTATGGAAAAGAACTTGCATGACATCTTTTGTCCTACCCTCCCGTGGCAGCGGGGTCCTAGCGGAAACTAAAGGATATTAAGGCCTCCTTTTAATAGAGTACCAGACCAAAGCATTAACACATAGTGAATACATGAACTCCTCAAACTACGGTCATCACCGGGAGTGGTCTCGATTATTGTCACTTCGGGGTTGACGGATCATAACACATAGTAGGTGACTATAGACTTACAAGATAGGATCAAGAACTCTCATATATTGATGAAAACATAATAGGTTCAGATCTGAAATCATAGCACTCGGGCCCTAGTGACAAGCATTAAGCATAGCAAAGTCGTAGCAACATTAATCTCAGAACATAGTGGATACTAGGGATCAAACCCTAACGAAACTAACTCGATTACATGATAAGTCTCATCCAACCCATCACCGTCCAACAAGCCTATGATGGAATTACTCACGCACGGCGGTGAGCATTATGAAATTGGTGATGGGGGATGGTTGATGATGACGACGGCGACGGATTCCCCTCTCCGGAGCCCCGAGCGGACTTCAGATCAGCCCTACCAAGAGAGTTCAGGGCCTGGCGACGGCTCCGTATCGTAAAACATGATGAATCTTTCTTTCTTTATTTTTTTCTCCCCGAAAGTAAATATATAGAATTAGGGTTGAGGTCGGAGAAGTTCCAGGGGCCCACGAGGTAGGGGGGCGCGCCCAGGGGGGCAGGCCCGCCCCCACCCTCATGGCTAGGGTGTGGGCCCCCTGGTCTTGATATTTTGTCAGTATTTTGTATTATTTTCAAAAAGACGCTCCATGGAGTTTCAGGTCATTCCGAGAATTTTTGTTTCTACACATAAATAACACAATGGCAATTCTGATGAAAACAGTGTCAGTCCGGGTTAGTTCCATTCACATCATGCAAGTTAGAGTCAAAAATAAAAGCAAACGTGTTTGAAAAAGTAGATACGACGAAGACGTATCAGACCCAAGGCCGAACTGTTGTATGACTTGGGTCGGGACCAGAGGTCGTTTTAGATGCGTGATTGTATTTTGATTGAGTAATGCAAGAATTATTTCCGCAAAAGAAAAATCATTGCAACACAATTGGTAATCCAAGATCTATTGTACCATGATATGAGTTCGAAGCACGGGAACAACATTGGATGATCCCAGATGCAATTTCTGTTGAATGTAGCGCATCCACCGCGCCCAAACGTTGACGCCAGCCCGGTTTACGTAAAGGCTATAGGGTTGGCGTATTCTGCTGTCGCCTCCCGTATAAACCCTACATCTCCAGCAATGGCGGGAACCCCAATTCCACATCCCCCGTTCCCCGCCTTTCCGCCTCTCCAGTCCCCATCCCCTCTCTCTCCCATCCTCTCCGGCGATGAGCTCGGTCGGGCGCGGCGGCAAGCGACGGGCGGGGCCTCCCGCAGCCCCATCCCCGCTGGCGGCGAAGCGGGCCCAGCCCATGCCGCCTGGCGCCCCACAGCCGCCTCCACCGGCTGCCGCGGCGGCGGCGGAGGAGGATATGATGGACGAGGACGTTTTCCTGGACGAGACTATCCTCGCGGAGGACGAGGCGGCGCTGCTGCTGCTCGACCGCGACGAGGCCCTCGCCTCCCGTCTTTCCAGGTGGAAGCGCCCCGCCCTCCCCGCCGACCTCGTCTCCGGTTGCTCCCGCTCCGTCGGTACGGCCCCATTCCCATGCCCGCCCGTCTTCCATCCCGAGCCTGGTTAGTTCAGCCTGCGTGGAAGGTGTAACTCGGGGCAGATCGAGTATTTTGCTCTTAAGCAACTGCCAATTGGCTAGGGGTTTGGTGTTCTTTGGTCCACAATGCCGCTTTAACCGAATTCATCTTGTTGATGCCTGGACTCGGGGACCTCTGGGATTTTGCGCATACAGCTTGTCGATTCAGTGCAGTTTAGGCTTAATCAACTTCCACATTTTGGTTGATGTGTCGATTGGATTAGTGAACACTAATAACTTTTTTGTTGTTGTCGTGGGAAATGGACCTTTTGAGTGTGCCAGGTGAACTGTGAAGATGTGCTTTGAAAAATAAATGCTTTGCACTGGATGCGTGGGAGGCGATTGAATGTAAACCTGTAACCGGTGCATTGCAGATTGTGAGATTATATGCAAAAGTCAAATGGAGTTATTTCTGGTCTGGAATTAGCAAAGCTTTTGTATTCAAAGAGGCATCAAATCCTTCCCTGTCTTGGCTGTACTTCTCACATTTCTGCTCGCAGTCTGGGTGGTGTCGTTGGGTCTCAGAATCACTATTATTTTGGATAGATACACGTAACTGCACGTTTGCATAATTGTTGATTTGTTTTCTAGTTCGTACAGACAATATAAAATTTAAAGCTCATGAATTGGGTTCTGAAGTGTCCCTCTCTCTTATGAAGGTCCATGAACCTCCATACAGTCTGCACACTGTATGATTTTATAACATGTTAATTACATGGGGGACACAAAGAGGAAATGCCGCATCCACCGATGGCAAAATAAAATAAAAGTTTTAGGCTGTGCTCTGGAAGGATTGTTTGTTATAGCACTAATAGTTGCTAGCCGTTTTGTTAATCTAAATTGGATAAAGCTTTATGTTAGATATACAGCTTCATCTTATTATTGATGTTGTTCCCTTCTGTTTGATTTTCCAGCTTTTCAGCAGCTGGATATAGATTATGTTATTGGTGAGAGCCACAAAGAGTTTCTGCCCAACTCTTCTGGTCCTGCGGCTATAATCAGGATTTTTGGTGTCACCAGAGAAGGTTATATGTTTCTGTGTTCATATGATTATTCTTCATCATGCGGCTTGTGCTGACGTGTGATACTATCTTATTATGTTCTCAGGTCACAGTGTGTGCTGTCAGGTGCATGGGTTTGAACCATATTTCTACATCAGCTGCCCGCCTGGAATGAGCCCTGATGATATTTCAGGCTTCAAACAAACACTAGAGGTTTCTACTTCTATCCTATTTTAAGTTGGCCCTTCTGCTCAATGAAGGAACTTCGGAAGTACATTCTTTCCTTATACCACTCTTCACAATGGTTTACAGGCGAGGATGAAGGAATCAAATAGGAATAGCAGTGTGCAAAGATTTGTGAAGAGTGTTGAGCTTCTGCAGAAGCAGACAATTATGCATTACCAGCCAAATAAATCTCAGTCCTTCCTCAAGATAGTAGTTGCCCTACCTACAATGGTTGCTAGCTGTCGTGGTCAGTGGTAGTTTAAGAAAAGTACACTTATTTTCCTTTGTCAATTGGCCTCGTTACCTCTATTTTCAATGAATAACCTTTAAGTCTAAAGAAGACTTTCATTTGCTTGCCTGCTAATTATTGTGTGAATCTTTTATCTTTACTTTGTACCCACCTTCTTTGACTTTTCTGCATCTGTGGCTAGCATCATCATCGCATTTTATGGCTTACCAAAATTGACATATTTTGTGTGTGCATTATAGGCATCCTTGAAAGGGGCATAACGATTGGCAGTCTTGGTTCAAAGAGTTTCGTGACATATGAAAGCAACATTCTCTTTGCCCTTCGCTTTATGATTGACTGCAACATTGTTGGTGGCAATTGGATTGAACTTCCTGCTGGGAAGTATAGAAAAGCAACTCGCGTCATGTCCTATTGCCAGCTAGAGTTGGATTGCCTGTATCCTCCATAGTGAATTTAATGCCTCCATCCTTATTTCTAAATCATGATATTGTTCATTCGGTCATTCCTTAAGTCAACCAACAGATATTCAGATTTGGTAAGCCATGCTCCTGAAGGGGAATACTCTAAGATGGCCCCCTTTCGCATATTAAGTTTTGACATCGAATGTGCTGGTCGCAAAGGACACTTCCCAGAACCAACTCATGATCCGGTTATTCAGGTTTGTTTCATTATTGTCGTATTTTGATAAGCCACTACATTTAATTTCCGATGTGAATGCCTTTATGTGCATATTATCTTGACATGCTTCCTTGGATTGAAATAGATTGCTAATTTGCTCACGCTTCAAGGCGAAGCCCAGCCTTTTGTACGGAATGTCATGACTCTTAAATCATGTTCTCCCATTGTCGGAGTGGATGTAATGTCATTTGACACAGAGCGAGATATTCTACTTGCTTGGAGGGTGAGTGTTGCCTCATTCTGAGTTAACAGTGTCAGTTTTTTTTGCGATCTATGATTGTATACAGATATAACCTGTATCCATGGTGAAAAAACATGTTTTTTTGTTGGTTTCTTTATATATACAGTTTGCTTTTTTTTTCTTCATATTACACTCTTCCAAAGTCAAATACATCATCTGATGGCAGACAAGTAACTTTATTGATATCAGCCCTGTTCTGCTTTGGTATTTTGCAGGATTTAATACGCGAGGCAGATCCTGATATTATAATTGGATACAATATCTGCAAATTTGATCTGCCATATCTTATTGACGTACATAAACTTTTGTAAAGTTTGAATGCTCTTACTCATTGCCCAACCTGGCAATTTTCTATCTCTTAGTATATGGTTTCACATATTTGCAGAGAGCTGAAGTTCTCAAGATAGTGGAGTTTCCACTACTTGGTCGAATCAGAAATAGCCGTGTCCGTGTCCGTGATACCACCTTCAACTCAAGGTTATTTTTTTGAGTGCTAGTCTTTGTGCATTTTATATTTGTTCGCTGTAGTCCATGTTAGTTTGCCCATAGTGCACTGTAGACCACTAAGTAGTATTCATTATCATTTGTGTTTGCCCATTATGGTCAAATAGCTGTGCAATTCTCCAAATTCTCCAAGTTCTGTTTGGTTATTTCCAGCGAGCCACTATGTTGCTGTTTCCTTTATTTTTAACTTGTGTGCCTACATATGCAGTCCATGTTTGATTGATTCCAGTGATGCATAATTTCTGATTTCAGATTTAGCTGAAATTATGCTGATCATGCTAATTTAATGCAAATGATGTCTGATTAATCCTTGTTTCAGTGCCATCTAATAAGTTTTAGCATTGCCATTCTCAGATATTTTATCCACAGTTTTTCTGCGTTCATATTTACGGGGTCATCCATAGATATCCTCTGTATTTTTTCTGGGGTCTATAATGGAGAAAATTCCTTATTTGACACTCTTAAAATCTGGTTCCTTATTTGACACTGGAAAAGTTTTTCTTCCCTATTTGACACTAGTCCTAAATTTTATTCCCTATACGACACTTCCGTTCATTTTGAGCCTAAACGACACCTGAAAAGACGATTTTGCCCCTCATGCGGTATGTGTGTGCGCGCGTGTGTGCTGTTGCGTGTGTGGGTGCACGCGCACAGGTGTACTGCTGCTGCATGTGTGCTGCTGCACGTGTGTTTGCTACTGCGTGTGTACGTGCGTGCGCGCGCGTGTGTGTGTTGTTGCGTGCCTATGTGCTGCCTGCGTGTGTGCTGCTGCTACTGCGTGTGTGTGTATGTGTGTGTGTGCTGCGTGCGTGTGTGTTGATGCGTGTGCGTGCGTGTGCATGTGTGTTGCTGCGTGTGTGTGCACGCACGCGTGCGTGTTGTTGCGTGTGTGCGCGCGTGCGTGTGTGTTGGTGCATGTGTATGTGTTGCTGCGTGTGTGCTCCTGCCCTCGCATTGATGCTGCGTGTGCGCGCTATTGCCCCCCCACACACACATACCACATGAGGGGCAAAAGAGTCTTTTCAGATGCCATTTAGGCTCAAAATGGACGGAAATGTCATATAGGGAATAAAATTTAGAACTTGTGTCAAATAGGGAAGAAAAACTTTCCAGTGTCAAATAAGGAAGCAGATTTTAGTGTCAAATAAGAAATTTTCTCTCTATAATGGGCTTTCTACAATGCAGTCTTTGTGGAGTAAACATTCGGTTTGCTGTTTATATGCTATTCTTTGCAATGAAGGATAGTTAGGGAAATACCATGATATTATGGACTTCACTATGCTTTGTAATTTTGTACCCTGCCTTAATTGTTGCGTGCTAATGCTATAAGATTTTATGACCCTGCAAGGTGCAATAGCATATATTTTACTAAGACGTTTTGGAAGTTTAAATTGAACTGCCAAAATGTCTTATATTTAGGAACAGAGGGTGTAAAACTCAAGAACTTGCTAGTAGTATTCACATGAAAAAATTATTGATGGCGTGTTCGTTACTCTTATCCAGGCAATATGGTATGCGTGAAAGTAAAGATGTAACTGTTGAGGGAAGGGTACAATTTGATCTTCTGCAGGTTGTGATCTACTGTTTTACACAACTAGACCAGTAGTTTTCATTACTTTTAGTTACATGACAGTATCTCATCTTCTCTTTATCCTTACTTTCTGCATGTGGGCAGGCTATGCAAAGGGATTACAAGCTGAGTTCTTATTCATTGAACTCTGTATCTGCACATTTTCTAGGGGAGCAAGTAAGTCCAACCATTTTAAGTGGCCTTGGTTGCTGTCAGCGCACCCCTAAGTATTGTATTCACTCATATTCATGCCGTTATTATTTAAACTCTCGTTGTGTTATGGGCTAAAATGGTATCCATGCCCATACAAGGGTGCATGACGCAAGTCCCATCTGTTCATTAGTACTGACGGAATCAAACAGATTAGAATTTGGGGAAGAGTTATGCTCTTAGAAAAGGAGGTTGGTTTAGTCAGGGGAATCAAGATAAAAGTTTATTAAGAAGCGAAGATCCTATTCCTGTGGGACAAGCTAAGTCACTTATATAAAGGTCTACTATGTAATTATTTGCATTACACAATGAAATAATTAGAAGTTCTCTAAGTCTCAGAGCCTTTCTAACACATCAGGGACGAGGCCTACAAGTTGTCGAGGACCTTTGACTCTTAACCTACCAAATTATTCCGTCGTGAACCAAGGTCCAGAACACTTCGGACTGGAACTCAGTTTGACTTCACTAAAATAATTCCAAAGTGTGCTAATTGCCTAATTTGATGCAAATGGCTATGTAGTATCGATTTAATACTCTTTTCTTCTTATTGTTCTGATATTAGATTTTCATGCGCAGAAAGAGGACGTTCATCATTCAATCATATCTGATCTTCAAAATGGAAACTCAGAGACACGAAGGCGTCTTGCAGTTTATTGCTTGAAGGTCAGCCTAATTGTTCTTTGAGTCATCTGCTAATAAACTGCTGAAATGTGCTTATGAAGTAGCTGGTTTAGTTATGGGCATTTTGTTCTACATTTCTGATTGGGCTTTGAGATTTTCCTTTTTTTCTTCTCAAATAATGTCCTTGTAGGTTCTCAGAAGGATTTGGACTAATTTGGTCCAACTTAATAGTTATATATTGCTCTTACACTTCTCATCATAAGATATGTACCTAGTGGTCTGTAGTGCATGCTTTCAACATCATCATTAGTCTGAGATTGCAATTTTATGATTCACCGATGTCATTTTCTAAACACATTAGTTGTTTGGGAGGCAATATTATTTATTACCCTTGACATAGATGTCAAGAATGAAACAAGATAAATTTGAATCGGGACAACATACATATTAATATATTCTGTTTGTCTAATAATCTCTTTCACTTGAAGACTTATGTTGCAGCTTGCATTATGTATACTTAAGAAATTTCCCCAAATTATGTTACTGTCTGATGAATGAACAATTCAATGTTTGAAAAACAATTGCAATACATGGAAACATTTGCTCCTTATCTCTGGCCAGTAGGTCTGCCGGTATCTTAGTTGTAAGCTAGGATGATACTTGTGCAAAATGACCTATAAAATTTGTACCTTTGAGTTGATCACTAGCCTTTCCTCGAAGTGTGTTCCCAACATGCTCTTTTCCATTTCTGTACACACAGGATGCTTATCTTCCACAAAGACTGTTAGATAAATTGATGTACATCTACAACTACGTAGAGATGGCGAGGGTCACAGGAGTTCCCATTTCTTTTCTGCTCTCGAGGGGACAGAGCATTAAGGTGACAACAACATCAAATTCTGCCAATAGATATATTCCACTCTAGCATTCTAACAGGAATTTCAATATGGTCTTCAGGTCCTCTCACAGTTACTGAGGAAAGCAAAACAGAGAAACCTTGTTATACCAAACATAAAGGGCCAAAGTTCTGGGCAAGATACCTTTGAGGGTGCAACTGTAAGTCGATTGGCATGATCTGCATTTTCCAACCTCATTGTTTTTTTTGTCATGATGCAGTAGCAGCTATTACACTTACTACATATCTATTTATCACGCCATAAAAACATCATACTGCACATTATGACCCTTTGAATTTCTTGCCTTGACCGTATAGATATTGTTATGTGAGATAAGGATATTTCCCATACTGACAACTAGGTTATCACCACCAATGCAAAAAACTACTGTGGATCATGCATAATGCATCTTGATTGCTTACCATGAACACATATTTGTGTATACCAACTCTCTTTCCACCTGGGAAGTAAGGAAGCATTCAGCAATAATTTTTACTTCTCCATTTTCTAAACTGATCATGCAATGAAAAACATCGTTCTTTTTGTTCTTTTTTCCGTTTTATTGTCCAATGATTCTTGTTTTCTGTAATCTGTCTCACCCTTCAATTTAGGTTTTGGAGGCAAGGGCTGGATTTTATGAGAAGCCCATTGCAACTTTGGACTTTGCTTCTCTGTATCCATCCATCATGATGGCCCATAACCTATGCTACTGCACTTTGGTAAACATAATTCTTTTAATTGCTATGCCAATATCTGAAAAAAAAAACAATGCTGTCTGAAAATTGGGTTAATGTGTATTCAAATGGGTTTTAAGGTTCCCCCTGAGGATGTCCGTAAACTCAACTTGCCTCCAGAAAGCCTCTACAAAACCCCATCTGGTGAAATATTTGTGAAACCAGAGTTGCAAAAGGTAATTCTTTCCCGGCACTTAACTCTTCTAACAATTCCGTGGAAAAAGTGATGATTATGTGCATTGACCGAGGCTGGGGGTACCATTTCTCTGTTCTATTTTTTTATATACCTTTTGCTTCCTGGCATGGTAAATGATCTTCGTGACAGAAACAGTGTTTCCTAACCAATATTATATCTCCAATATCAGGGTATACTTCCTGAAATCCTTGAAGAACTGTTGGCTGCTCGGAAAAGAGCAAAAGCAGATTTGAAGGTATATTTCTCCCATGTTATTACAGTGAGAAAATTATAGTCAAGACTCTTTAGATTTATAAATGCTAAACATTGTGCATTACATGTCTTCAATCCTATATTATAATCACCAGTAACCTTTTCAGGAAGCAAAGGACCCATTCGAAAGAGCGGTTCTTGATGGTCGTCAGCTTGCCCTAAAAGTACTTAAATATCTATTTCCTAACACTCTCGCCCCCCTCAAACAGTGGTACATAAAACGCGACTCCTTGAATCTTGACATTGTTTAATGGGTCTATTTCAGATAAGTGCAAATTCAGTTTATGGTTTTACTGGTGCTACTGTTGGTCAATTGCCCTGTTTAGAGATTTCTTCAAGTGTTACGAGCTACGGTGAGCATGAATTCTTCGCTTAATATAGTGCACGTGTACATTTCATAGTACCCTGAAACATTCAAGAACATGTTGAATTGTGTGGTACTGAAGGATTTTTATTCTACAGGTAGACAGATGATTGAGCACACAAAGAAGCTTGTTGAAGATAAATTCACAACACTTGGAGGCTATGAGCATAATGCAGAGGTGTACTATCAGTTACCATATCCTGTGTTTGTATAAGCTTGCAATATTTCATGTTAACTTGTCTGCTCTACATTAGCAAGTTGTCAAGCCTTCAGTTACCCATTTCCATCTGATATGGCAGATATGAATCCATGAGGCATTCTATATCAGATTCGTACCGACAACTTCTATCAGCATACTCAGTTACTTAGCATTTACTAACCTGTGAATCTGTCCATCTCAACGGGACATGGTGGCAAATCCTTCCTACAAAGGAGTGTCAAAACTACACAATGTTAGTTTTATCTTTGTTAAGCTTCATGCACTAGCAGACACAATTAAAAGTCCGAACTCATGGAAAGGGCTAGGCAATCCACATATACACTTCAGCATCCCCTCTCATGTGTGACGCGGGAAGTCAACATGTGAATAGACTCAGAGGTATGGCTCAAGAGGCCTACGTGGGCACAGGGGTCAAGAACAATCTTTCAATAAATTGCGACAGCCAGGACTTGAACTCAAGGCCTTAGGCTCTGATACCATGTTAAGCTTCATCCACTAGCCAACACAACCAAAAGTCTGAACTCATGGAAAGGAGCAATCCACATACACACTTCAATAGATGTCAGCACAATGTTGGCTCAGAACTATTTGTAATGTCCCTGCAAAGCTAGCAGTTTTGTGAAGCTTCACTAGAGTTTCAATGACATGTGGGACCTGGACCCACATGGTATTCTCACAGCTGGTACCATTTTTCCAAAATGCAACTTTCCAGTGTCATGTTTGTGATTTCCCCCAAATCTTATATGCAAGTAGCAACCTCAGGACCTTGTTCATGTGACATCTTGCTTCCATGCATTCAATTAGTTTGCAGGCTAGATATCAGCATAATAATCACTTTCGATCTGTATGCAAGCTTCTTTTTCCTGCTTTAGTCTATATGCACTTGGTTAGTCTATTTGTTGGGATTTTCACACTTTTCAATCATGTTCTGATGGTTGACGCAAATTCTTTTGGACATTCCAGGTGATTTATGGAGATACTGATTCTGTGATGGTACAGTTTGGCGTTTCTACAGTCGAGGACGCAATGAAATTGGGAAGAGAAGCTGCAGAGTATATTAGTGGAACATTTATTAAGGTGACTACAGATACTCTTGTCATTACTTGGTATTGTAACATTGTTTTGAGGGAAAACAGTGGGAAATATCACACTCTATAACTTTATATCAATAAGAACCGGAGTTTGGAGATACATAAGTAAAGCAACAATAACAACAACAAAGCCCTGTCAAGTTGGGGTAGGCTAGAGTTGAAACCCATAAGATCTTGAAACCTAGTCATGGTTCTGGCACGTGGATATCTAACTTCCACTCACCTATCCATGGCTAGTTCTTTGGTGATATTCCAGTCCTTCAGGTCTCTCTTTACGGCCTCCTCCATGCCAAGTTTGGTCTACCCTTACCTCTCTAGACAATATCAGCACACTTTAATTTTCTGCTATGCACCTGCGCTTCTGGAGGCCTGTGTTGTATATGCCCAATCCATCTCAGACGATGTTGGACAAGCTTCTCTTCAATTGGTGCAACCCCAACTCTATCACGTATGTCATCATTCTGGACCCGGTCCTTGTGTTGCCTGTGCTTTGCAATGGGAGCATACATATTTTAGTGGTTTAACACAAATACACAATCATGTCTCCTCATGCACATCATACAGTATTGTCGCCCAATATCATATTTTTGTTATAATTAACAAATGCCGACGTAGCGTGATTGCGAGGATTGCGAGGAGAAGAAGGAAGCCACGGGGGCCTGGGCCGTGGACAGCTCGAGCCACAATGTGGTTGCGTGGAGGAGAGCGGTGGCAAGCAGGAGTGATCCCCTTTTCCCGGCGCCACCAGCATCAGCTAGGCGTGCCTCATCTGCTCGGACCAGCGTGTCCCTGATGAGGATATACCTTGGCAACACCGATCCTGACATTCAGGAGGCCCCAGGGCGAATTTTGAACAATACGCATACCTCTTATAGTAAAACAAAATTATTCCGTCTTTTGTATCTATGCCACAAAAATGTTTATGATAAGTTCTATACATTGCCACATAATAACTTTCAATAGATTCAACAATTTCAGGAGAACATTTTTAATTCTAAACCAAATAAAATTTCTGAAATAAGAGATGAAAGAAGAAATTAAAATGTTGGCTAATCTTTAAATCTCGAAGAAAAATGCATGCCTGACATGGTCACACATGGAAAATAAATCACCGAATATAGATCCATCGTACGTGCATCATAAATCAAAGAAGAGAAAACACGGTATAAGAATTAAGAAGTGTGGGAAAATAATGCCAGAATTGACGGCTTGCCATGAACTCCACAGATTGTGTGCACCTGACATCAGTTCGGATGGCTCGCACAAGAAAAATACCAATAAGAAGTAATAGATGAAGAAAATCCACTATGAAATAAATAAATTAAATGTTGAGTCACAGGAACCATTGCAAAGGCTATATCTATTGATTAGCCCTTTGCTTGAGGAACAGGATTGCTCTAAAAGAGGTGCTTGAAGAAATGTAACAGAAGTAAAGAAAGGTAGCAGCAGTATTTTCTTTTTTGACTGCAAGGAAAAAGGAAAAAGTTGAGAGAAGAAAAAGGAAATTAAAGAATTCTTTTGAGGGTATAAAGATAAGGACAGGAGAGAGCCATATCATGTTAATAGGTTGGGCCTTCTGGCTTGTTCAGTTTCTTTACTGCATGTATATAGATGGGCCTATGTGCTCACAGACGAGCGGGCACGCACTGCCAAAAACCCTGGAAAACTGGACACAACAAAATCGGTGGGAAGTGTAGAGGATGGACGGACGGAACGGGTGACATGGGGAGAGGCTGACGAAAAGAAGATGTACGACGGAGCGTTAAGTTCTTTGTTGATAGGAGATATAAGTATCTCTATAACATGGATAGTATGTACCCTGTGACGTTCATCCTAGTCTCTAGTGTCCTTCCCTCATAGCCACAAGCCTGTTCACCCTCTAAGGTGACTTGTATCTTTCAATCCGATCAGGACTTGGAGATGTGTGTAAGGAGCATTTCTGTACTAATTCTACTTGTATTGAAGGTCTGTCGGAAAAGATAAATCCAACCAATTAATCAAGCAGTTGGCGATCTCATCAGAAGCAAAGTAAAAAAGTAGAAGGAACTGGGGCATTGAAAGGATCAGGGGCTACATTTTCTTTAGCATGATATTCATTTTTAGGGCCAGATCCGAGGTTTGTAAGAGGGTTCAAGCGGGGTTGTGAGAGAGCCATAATCTATGTTGTGCTAAGGAATTTGTGGCTAGCCTCACTCTCATCTCTTGTTATTGTTTCATCACCATTAATTTGGTTCTCTCTACGAGGCTCATCTACTTTGTTCTTGGTAGCTGCATGCTTGTTCGATATCTCAAAATATCAGATCAGATCCTGTTAACTGCTTCACATTAGATCAGTGTCATTATAACATGTTTGTTCCTGTAATAAATCCTAGCTGAATTTAAGTCCTTGCCAACTATCCAATTTTGTTAAACTAATAACTTTCAATTTTATTATTTGTTGATTTTTACATCTGTTGTGCAGCCCATCAAGCTAGAGTTTGAGAAAGTTTACTTTCCATACCTACTGATCAGCAAGAAGAGATATGCTGGTTTGTACTGGACAAATCCTGAGAAATTTGACAAAATGGACACAAAAGGTATTTATTGCATTATAGTTGTTGTCATCCTACTTTCCTGCTTTAACATGTATTCTTCTACCTTTGCATACAGGTATTGAAACAGTTCGAAGGGACAACTGTTTATTGGTAAAGAACCTGGTGACTGAGTGCCTTCATAAAATACTAGTGGACCGAGATGTTCCTGGTGCAGTCCAATATGTCAAGAATACCATATCTGATCTATTAATGAACCGTGTGGACTTGTCACTTCTGGTTATAACAAAGGTGAATTAGTATGCAATTCATCCATAAAGATCACTAAAGCTTGAAATCCTCTGGTTACTCACAATGGCTCTGATCTGCAGGGTTTGACAAAAACAGGAGAAGACTATGCTGTAAAAGCCGCCCATGTGGAGCTTGCTGAGAGGATGCGGAAGGTACTGACACTTGATATTTTTCCTAAATGGTGCTTATCTTTGTTCATTCCTTGTGGAGATTGGAGGCATGTGACTGGCATAACTCTGATTCTTTTGAGCAGAGGGATGCTGCTACTGCACCAACTGTTGGCGACCGGGTTCCTTATGTTATAATAAAAGCAGCAAAAGGGGCAAAGGTAACTCATATGTATTTGCTGTTGTAGAGTCGTATATTTCTTCTGTTATACGTAGCTGTGTTGATACATTTGTCTTTCTACATACAGGCATATGAGAAGTCAGAAGATCCAATTTACGTTCTGGATAATAACATTCCAATAGATCCTCAGTACTACCTTGAGAACCAAATTAGCAAAGTTTGTCCAGAACACCCTTCTTTACATTCAAAACCTATTTTTTTTCCCACTTCTCATGAAGTATGAATTTTTTATTGTCAGCCACTGTTGAGAATATTCGAACCAATTCTGAAGAACGCGAGCAGAGAACTGCTTCATGGAAGTCATACCAGAGCTGTTTCAATCTCAACTCCTTCAAATAGCGGGATAATGAAATTTGCAAAGAAACAACTGACTTGCCTCGGATGCAAAGCAGTTATAAGGTAATTCTCCTACAATGTTGCAAAAAAATATGCACTCTATTTTCCTTCTGTTGGAACTGTGAGCATTTGCTTCCCAGTATTTAATTCTGCAGTGCAGATGCCGTACTTTAAAATGACCTTGCATTATAATATTCCTATTCCAGCAGTAAAACCATAATTTTACTCCCTTTGCTGTAATGAATGACCCAGTCTTCTAATCGACCCATTGTCACCCTGCAGTGGTCCCAACCAAACACTTTGCTCACATTGCAAGGGAAGGGAAGCAGAGTTATACTACAAAACAGTAGCAAATGGTAGGATCTCAATCCTCTGAAATGTTTCTCAAATTTTGTAAAAGGTATACTGTCAACAAGCGTCCGATGACTGACTGGTTTACCTTAAACACCCACAGTTTCTGATCTGGAGATGCTCTTTGGGAAGCTATGGACGCAGTGCCAGGAGTGCCAAGGCTCCCTACACCAGGACGTTCTGTGCACCAGGTTTGCCCATCAAAATTTGTTCATCAGCATGCTCCAATCTTTGAACTTGAACCAAAAGCTTAAGACTCCTGTCGGTGTCATCATTGTAGTCGGGACTGCCCTATTTTCTACCGGCGGAGGAAGGCACAGAAGGACATGGCTGAAGCTAGGGTGCAGCTTGATCGTTGGGACTTCTGAGTCCTCTCAATACTCTGAGAACTTCCATTTTTCTCCCTCCGCCAACTTGTGAGGGTGTTATCGCGAATGGCTCGCTGCCGCTAAGATCACGTGATTGCATCATGATGCATGATGGGCCAGGGCTATGGTGAAAGATCGGTAGCGCTTGCTCTGAGTTCGAATGGGGTTTGAGGTTGGCTTGTTGTAGTTAATGCGCGTGTCTGCTTAGTTTGTAGCCAGTATAACCTTGACAGATGGTTGATTGCTGCCTCCCTAATTGTGCCGGACTGCTGATGCGTAAGTAGAAGTTGAGTTGGTCAGAATTTTATGTAGCAATGTCTATCGGCATGTTTTTGTAATTTGTCCTGCTCAATTATATTTGAGAAAATATTAAAAAAAATCATTTGTGTGTTCTACGCTATTCATGATTTTTTGTATACGTTCACATGCTTTAAAGCGACTTTAATGCGCAGGAGTTTTTCATTTGTTTGGTAAACTTGGAGAGTTCCTTGAATTGTTGACCCTATAAAATCATGATTGTGTTGGGAGTTTTGGGGACATGCATGCAGAGCTGGGCTAGGTGGCAAAATTTCTGTGTTTGGACCCTTTTGGCGAAGTTTAGCCGGATCTGACCCTTGCCTACCGCGAGGCCCTGTGCGGTAAGTTAATGGCAGCCGCTGTCAACCAATTGTATCGGGGCATCGGGGCTAACGTTGCCTAACGGCACTACCGCCAGGGTGGACGGTGGTAGGGTAGCTAAAGCTACCGCCACCCTTTGCGGCGGTAAGGTGTGCTAAGCCTTGCGTGTGCGCTAGGGTTTTGTAACAGAAAGTTGATGATTTTTTACGGTAGGGTTTTAG
>NC_041386.1:517079558-517089737 GCF_002162155.2 Triticum dicoccoides
GGGTCCCCTATAACGGGAAATCACAAAGATTTTGCGGTAGGCTGTGAGAACCTATCGCCGCAGTCCCTTGCGGTAGGATCCTCGGTCACTTATTTTTTAGAAGATCTTGATCATTTCAATTATAAATATGAATGATAGTTCAACACAGCAACAAATAGTGTTTGCAAAACAAAATATGATGATCTCACACATTATAGGTAGCAAATCGACAACACCAAATAAGTAGGTAGCAAATCGACATATAAAATAGGTTCAACATAGTAAATAGGTAGCAAATCGACAACACCAAGTAGTTTGATATAGCAAACAAGTTCTCGTTCACAACTAGTTTAACTAAGCGAGTTCAACACGACCATATCACTTGTTCCTCCCCCTCCCTCGGCGGTACACTCCTCGTTTTTCTTCGAGCGGGTTTCATCCGGCTTCTTCGTGCGATAAGGATGCTCTTTCTAAAACGGGGATGGACTCTTCCAATCCTTCTTCGGCTGACTCCCCCTCTTGTCTTGGGTTGGATGAGTTGGTGGAGATCCGTCATCATCGTCGTACTCCTCCTCATCACCTCCTTCCTTGGCTTGCTTCTCATCCTCTTCTTCCTCGTCATCTTCTCCCTCTTCCTCCTCAACAATGCGAGACGACGAGGCGGCATGGCTAGAGGAAGCTCCATTGGCGTGGCTCGATGAAGCTTCGCCGGCATGACTCGATGAAGCGATGGCACGCATCGACCCTCCATGAACAGGAACATGGACATCAGCCGCACTAGCGCACCCAAGCATGCCCACTATCTTACGCGGGTCATGAACTTATGCAATAACAAACAACCAAGAACATAATATAGATCAACTTTAGGGTTACAATTAAACTATAATATGGCTAGGAGGTTCGATGTTACCTTCACCGTTTCCCTTAGCTTGCTGTTAGATTCCACGGTCCCGGGGTCATAACCCAGCATGTCCGAGCAATATTTTTTTTTCCTGTTAAGCTCCGAAGCTTGTGTAAGCATCATTTGTAAGTCAATGACACTGACTAAAGCAGTTTTCATCCAACCGCTGAGAGCTCAAAACAATACAGAGCACAACTTACCACTATGTTTATCAGGGTTGCATACTCCCTGAATTCACCTTTGAGCTCTCTAAGGCTGTCACGATAGGCTTCATCCTCGGAGTCATCCTCCTCCAATGATGCGATATCCGCTGACGTCCACTGTGGCCTCAGGCGCACACGATACTTCACGCCATCGCCATACCACTTCATGTGTTCATTGTACGCGTCCCAGTTAATCGCTCTCCTCTCACCGTCGTTGCGATACCTCCTCTTGTCCCACACTTTCACGTGGTCCATGAGCTTGTGCCCCCTAGTCTGTGATCGACTGACAATTCTTTCTACTCTTTCGGCAAGGCATAAGAAACAATAGAACATAAATAATCATGATAACGTCAAACAGAACAAAAACATGGCAATAGAGAACAATGCCCTCACCAGTGAAGGTTGAAGCCACCGGTGTCGGTGGGGCATGCCGGTGGGGTATTTTGTAACATACCAAATTGCGTGGCCACACGCTGTGCTAAGTGACACTCGACGGCGTACACACATATCATAGGCACAATGCACCGCCAGGCAAGCCTGTCCTCGTAGCACATCGCGTTGAGCTCGAACCCCCATTGTCGGTCGTGGTACGACCACCAGTTGACCTACAAAAAGATTGGTAGGAACCATGAAAGTGGGTACAAAATGATTGGTAAGCTAGTTGGTATACCTCGTAAGATGTCAGGTTATCCAGCTTGTTGGTGAAGACCTTGTACAACACACTGGACTTGCCTGTGTAGACCTTCACCTTGTCCCAAGCGTACGTGGCGGTCGGGTATCGAGCCATGTCGCCTTCTTCGCCATACTCCGTCCATGGACGTCGGGTATCTTTCTCAGGATGGCCCACCGGCAACCGCTCCCACATCCAGATAGAGAGGGTCCAGACAAATCTGCACATGCCGAACTTCTCTTCCGTCCTCTGCATTGCGTTGTCAATCTACAAACACCAATTCAAGATTAGATGACACAATTCAAAACACATACATAAATCCAAAAACTAATATTGAGCTATCTCTCTTACTGAGCGGTATAGGTACGCGAGGCCGGGGGACCCCCAGCTGTACCCTGCATCCCAGTTGGCCAGGAAGTCCAGATACATCCATAGGGCGGTGTCCCCCGAGCAGTCTAAAAACACGACCTCCGTCAGAAGGTACCACAAGTAGGCCCTCGAGTATTGCTCCACGGTCCGCGTATCGGCATCTTCCAGGCATATGGCCTAGTTGTTCTGGATCCACATGAGTGGTACACCGAATGTTTGGTTATCTCGGATGGCGGGGTAGTCGCCAATGAGGCTGGTGACCCTATGCTGCAAGTTGTTTTTGTCCACTCGCCCAGTGAGAGCCTGTCCCTGGATCGGTAGGGCCGTGATCATGGTGAAGTCCTCGAGTGTCACCATCATCTCACCACATGGGAGATGGAAACTATGCATCTTGGGGAGGCACCGGTCGACCAATGTTGTGAGAGCTGAGTGGACGGCATTGGCGACTTTCACTTGAACTAAAGGCCGAAACCTAGCAGCCGTGCTCTCATGAAGTACGGAGTGTAGCGTTTGCCATACTGCATCTAGAATGGCCTTGGTGTGGCCCCTCATCCGCAATGGGGGTAGCATCTGCCAAAATGTAAACGGAAATAGATAGTGACTTCATTTCTCATAATAACCAATTTTTGGTGCAACAACTTGATCATGGTTATTACTACTCCATTCTCGATAAAATGGGTGCGATGACCGTTGTCGAACGCATGGTCAAGCATGGTGTACGTAGTGCCGATGGTGGGCGCAAGGGGGGCCTCTTGATTTTTTTGCAAATGAATCATGCCATATTCAACCAACATGCATCATATCATATTAGTCAATTCTAGCATATTCAACTTACATCAATCAATAAATATATCATAAAAGATATAATCAACAATGGAATATGCAAATGAATCATGTTAGTCAAACTAAAAACCTAGTTACTATATCAATGCGAATGAATCATATTTAATCAAACTAAAAATCGTATTGAATCAAGAATATATATATATATATATATATCACATTAACCAATCATATTCAACCACATCAATCATATTCAATCACATCAAACATCAATGAACAATTCAACAACAAAAAAAATATGAACATGAACTAGGGTTCATGTTGATACTATATAGAAACATGAACTAGGATTCATCTACTAGATGAAATATGGTTCTATCAAATTCAATTATATTCCACCACATCAAACATCAATGAACAATTCAAAAAATATATTTATGAACATGAACTAGGGTTCATGTTGATACTATATAGAAACATGAACTAGGGTCCATCTACTAGATGAAATAGGGTTCTATCATATTCAACCACATCAAACATCATATTACTCATAACAAAACAAACCTAAAAACAATAGAAATCAAAATCTAGTAGATGAAATAGGGTTTATCTTGTGCCAAATAATGCATCGAATCGAAATCTTTTTAATTAAAACAAATTGGAGGGATTGAGAGAGCTTACTTTTCTCGTTTCAGAGCCATCTCGATCCGCAAAAATGATGGGGAAACGAAGAAGATCAGAGGGAGGGGGGAGTGGAGGGGATGAGAGAGGAGTTGCTCTCTATTCTTGCGGCGCGGCGCGACGCATGGGAGAAGATGGGGGCTGGGGTTCGTGGGTGGGCCCGGCGACCCGACCCCACGGATTTATAACTATTGGGCAGCTATCGCAAAGGTATTTGGCGGTAGGGTTGTGATACATCTCCATCGTATCTACTTTTGCAAACTCTTTTGCCCTTGTTTTGGACTCTAATTTGCATGATTTGAATGGAACTAACCCGGACTGACGCTATTTTCAGCAGAATTGCCTTGGTGTTATTTTTGTGCAGAAATAAAAGTTCTCGGAATGACCTAAAACTCCACAAAGAATATTTTTGGAATAAATAAAAATATTGGTGAAAGAATCAACCAGAGGGGACCCACCGACTATCCACAAGGGTGGAGGGCGCGCCCCCTGCCTTGTGGGTCCCCTGGACCTCCACTGACCTCAACTCCAACTCCATATATTCACGTTCGAGGAGAAAAAAAAATCAGAGAGAAGGATTCATCGTGTTTTATGATACAAAGCCACCGCCACCTCCTGTTCTTCATCGGGAGGGCAGATCTAGAGTCTGTTCAGGGCTCCAGAGAGCGAAATCCATCGCCATCATCATCACCAACCTTCCTCCATCACCAATTTCATGATGCTCACCACCGTGCGTGAGTAATTCCGTCGTAGCCTTGTTGGACGGTGATGGGTTGGATGAGATTTATCATGTGATCGAGTTAGTTTTGTTAGGGTTTGATCCCTAGTATCCACTATGTTCTGAGATTGATGTTGCTATGACTTTGCTATGCTTAATGCTTGTCACTAGGGCCAGAGTGCCATGATTTATGATCTGAACCTATTATGTTTTCATGAATATATTTGTGTTCTTGATCCTATCTTGCAAGTTGTAGACACCTATTACGAGTTATGATCTGCATGCCCCAAGGTGACAATAATTGGGATTCTTTCCGGTGATTACCGTAGTTTGAGGAGTTCATGTATTCACTAAGTGCTAATGCTTTGGTCCGGTTCTCTATTAAAAGGAGGCCTTAATATCCCTTAGTTTCCATTAGGTACCCGTTGCCACGGGAGGGTAGAACAAAAAATGTCATGCAAGTTCTTTTCCATAAGCATGTATGACTATATTCAGAATACATGCCTACATTATATTGATGAATTGGAGCTAGTTCCGTGTCACCCTAGGTTATAACTGTTGCATGATGAATGCCATCCAACATAATTATCCATCATTGATCCATTGCCTACGAGCTTTACACATATCGATCTTTGCTATGTTACTTTGCAATTGCCACTGTTACAATTGCTACAAAACTGCTACTGTTAGTTTTGCCACTGTTACCATTACTTCCACACTACTTTGCTACTAAATACTTTGGTGCAGATATTAAGTCTTTCAGGTGTGGTTGAACCGACAACTCAACTGCTAATACTTGAGAATATTATTTGGCTCCCCTTGTGTCAAATCAATAAATTTGGGTTGAATACTCTACCCTCAAAAACTGTTGTGATCCCCTATACTTGTGGGTTATCAAGACCTTTTTCCGGCGCCGTTGCCAGGAAACATAGCTCTATTCTCCGAGTCACTTGGGATTTATATCTGTTGGTCACTATGAGGAATTTTAAAGATACTAGAACCAAGATCTATCCCTCTACTATGAGGGGAGGTAAGGAACTGCCATCTAGCTGTGCACTTGATTCACCTTTTGTTTTGAGTAAGCTTGCGACACCTACACCTGCTATTGATTCTGACATGTCGCATGTTATTGATGATGCTACTTCTACTATGAATGATGCTTATGATGCTATTACTTTGCTTGATAAAACTGTGCCACTGGGTGAATTACTTGATGAACATCTTGCTAGAGTTAGAACTATTGATTATGCTGAAGATGATGATATTTCTGAAACCGATGAAATATTGAAACTGGAAACTTTGAAACACCTGATAATACTAGCTCTCCTAGATATGAACTTCATGTTATGCCTGAGGGTTATGTTATGGATGGAGAGGTAGCTAGGGACTTTCTTGCTTGTAAGGATAGAGATGATCTTAAGAAATTATTATGCAAGTGGAAAGAAAAGTCTTTGAATGCTAGAATGCGATATGATCCTAAGTTTGCTACTTCACCTATCTTTGTTACTGATAAAGATTATGAATTCTCTATCGATTCTGAGTTAATTACCTTGGCTGAATCTGATCCTTTCCATGGTTATGAATCTGAAACTATTGTGGCACATCTTACTAAATTGAATGATATAGCCACCCTATTTGCTCATGAGGAAAAAATTTGCTATTACTATATTCTTAAATTGTTTCCTTTCTCGTTAAAGGGTGATGCTAAGTTATGGTTTAATTCTCTTGCTCCTAGTTGTGTGCGCAGTCCCCAGGATATGATTTACATCTTCTCTGAAAAATATTTCCATGCTCATAAGAAACAAGCTGCTTTAAAGGAAATATTTAACTTTATGCAATTTGAAGAAGAGAGTCTCCCACAAGCTTGGGGGAGGCTTCTCCAATTACTTAATGCTTTGCCTCATCATCCTATCAAGAAAAATGAAATACTTGATATCTTTTATAATGGACTAACCAATGCTTCTAGGGACCACCTAGATAGTTGGGCCGGTTGTGTTTTCAGCGAACGAACTGTTAAGCAAGCTGAATTGCTAAGGAATAATATATTGAGTAATGATTGGACACTTCCTTAACCAACTCCTAAGCCAAATCTGAAGAAAAGAGGTATTCTATTTCTCAGTCCTGGAGATATGCAAGAGGCAAAGAAATCAATGAAAGAAAAATGTATTAAAGTTGAAGATGTTAAGAATTTACCGCCTATTGAAGAAATACATGGTCTTGATAACCCGACACAGGTAGTAGAGGTAAATTCTCTCTATAGATTTGATGAAGGTGATATTCCTCATAATAAGTCTGCTAGTCAATGCTTGGATGAGTTTGATAATTTTATTGTTAAACAACTAAATTTCAATGCTTATGTTAGTAGACAATTGAAACGTAATGCTTACATGCTTGACTGCTTGGGTGATTATATGAGTAGAACTGTTAATGATCTTAAGCTTATTAGTAAGCATGCTTCCATGGTTAAAACTCAAGAAGAACAAGTACTTATGGCACATGATGATTTGCTCAATCAGATGAATAGTTAGAACAATGATAATGTTGTTAGAGTTATGACTAGAGGTGGTAAAATGAATCAGGAACCTTTGTATCCCGAGGGCCATCCTAAGAGAGTTGAGCAAGATTCTCAGAGAATTAACACTGATGCACCTAGACCTCCTAGTAATAAAAACAAAAAGAAAACTGGTTGGACTTTGCATGCTTCTAGTGAACCTGTTATAGACACACCTGAGAATCCCAATGATATTTCTATTTCTGATGCTGAGACAGAATCTGGTGATGAACATGAACCTAGTGATAATGTTAATGATGAAGTTCATGTTAATGCTCAACCTAGTAATGACAATGATGTGGAGGTAGAACCTGCTGTTGATCTTGATAACCCACAACCAAAGAATCAACGTTATGATAAGAGAGACTTCATTGCTAGAAAACATGGTAAAGAAAGAGAACCATGGGTTCAGAAACCCATGCCCTTTCCTCCTAAACCATCCAAGAAAAAAGATGATGGGGATTTTGAGCGCTTTGCTGAAATGATTAGACCTATCTTTTTTTGCGTATGCATTTGAATAATATTCTAAAAATGTCTCCTTAGCAAATTTGTCGGAGTATTCTTGCGTCAGTCGGCAGGGGATACCGCGAGTCGACAGATGCCACCGGGTGGCTTGAGGTGAGGGCAAGACTGCTGTGGAATATCCGGGGATGGGTATGCGAGTAGCACGCGCTAGTTTACCCACGTTCGGGGCTCTCTGGAGAGATAATACCCCTACTCCTGCATGTCTGTATATATGTGGAGTACATCGCAGTACAAAGCGCTCCTGGGGCTGTATTCGACTGAGAGCAGTAGCAATGAGCTAGCTAACTAGTGTGTGGCATGGTGGCCGTGGCCTCTGGCCGAATGAGTGTGTGCGTGAGTCGCTCTGTGGATGGATGGATATGTGCCCATATATATAGGCTTGTGGGGTAGCTTACTTCCTAAGCTAGGTAGTGGCATGGGGGGCAAGTGGGCATGGGGGTGGCTTGAGATGTAAGCTACAATGAGTAGCTTACATCTCAAGCTATGGGTAGCTTGGGAGCTAAGCTATGCTTGTCCCCTGGGGCATTTTATAAATCAATACCCAGGGACAAGGTACACTGTAGATGACGTCGCAGTACGGCTGTCTTGTCAGTGTCGGGTTGAT
The DNA here is from genome assembly GCF_002162155.2 of Triticum dicoccoides. Taxonomy (NCBI): domain Eukaryota; kingdom Viridiplantae; phylum Streptophyta; class Magnoliopsida; order Poales; family Poaceae; genus Triticum; species Triticum dicoccoides. The sequence goes on from NC_041386.1 coordinate 517,087,543, forward strand.
GCAGCGACTGACTTTGGGCAGCCGGTTGGTTGGCGCAGTCGGCCCGGGCAGTCGGACAGGGGGCCTTCTGGGGCGGCCTGAGCAGTCAGACTGAGGGGCTTTGCTAGTCCCGATGTCTTGAAATATTGTCTCGCCGTCTTCGGAGTACCCGTGGTCAATTACTCCGACAGTAGTCTCCGAGCCTCCGGGCAACTTGGCAAAGTTGGGCGGAGGAGAAGATGTCGATGACGACCGGTTGCGGGCTGCAGCCGGCGTGGCTTGCTTCCGGCGGGGCACGCAAGCGCACCCGCTGGGTGTAGCCTTCGAGCCTCCGGGCAACTTGAAAAAGTTGGGCGGAGGCTTTTCGTGGTTGTTGGTGTAGACGATGGCGTCGAGGGGCCGGTTGCAGCAGGCGGCGGGCGTGCAACAGGCGCGACATGTTCCGAGTGGGGGCGCGCAAGCGCACCCGCTGGGTGTAGCCTCCGAGCCTCCGGGCAACTTTGGAAAGTTGGGCAGAGTGTCTTGTTGTTGACGATGAAGCCGACGGTAACGTCGAGGGTGACGGGTGCGGACACGAAGTCCGTCGGCTGGTGCTGTCGAGTGCGGACGCGGGGTCCACCGACTTAGGCTGTCGGGCGCGGACGCGGGTTCCGCCGACGGAGGCTGTCGGGCGCGAACGCGGCGTCCGCCGACTGTTGCTGTCGGGCACGGACGTAGAGTCCGCCGACTGATGTTGTCGGGCGCGGACACGGAGTCCGCCGACTGATGCTGTCAGGAGCGGACGCGGCGTCCGCCAACTAGTGGTGTCGGGCACGGACGCGGGGTCCGCCGACTGATGTTGTCGGGCGCGGACGCGGTGTCCGCCGACTGATGTTGTCGGGCGTGGACGCGAAGTCCGCCGACTGATGTTGTCGATGACAGCCGGCTACGGGCTGCAGCCGGCGCAGCTTGCTTCTAGTGGGGGCACGCCAGCACACCCGCTGGGTGTAGCCTCCGAGACTCCGAGCGAGGAGGGGGGGGGGTTCCCCCTGGAAATGATCATGCAAAAGATGAAGTTTGTCCACGCAGATATACCAAATGTTTGCTTTTAGCATTGCAAGTTTTATGCGAAGGGTGCCGACTCGTTTCGTTCGAGCCCCCTTCAACCTTTTTCATGTCCCCTTTGCTCTTTGGCTTGTGCTCTCGCTTAATTAGCTGGACAACCGCTCTGCGGTCTGTGGCTGAGAGTGGGCCGCGGAGTGAAGCGCACAATACTCAGACTCTGGGAGAAGATTCGACCGAGCAGATACTCATAAAGCAAACGGCCGGGTCGCGTGGACCGTTTTTTCTCCCGAGACGTTTTTCGTGTGGGTGGCCTCCAGCGTTTGCTCTTGCTAGCCGGACAGCCGCTCCGCGGTCTGTACCTAAGAGTGAGCCTTTGGTATCGTGCACGCTACTAAGCCGTCCGTGGGAACGAACGTCCCAGGCCAAGCGACCAGCCCCGGGCCAGCTCTGGCTGGCGCCGGGGCGAACAGTAGTGCAACTGTAATAAAATGCAGAGATAGCCCCTCGAGCATTGCTCGAGGTTATCCGTGTTTGCGCGGTGCAAAAATATGCGGGTGAGGAGCTCACATTGGTTTTCGTGTAGGCGAGGCAGAAGTCGTTGGAGACAGCCGGCGCGTCTCAGCGCTTGCGGAGTGCACTGGCGCACCCGCTGGGTGAAGCCTTCGAGCCTCCCGATGCTCTAAGTGGGTCCCGGCTGGTCAGGTCCGACCGAACGGGCGTCGAGGCGGACGGGCGGCTGGGCTGGAGGCGGTCGAGCCGGCCTGGCACAGCCGGCAGTGCAGGTCGCGGCCGATCGTCTGAGTAGCGAAGCAGGCGGATGGGCCAGCCGGCCGTTTTTTCTTTTCTCTGGCCGACTACTTCTTTTTCACTGGCTGTTGGCAGCCGGACGCTTCTTTTTCTCGTGAGCCGGCTGTGGGCAGCCGGACGTACATTTTTTTAGCACCCGACCGCTGAATTTTCTCAGTCGACATCTCTTTCTTTTCTTTCTTTTTGCTCGCACAGCCGAACCGAAGCACACGAAGCGGGAGGTGCAGCCAGCGACGGGGGCTCGGGTAGCTGTAGTAGAGGCGGGGCGCACGGGTCGGAGCGGTGCGCGGGCGACCGGCTGCGCGTGCTCGGAGCCAGGTGGCTAGGCGAGGCGGAGCTGGCGTGGGGGACCGGAGGCCGGGTCG
>NC_041386.1:517090022-517102421 GCF_002162155.2 Triticum dicoccoides
AAGGAGCCACAACGAGAAGCTGGAGCGGCCGGGCCGAGATGTGGCACGCGGACGCGCGGGAGACGGCAATGTTGCGGTGGTGGTGACGAAGAGGGCGACGCCGACGGTGAGGACGCGCCGTCCCGCGCGGCTGCTCCGGGAGCGGGTCGATGTCAAGCCCCCAAGCGCTACCGGAGAGACGGCGTGACGCCGCGACGATGATGAGGAAGATGGTCTTGCCCGGACCGCGGTTCCAGCGGCAGCTCACCCCATGGTGGGCGCTAACTGTTGGAGTATTCTCGCGTCAGTCGGCAGGGGATACTGCGAGTCGGCAGATGCCACAGGATGGCTTGAGGTGAGGGCAAGACTGTTGTGGAATATCCGGGGACGGGTATGCGAGTAGCACGCGCTAATTTAGCCAGGTTTGGGGCTCTCGAGAGAGATAATACCCCTACTCCTGCATGTCTGTATATATGTGGAGTACACCGCAGTACAGAGTGCTCCTGGAGCTGTATTGGACTGAGAGCAGTAGCAATGAGCTAGCTAGCGTGTGGCATGGTGGCCGTGGCCTCTGGCCGAATGAGTGTGCGTGAGTCGCCCAGTGGATGGATGGATATGTGCCCATATATATAGGCTTGGGGTAGCTTACTTCCTAAGCTAGGTAGTGGCATGGTGTCGGGACCCCGATTCCAAGTCACATCGATCTAGCCGGTAACACCTCATATCACTTTGCGGCCTCACGCACGGTATTCCCCACGGGTGTCGTCTTACCCTGGCCCGGGACCGTTTGCGCCTATTGGCTCACGTATATGATTGTGTCGTTAGCATCCATATGACAGAGAACCCGGGCCGACATGGCTAGTCGTGAACCCAAAGCGGCACTAACCTATGGGGACATGCATACATGATTCACATCGAGCATGTCGGTCAACAACGTGTGAATTCGGGCTGTAGCACTGGCTACCAGGACTCCGGATATCACCGCGTGACATTTTCCCGAAGGGACAGACACAGGAACAAAGTGAAACACATGCCGGCCAATCGAGTGTCCTGAGTAGTAGTGCTGGGCTAGCAGGACTCCGGTGAACCGGGCTGTAGCGGACTACTATGGCTCAAGGAAGCACTAGACTACATTTCCCCATATGTGAGGCTGCCAAGGATAAACAATAGATTATCGGATCCCACACATAGCAATACACGTCACACGTACACATCACATGCAAGTATGTGTTGTACAACATGGCATCACAACAAAACGCAACTCATATAGATAAAGGCCCAGAAGAGCCACATGGCATTAATACAAACAGGGGTCACATGACCCATCATTCAGAGCATACAAGCAACGGAAGCATTACATGTCTGAGTACAGACAAGTACAAAAGAAAAAGGCTAAGAAACCTGACTATCTACAAGTCCCTCCAAGGTACAAGATCGTAGCTGAGGTAACAAGCTACTCGTCGAAGTCCAAACGGTACTACTAGTGAGACAGACGTCTCACCTGCAAAACATAAATAAAGCAAACGTGAGTACAAAGGTACTCAGCAAGACTTACATTAGATCCTATCATACATGCATTTGTATCAAGAAGGTAATGTGGGGTTTAGTTGCAGCAAGCCAGCTTTGACTCAGTGGCTATCCTGTTCTACGACAATGAGAAACTTCTTTGAGATGAGGCAGCGCACACGAGTCCACTAATCACCACATCAAAACACTACTATGGATCCATCCTCGTCTCCTGACGAGAAGGCCATCCATAGCACTCACACTTGTCTTGAGCATTTTAGAGTATCCACTTTAAGTTGTCTATGTACCACGTAAGCATCCAAGAAGTCCATAACCGTGGACCCGGCTATTCGAATAGATCATGTTAACCCTGCAGGGGTGTACTTCTTCACACACGCTCTCACCATTTATCACCATATACACATCATGTATCTCGGCAACCTTCAAGCGGAAGCCTGGCGAGGGTGTCGGCCATGACCTGACTAACCACACAAGACTCTAGTCCAGGTTTATCGCCTATTCGGGTTCCATCCACAAGGAGATCCGGCCGGGGTGTCGCTCATGGCCCCAAACGACATGTGCAAGGTTCCCAAGCCCACCTCGCCGGATGGATCTATGCTTGGTACACCGTGCCACTTGTGCCTAGTCTGTCCCAAGCCCACCTGGCTGGGTGCCACTTGGTAGACTACTAACACCACGTACAAACACCAGAAACTATTTGTGACTCCTGGACAGAGATCAAGTTGGCTAATAAGTCGAGAGGGCACTTAAGCATTCCAATGTGTGGTAGTAGCTAGTCATTGGACAACATACACGGAACTCGGTGCTTAAGGACGGTTCCAGTGAGACAACCCACCATGTACTCCTACATGGCCTCTCACCGCTACCTTTACCAAATCGTGTTCACACGCTTAACTCTCAGCACCAGAACATATCGTACCACTCCAATTCATTCCCGATGAATTAGACCTGACACAACTCTAAGCAATAGCAAGCATGGAATGGTAGGAACACCACATGGCTCAATCAACTTCTACACATGCTAGTGGGTTTCAACTATTTACTGTGGCAATGACAGGTCATGTAGAGGAATGGGTTCAACTACCGCAGCATAAAGTAGCAGTTGAATCGTTGTTGTCCTAATGCAATAAAAGAGAGCAGGAGCGAGAGAGTGGGATTGTATCGGAATGAACAAGGGGGGTTGCTTGCCTGGTAGATCAACAGGGGGGCACTGCTTCACTGATAGGTACTCTCGAACACTTCCGGAGCAGGACCTATCGAGAAGGAACGGTGACAACAATCAATACACAAGCATATGCAACAATATGATGCATGAACATGGCATGAAGATGTGATGCTGTTTGAGCTAATGCAACTAGTATTCAAATTGAATGAAGTCCATTTGAACCAAGGGTTCAAATGCAACTCCAAATTAAGCTCTTATATATGCCATTTATATGTTTTCACCTATACAGCAGGTATAAGTTGTTTTGTCATGCATGAAACTGGTACAGATGGAAAGATTGTATTTTTCTGATAATTTTTCATATATAAATTATTTCAATCCGAGCTACGGTTGAATTTCTATGATTTTTTGAAGTTTGAATCATTTTCTAGAATTTCCTGATTAATCTTAAATCCAAAAAATGAATAACTGCGTTAGCCTGATGTCAGCGTGACATCAGCGAGTCAACGGGTCGGTCCAGGTCAAACCTGACCAGTGGGACCCATATGTCAGTGTCTAAACTAACTAATCTAGTTTAGTTAGTGGCCTCGGGCCCACATGTCAGTATCATCAGCTAATTAAGTTTAATTAACATCTAACTAAAATTAGCAGGGGCCTGGCCCACTTGTCAATGTCACAGGGGGGGGGGTTAATTAGCGGGGTTGACGCGGTCAAACCTGCCGGCGTTTAGCCGCCGGCGAGGCCGAACGCGGCGGAGGGCAAGGGAATCGCCCTCCGGTGACCATTCAGGCGGCGGAGACCACGGGTGAGGAGCTGAGCCTCGTCTGCGTCATTTGGAGCAAGTGGGAGAGGCGGGGACGGCCGGAGCTCGCCGGGGCGGAGCTCGGGGCGGCGGCCGGAGCACGGGCTTCAAGCGGGAGCGGGCTGTGGGGCACGGGGTGGCCACCCGAGGGGCTCTGCGGCACCCTCGTGGCACCAGGAGCACGGTGACGTGCTCGGTTGCGGGCTGCGGTGGCCAGGGCGACGACAGCGACATAGATGACGGCGAGGAGCAACGGCCATGGCGCCGAAAGGGGCTACGGCGTGTAGGCGGCTAAACGGAGAGAGGGGAATGGCGTAGAAGCTCACGGCGGTTTGGACGAGGCGGTCGGCGAGCTCGGGGACGCGTTGAAGACAACGGGGCGGCGAAGACGATCTCCGGCGACCGGAGATGAAGACGGCGGCGAGGCGGCTCTCCAGGGCCTCTCGAGGCGCGTGGCTTGACGGAGAGGTGGAGGACGATGTGGCGGAGCTTCTGGACTCGAAGAGAGGGCGAGGGGGAGGTGGTGGCCGCGACAATGGCGTGCGGCAGCGACGGTGGTGCTCGGGCGGTTGCGCGGAAGAGAACCAGAGGAGGAGGGAGAGCGAGGGAGTGGGAGAGAGGTAGGGGCGGCGCGTGGCATCGTGCGGGGCATCCAGAGGAGGAGGAGGAGAAGCAGGAGGTGGCGGGGAACGTGGCCCCGGCCGGACGCGTGGCCGCGCGCGCCGGCGCGTGCCCCTGTCCTTCTGTCGTCGCCAGGAGGACGACGGTTGGCGGTTGGGCCAGTGGCCGCACCACTGGGCCGGCTGAGGTGCCAGATGGCTGTAGGTAAGCGCCAGGTAAGCTTTCTGTTTTTGTTTCTTTCCTATTTTTCTGACATTTGTTTGGTTTAATAAAAATACTAAACCATTTTATTTTATTATGCCAATTTTTGTAGGGGCTAGTGGTATTATTCTAGAGCTCCTCAACAAATGGCACAATTTTTGGACATATAATATATATATATATAACATTTATATATCCAAAGCAAATAATTACTGCATTGATTCCAAATGCCCAAAATAAATACTTATGAGCTCCTAAAAATATTGGTTTGATTTTCATCTCTGTCCAATATTTTTAGAGAACAACATGAACATTTTCTTGGACCTTTTTGGAGCAATTTTTATCTGGGTCATTTCCAGAAATGATTCTGAGGGTTTCACAAATCCCCATTTCAAATTTAAATGGAATTTAAACATGATGCACAAATGGCTAGCTGGTCTAGGTCATACCAGAACTAGGGATGTGACAACTCGCCCCCACTTGGAAGAATCTCGTCCTGAGATTCAGGAGTCGATGGAAAGAAAGTGGGGTACTCAAGTCGAAGACGATCTTCACGCTCCCAAGTAGCTTCTCTCTCGAAATGATGAGACCACTGAACCTTGAGAAACTTGATATTATGACGTCGGGTGACACGCTCTGCTTGATCAAGTATGCAGACAGGGTACTCTCGATAAGTGAGGTTATCTTGGAGATCAAGCGTTTCGTGGTCCACTCCACGGATGGGATCCGAGAAGCAACGCCTGAGTTGAGAGATGTGGAAGACATCATGAACTCGAGAAAGATGTGGTGGTAGTTCCAACTGGTAGGCAACCTCTCCTCATTTAGCGAGAATGAGAAAGGGACCAATGTAACGAGGAGCCAACTTGCCCTTGATACCGAAACGATGGGTACCCTTCAAAGGGGTAATCCGAAGGTAAGCTTTGTCGCCAATTTCATAAGCCACTTCCTTATGATGACGATCATACTGGCTCTTTTGACGAGATTGGGCTGTTTTCAAATTCTCACGAATGATGCGAACTTGCTCTTCTACCTCCTGGATCATATCCGGTTCAAAAAATTGTCTCTCACCGGTTTCTGACCAGTTCAAAGGTGTTCGACATCTTCGTCCATGCAGAACCTCAAAAGGAGCTTTCTTGAGGTTGGACTGGTAGCTATTGTTATAAGCAAACTCGGCGAAGGGAAGACACTTCTCCCAATCCATACCGAAGGAGATAACACAAGCTGTAAGCATGTCTTCGAGAATTTGGTTGACCCTTTCCACCTGACCACTTGATTGAGGGTGGAAAGCGGTACTGAAGGAAAGATGGGTTCCCATGGCAGTTTGGAAACTCTCCCAGAAGTGAGAAGTGAAAAGACTGCCACGGTCTGAATTGATCTCTAGTGGAACACCGTGAAGTGATACTATTCGAGAAATATATAAGTCAGCTAGCTGACTAGCAGTGATACTCTCTCGAACAGGTAGGAAGTGCGCCACTTTGGAGAGACGATCAATGACCACAAAGATAGCATTATTCCCTCTCTTGGTCCTGGGAAAGCCGGTGATGAAGTCCATACCAACTTTATCCCATTTCCATTCAGGAATAGCTAAAGGCTGAAGAGTGCCAGCAGGCCTTTGATGCTCTGCCTTAACGCGGCGACAAACGTCATAGTTAGCAATGAACTGAGCAATTTCTCTCTTCATCCTAGTCCACCAGAACCTCTGGCGTAGGTCCTGATACATCTTAGTACTACCGGGATGTATCGTGAGAGGGGATTCATGTGCCTCCTTAAGAATCAGTGTCGCAGATGTTGGTTCTTGGGAATCACCAAGCGATTCTCAAAGAAAACAACACCTCGATCATCCATAGAGAAAATCCACCAACTCCCTTCTTAATGTTTCTCTTGATGCGGATAACACCCCTATCAAACTTCTGATCAGTAATGATCTGATCCTCAAGGGTAGGTTTCGCCACCAAGGTAGAAAGGAATCCGTGAGGAGCAATGTGAAGGTTAAGCTTACATAATTCCTCATGGAGAAGTGGCTGGCCCTGTTGCAACATGAGATTGTTGCAATAGGACTTACGACTTAGCACATCAGCCATGACATTCCCCTTGCCTGGGGTCTAGGTAATTCCTAAGTCGTAATCTGAGATCAACTCCAACCAACGTCTTTGCCTAAGGTTCAAATATGGTTGGGTGAAGATGTACTTGAGACTCTGGTGGTCGGTGTATATCTCACAATGTTTACCGAGAAGGTAATGTCGCCAGGTCTTAAGTGCATAGACTACGGCTGCAAGCTCTAGATCATGTGTAGGATAATTCTCCTCATGTGGATGCAACTGTCGAGATGCATAGGCAATCACATGGCGATCTTGCATAAGGATACAACCTAGTCCCTGTCGTGAGGCATCGCAGTAGATAACAAAGTCTTTAGTGAAATCCGGTGGCACAAGTACGGGAGCAGAAGTCAGGCGTCTTTTCAGTTCCTGAAAACTGTACTCACACTGTGGGGACCACTCAAACTTTTTATCTTTCTTGAGAAGTTCCGTGAGAGGTTTGGCCACTTTGGAGAAGTTCTCAACGAAGCGGCGACAATAACTGGCTAGGCCAAGGAAACTCCTAACTTGCTTAACCGTTTCAGGTGGAGTCCAATCAAGAACGGCTTGAACTCTTTCGGGATTGACAGCAATGCCCTTACCAGAGATTACGTGGCCGAGATAGGTCACTTCTGGCAACCAAAATTCGCACTTGGAGAACTTGGCGTAAAGGCGGTGTTCTCTGAGTTTTTCTAACACAAGTCTAAGATGTTCGGCATGCTCTTCCTCGTTCTTCGAGTAAATAAGGATATCATCGAGGTAAACCACGACAAACTTATCTAGGTACTCCATGAAGATCGAGTTCATCAAGCGGGAGAATGTAGCTGGAGCATTGGTTAGACCGAAGGACATGACGGTGTACTCGTACTAGCCATAACGAGTGACGAAAGCCGTCTTAGGAATGTCCCCGTTTCTGATCTTGATTTGGTGGTAGCCTAACCTCAAATCCATCTTGGAGAAGACTGAGGATCCAGTGAGCTAATCATACAGATCATTGATCCCGGGGAGCGGATACTTGTTCTTTATCGTGACCAAATTAACGAGACGATAATCTACAACCATTCGGTCCGTACCATCCTTCTTCTTGACGAAGAGAACGGGGCAAGCCTAGGGAGAAGAACTAGGACGGATGAAACCCTTTTGCAAGGACTCATCAAGTTGTTTCTTAAGCTCGGCTAGCTCTAAGGGTGCCATCTTGTAAGGTCTCCTAGAAATTGGGCGGTTCCGAGGATAAGATCTATAACAAACTCTACATCTATGTCAGGTGGAATACCTGGTAGTTCCTCTGGAAAGACATCCGGAAAGTCGCGGACTACCGGGATATCTTCAAGGTCTGGAAGAGGGCTGGCATTTAGAGAATATAGTTGACGCCTTGCAATTTTGGTGGAGACAGTGACTATCTTGCCAGAGGGGTGTGTGAGCTGAACAGACCTGGTGTAACAGTCAATCTTGGCATAATGAGCTTTCATCCAGTCCATACCCAAGATGATGTTAATATCTGAAGACTTGAGGGATATCAAGGAAGCTAGAAATACAAGTCTGTCAACATGTATTTCATTGCCATAACTTATCCTAGAAGTTTGCCACTTGGATTCAGGGGTTTGAATGAGTAGTGGGGAGGGCATATCACAAAATGACATGTCGTGAAAACGGGCGTAACTTTCGGAAATGAAGGAGTGAGATGCCCCAGTATCGAATAGAACCGAAGCTGGGTGATAGTTGACAAGGAGTGTACCAAGAACGACATCTGGATCATCATGAGCGTCTTTAGCTGAGACGTGATGCACACGTCCAAGTTCAGTGGGAGCTGACTTGGCTCTGATCATCTGGTGTGAAGGCTTACTGCCACGGCCAACAGACTTCTCGGGCTGGGGTGGAGCAACACGGGTCTGAGTGCAAATACGGGCAATGTGGCCTGGCTCTCCGCACTTGTAACAGATCTTGGAAGTAGGACAAGGACCCACATTGACAAGTGGTCTACCAATAGGCATGGGTGTAGCATACGGTTGAACTGTGTGAGGTGACACACAAGAAGGCCTTGGTGTATAACCGGGTGGAAGAGCAGAGTTCGGAACCCAAATCCGGCGCTTCTGAGAACTAGAACCGGAGGAAGAACCCAAATCACGGGTGTGTTTACGAGATTCCTCGTAGGTGAGTTGAGCTGTCTCTGCATTAATGGCCTTGTTCACAAGAGCGTGGAATGTATTGCAATGATGCAAGTGGAGATCACGACGCAACTTGGGGTTGAGACCCTTCCGGAACCTAGCCTGCTTCTTGGCATCTGTGGACACTTCTTCTGTAGCATAGCAGGCAAGGTTCTCAAATTCTCTACTATAAGCATCAACAACCATCTTACTCTGGGTGAAACTACAAAACTCTTCTCTCTTGCGGTCAATGAGAGCCTGAGGGATGTGATGCTCGCGAAAAGCCTCAATGAAATATCTCCAGGTGGGTATCTGGCCAGCTGGAAGCATAGCCTCATAGTTCTGCCACCAAATACTAGCAGGACCTTCCAGGTGATAAGTAGCATAGGTGACCTTGTCACCTTCAGCTACGTTCGCAGAATGCAGCTTGTGTGTGATACTACGGAGCCAATCATCTGCATCAAGTGGTTCAATGGAATGATGGAAGGTAGGTGGTTTCAAGCCAATGAAGTCATGAATGGACACAAACTCTTTGTGATGCTGGGAGGTGTTCTCCTCAATACGTGCTAGCAAGCGGTTAGACTCACGCTTGTTCCTCTCCATCTCTAGCATGAACTCTGCCAACGAAGACTGATCGGGAGGATCCTCATCCCTACCATCTCCGTAGTTCCGGCTACGAGCAATAGAACTTCGGTTAACCGGCAACATCCTGAAGAACAAAACCAAGGAAGACAAGGATGGATTCAACATCAACTATAGGTTGCAGAGGGTAGCACAAGAATTTAGTATCTCTCAAACTCTTAGAACAATTCCGGCAGCATAACGGCAGTAGAATGCTCAAAATGAAACATTCTGCAAAGACGGGTAGCACCAACCTCAACATCATCACTCAAGGTTCAAAAATATTACTAAACAGGCTACACTGGAGATACTCGAACTGGGATATGACTCAGATCAACCAATCCTAAGAACTACGGAGTAGTAACACGTGATCCTGATAGACAGAAGAGGAAGCCTAGCTCCTTAACCCCGTAGGAAAGATAGGATGACTCAGATCAGAAGGCATGAGGTATAAGGAGTAAAAAGAGCCTTACGTTCCCTTCCACAATCAATTCCCTTACATAACTAAAGAATTTCTAGACTCAACTTCGACCAGGTTGGCTTGGAAGTCCTACAGGCAATCAGGCTCTGATACCAAACCTGTCGGGACCCCGATTCCAAGTCACATCGATCTAGCCGATAACACCTCATATCACTTTGCGGCCTCATGCACGGTATTCCCCACGGGTGTCGTCTTACCCTGGCCCGGGACCGTTTGCGCCTATTGGCTCACGTATATGATTGTGTCATTAGCATCCATATGATAGAGAACCCGGGCCGACATGGCTAGTCGTGAACCCAAAGCGGCACTAACCTATGGGACAAGCATACATGATTCACATCGAGCATGTCGGTCAACAGCGTGTGAATCCGGGCTATAGCACTGGCTACTAGGACTCCGGATGTCACCGTGTGACATTTCCCCGAAGGGACAGACACATGAACGAAGTGAAACACATGCCGGCCAGTCGAGTGTCTTGAGTAGTAGTGCTGGGCTAGCAGGACTCCGGTGAACCGGGCTGTAGCGGACTACTATGGCTCAAGGAAGCACTAGACTACATTTCCCCATATGTGAGGCTGCCAAGGATAAACAACTAGATTGTCGGATCCCACACATAGCAATACACGTCACACGTACGCATCACATGCAAGTATGTGCTGTACAACATGGCATCACAGCATAACGCAACTCATATAGATAAAGGCCTAGAAGAGCCACATAGCATTAATACAAACAGGGGTCACATGACCCATCATTCAGAGCATACAAGCAACGGAAGCATTACATGTCTGAGTACAGACAACTACAAAAGAAAAAGGCTAAGAAACCTGACTATCTACAAGTACCTCCAAGGTACAAGATCGTAGCTGAGGTAACAAGCTACTCGTCGAAGTCCAAGCGGTACTACTAGTGAGACAGACGTCTCACCTGCAAAACATAAATAAAGCAAACGTGAGTACAAAGGTACTCAGCAAGACTTACATCAGATCCTATCATACATGCATTTGTATCAAGAAGGTAATGTGGGGTTTAGTTGCAGCAAGCCAGCTTTGACTCAGTGGCTATCCTGTTCTACGACAATGAGAAACTTCTTTGAGATGAGGCAGCGCACACGAGTCCACTAATCACCACATCAAAACACTACTATGGATCCATCCTCGTCTCCTGACGAGAAGGCCATCCATAGCACTCACACTTGTCTTGAGCATTTTAGAGTATCCACTTTAAGTTGTCTATGTACCACGTAAGCATCCAAGAAGTTCATAACCGCGGACCCGGCTATTCGAATAGATCATGTTAACCCTGTAGGGGTGTACTTCTTCACACACGCTCTCACCATTTATCACCATATACACATCATGTATCTCGGCAACCTTCAAGCGGAAGCCTGGCGAGGGTGTCGGCCACGACCTGACTAACCACACAAGACTCTAGTCCAGGTTTATCGCCTATTCGGGTTCCATCCACAAGGAGATCCGGCCGGGGTGTCGCTCATGGCCCCAAACGATATGTGTAGGGTTCCCAAGCCCACCTCGCCAGATGGATCTACGCTTGGTACACCGTGCCACTTGTGCCTAGTCTGTCCCAAGACCACCTGGCTGGGTGCCACTTGGTAGACTACTAACACCACCTACAAACGCCAGAAACTATTTGCGACTCCTGGACAGAGATCAAGTTGGCTAATAAGTCGAGAGGGCACTTAAGCATTCCAATATGTGGTAGTAGCTAGTAATTGGACAACATACACGGAACTCAGTGCTTAAGGACGGTTCCAGTGAGACAACCCACCATGTACTCCTACATGGCCTCTCACCGCTACCTTTACCAAATCGTGTTCACACGCTTAACTTTCAGCACCAGAACATATCGTACCACTCCAATTCATTCCCGATGAATCAGACCTGACACAACTCTAAGCAATAGCAAGCATGGCATGGTAGGAACACCACATGGCTCAATCAACTTCTACACATGCTAGTGGGTTTCAACTATTTACTGTGGCAATGACAGGTCATGCAGATGAATGGGTTCAACTACCGCAACATAAAGTAGCAGTTGAATCATTGTTGTCCTAATGCAATAAAAGAGAGCAGGATCGAGAGAGTGGGATTGTATCGGAATGAACAAGGGGGGTTGCTTGCCTGGTAGATCAACAGGGGGGGGGGGGCACTGCTTCACTGATAGGTACTCTCAAACACTTCCGGAGCAGGACCTATCGAGAAGGAACGGTGACAACAATCAATACACAAGCATATGCAACAATATGATGCATGAACATGGCATGAAGATGTGATGCTGTTTGAGCTAATGCAACTAGTATTCAAATTGAATGAAGTCCATTTGAACCAAAGGATCAAATGCAACTCCAAATTATGCTCTTATATATGCCATTTATATGTTTTCACCTATACAACAGGTATAAGTTGTTTTGTCATGCATGAAACTGGTACAGATGGAAAGATTGTATCTGATAATTTTTCATATATAAATTATTTCAATCCGAGCTACGGTTGAATTTCTATGACTTTTTGAAGTTTGAATCATTTTCTAGAATTTCCTGATTAATCTTAAATCCAGAAAATGAATAACTGCGTCAGCCTGACGTCAGCGTGACATCAGCGAGTCAACGGGTCGGTCCAGGTCAAACCTGACCAGTGGGACCCATATGTCAGTGTCTAAACTAACTAATCTAGTTTAGTTAGTGGCCTCGGGCCCACATGTCAGTATCATCAGCTAATTAAGTTTAATTAACATCTAACTAAAATTAGCAGGGGCCTGGCCCA
>NC_041386.1:517102650-517123953 GCF_002162155.2 Triticum dicoccoides
GGCGTTTAGCCGCCGGCGAGGCCGAACGCGGCGGAGGGCACGGGAATCGCCCTCCGGTGACCATTCAGGCGGCGGAGACCACGGGCGAGGAGCTGAGCCTTGTCTGCGTCATTTGGAGCAAGTGGGAGAGGCGAGGACGGCTGGAGCTCGCCGGGGCGGAGCTCGGGGCGGCAGCTGGAGCACGGGCTTCAAGCGGGAGCGGGCTGTGGGGCACGGGGTGGCCACCCGAGGGGCTCTGCGGCACCCTCGTGGCACCAGGAGCACGGTGACGTGCTCGGTTGCGGGCTGCAGTGGCTAGGGCGACGACGGCGACATAGACGACGGTGAGGAGCTACGGCCACGGCGGGGAAAGGGGCTACGGCGTGCAGGCGGCTAAACGGAGAGAGGGGAATGGCGTAGAAGCTCACGGCTGTTTGGACGAGGCGGTCGGCGAGCTCGGGGACGCGTTGAAGACGATGGGGCGGCGAAGACGATCTCCGGCGACCGGAGATGAAGACGGTGGCGAGGCGGCTCTCCAGGGCCTCCCGAGGCGCGTGGCTTGACGGAGAGGTGGAGGACGACGTGGCGGAGCTTCTGGACTCGAAGAGAGGGCGAGGGGGAGGCGGTGGCCGCGACAATGGCGTGCGGCGGCGACGGTGGTGCTCGGGCGGTCGCGCGGAAGAGAACCAGAGGAGGAGGGAGAGCGAGGAGAGGGAGAGAGGTCGGGGCGGCGTCGCGCGGGGCATCCAGACGAGGAGGAGGAGAAGCATGAGGTGGCGGGGAATGTGGCCCCGGCCGGACGCGTGGCCGCGCGCGCCGGCGCGTGCCCCTGTCCTTCTGTCGTCGCCAGGAGGACGACGGTTGGCGGTTGGGCCAGTGGCCGCACCACTGGGCCGGCTGAGGCGCCAGATGGCTGTAGGTAAGCGCCATGTAAGCTTTCTATTTTTGTTTCTTTCCTATTTTTCTGACATTTGTTTGGTTTAATAAAAATACTAAACCATTTTATTTTATTATGCCGATTTTTGTAGGGGCTAGTGGTATTATTCCAGAGCTCCTCAACAAATGGCACAATTTTTGGACATATAATATATATATATATAACATTTATATATCCAAAGCAAATAATTACTGCATTGATTCCAAATGCCCAAAATAAATACTTATGAGCTCCTAAAAATATTGGTTTGATTTTCATCTCTGTCCAATATTTTTAGAGAACAACATGAACATTTTCTTGGACCTTTTTGGAGCAATTTTTATTTGGGTCATTTCCAGAAATGATTCTGAGGGTTTCACAAATCCCCATTTCAAATTTAAATGGAATTTAAACATGATGCACAAATGGCTAGCTGGTCTAGGTCATACCAGAACTAGGGATGTGACACATGGGGGGCAAGTGGGCATGGGGTGGTTTGAGATGTAAGCTACAGTGAGTAGCTTATATCTCAAGCTATGGGTAGCTTGGGAGCTAAGTTATGCTTGTCCTCTGGGGCATTTTCTAAATCAATGCCCAAGGGACAAGGTACATTGTAGATGATGTCATGGTATGGCCGTCTTGTCAGTGTCGGGTCGATGCAGCCGCTGACTTCGGGCAGCCGACTAGTTGGCGCAGTCGGCCGGGGCAGTCGGACAGGGGGCCGTCTGGGGCGGCCTGAGCAGTCGGACCGAGGGGCTTTGCTAGCCCCGATGTCTTGAAATATTGTCTCGCCGTCTTCGGGGTACCCGTGGTCATTTACTCTGACATAAGTATATGAAAGATATTGTTACAAATAAAAGGAAGATACCAGAAGCTAAAATTTCTACCATGCTTGCTAATTATACTTTTAAGGGTGGAATACCAAAAAAACTTGGAGATCTAGGAATACCAACTATACCACACTCCATTAAAAGAAACTATGTTAAAACTGCTTTATGTGATTTGGGAGCCGGTGTTTGTGTTATGCCTTTCTCTTTATATCGTAGATTTGAACTGAATAAGTTGACACCTACTGAAATTTCTTTGCAAATGGCCGATAAATCAACTGCTATACCCATCGGTATTTGCGAGGATGTGCCTGTTGTGGTTGCAAACGTTACTATCTTAATGGACTTTGTTATTCTTGATATTCTCGAGGACGACAATATGTCAATCATCCTTGGTAGACCCTTTTGAATATTGTAGGGTCTGTTATTGATTGCAATAAAGGCAATGTCACTTTTCATGTTAATTGTAATGAGCATACTGTACACTTTCCAAAGAAACAACCTTAAGTTCATAGTATCAATTCTATTGGAAAAATTTCAACTATTACTATTGGAGGTTTTGAATTCCCTCTCCCTACTGTCAAAAAGAAATATGATATTCTTATTGTTGGGGACATGTATATCCCCGTTGAGGTAACTTAGTATTATTTGAAAATTCTCCGGTTTCATGTGAGTCAGAAGAAGTTTGTTAATAAGACTTGATCAACCTTGTTAATGGATTCCTTTGGATGGGCATGAGATAGATGAATTTAGAAAGCACAACTTTATGTACTCACTTTTTTACTTTCTGTTATTTAGAATAAATAAAGCAAAAATAGTATTATCTGTCTGTTTTCTGAATTGTCCGTGCAATAAAAAATGTCGTGAAAATAAAAGTTCTCCAAATGCCCTGAAAATTTAGTATAATTTTTTGTAGAATATTTTAGAATTTTTGGCACTGAACATGCACCAGTGGGCCACAAGGGTGGAGGGCGCGCCCTCCTACCTTGTGGGTCTCACGTGGGGTCCCCTCACTTATTCTAGTACCCATCCGCCTCGTCTTCCTCCAGAAAAAATCATCCCGTTGCTCAAACCCGTGTTCTTGCTCATCTTGCTGCCATTTTCGATCTCCTTATGCAAAGCTCCATTTGCAAAACTGTGTTGGGGGATTGTTCTTTGGTATGTGACTCCTCCAATGGTCCAATTATATTTTTCTAGTGCTTTATTTATTGCAAATGTTTGCTGCTGTGGTGACCTTGTTCTTGAGCTTGCATGTCAAATTTATATGGTCCAAAGTAGTTTTGATGCATGATATAGCCTCTAGACACTTGTAGGAGTGGTTGCTATTAGTTTTATTGAGTTTGGTTCACTTTTATTTTGAGTCACTAAAACTTTCAGAAATGTTCAGAGAAATAAAACATGAGGAGATTGTTAAGAGGCTCTTCAAGTCGGGGTTCTAAAGAAAAGGAAAATTAAGAGAAAAAGAAGCCCAAGTACAACCTTCCTCACACCGCGGAGGTTCGACCGTGTGAATGGCCATGTGACACATTCTTGGGGGCGGCCAGAATTTATGATGATTTCTATTATTTGGCTGAGAATGCAGGCATCACCGACTTTCTCCACGATAAGTGTGATCAATACCTCCTACTCACTAATACTTTCATGCAAAAATTTCACTTTCATGCTAGGAGATCACCACCCATGGTAGAGTTTTATTTATGTGATGAGCATAAGGAGATGACGCTGTATGACTTTTGTGAAGTTTGCAAATTACCTTTTGAGGGCAACGTCAATGAACCACGTCCTAGAGATGTGCTACTTCTTGAGCTTGCGTTGGTTTTTCCCTTGAAGAGGAAAGGGTGGTGCAACAAATTAGAGATAAGTATTTCCCTTATTTTGAGAACCAAGGTATCAATCCAGTAGGAGACAATGCACACATCACTGAATACCTGCACAAACAATCAAACAACTTGCACCCAACGTGATAAAGGGTTTTCAATCCCTTCATGGTTACTTGCAAAAGTGAGATCCGATAGAGATAGATAAACGACAAAGTAAATACTTTTGGTATTTTTTGTTTATAGATCGGAAAGTAAAAGATTGCAAAATAGTAGATCAGAAACTAATAAGATGGAAAATAGTAGATCGGAAACTTATATGATGGAAAATAGACCCAGGAGCCATAGGTTTCACTAGAGGCTTCTCTCAAGATAGCAAATAATACGGTGGATGAACAAATTACCGTCGAGCAATTGATAGAAAAGCACAAAGTTATGACGATATCTAAGGCAATGATCATGAATATAGGCATCACGTCCGTGTCAAGTAGACTGAAATGATTCTGCATCTACTACTATTACTCCACACATCGGCCGACTCCTGCCTGCATCTAGAGTATTATGTTCATGAAGAACAGAGTAACACATTAAGTAAGATGACATGATGTAGAGGAATAAACTCAAGCAATATGATGTAAACCCCATCTTTTTATCCTCGATGGAGACAATACAATACGTGCCTTGCAGCCCCTACTGTCACTAGGAAAGGACACCGCAAGATTGAACCCAAAGCTAAGCACTTCTTCCATTGCAAGAAAAACCAATATAGTTGGCCAAACCAAACCGACAATTCGAATTACAAAGATATCAAATAATGCATAAAAGAATTCAGAGAAGATTCAATTAATATTCATAGATAAGCTGACCATAAATCCACAATTCATAAGATTACATCAGATAGAGCTCCAAGAACATCGAGGAGAACATGGTATTGAGAATCAAAGAGAGAGAAGAAGCCATCTAGCTACTACCTATGGACCTGCAGGTCGGTGGTAAACTACTCACGCTTCATCGGAAGGGCAATAGAGTTGATGTAGAAGCCCTCTGTGATCGAAACCCTGAAAGTGCAACTATCCCTAGGTGCTTTTGGTAATTCCTAACAACATATAGCTGATTGAGCTAATGCTATTTCAAGATTAATATCTCAGGAAAGCTCAATGATTGGCATGGCATGGATGAGAAAAGTGGACCCCTCAAAATTCTAAGGACAAAAGGATTGCCTCAAGCTCAAAGCTCAAGACTCTACATTTTCTATTTTAGTGATCCAAGATCACATTGAGTCTATAGGAAAAGCCAATACTATCAAGGAGGGATGAGGTGTTGCTTAATGAGGCTCTTGCTCAAAATGCTTAGTGATATGCTCCAAAGCCCTCAATTACTTTCTCACATCCACATATGACCTAAACCAAAAGTCAAACTCGACCCCACCGATTCTTTCTATCCGGCACCACCGAGTTCAGATGTCATAGCCACTGCCACAAACCCTAGGCAAATCGGTCTCACCGATAGGGATCTTGGTCTCACCGAGATGGGATTGTAATCTCTCTGTTTCCCTTCGTAACGTTTCGGTCCCACCGAGATTGCAATGTAAATTCTCTGTTTCCCTTTTGTAACATTTCGGTCTCACTGAAATGAGCGAATCGGTCCCACCGAGTTTACCTGACCAACTCTCTGGTTAGCTTATTACCAAAATTGGTCTCACCGAGTTTGTGTAATCGGTCTCACCGAGATTACGTTATGCCCTAACCCTAACCATATCGGTCCTACCGAGTTGCATGTCGGTCCCACCGAAACTCCTAACGGTCACTAGCTTTGCTGAATCGGTCCGACCGAGTCTATCAATTCGGTCCCACCGAGATTGGCAAGTTGTGTGTAACGGTTAGATTTTGTGTCGAGGCTACATATACGCCTGCACCACCTCTTCATTAGTGGAGAGAGCCATCAGAACAAACCTACACTTCCAACTTACTTTTTCTGAGAGAGAACCACCTACAGTTGTGTTGAGGTCAAGATATTCCATTCCTACCATATGAATCTTGATCTCTAGCCTTCCCCAAGTTGCTTTCCACTCAAATATTCTTTCCACCAAATCCATATCTTGTGAGAGAGAGTTGAGTGTTGGGGAGACTATCATTTGAAGCACAAGAGTAAGGAGTTCATCATCAATACACCATTTGTTACTTCTTGGAGAGTGGTGTCTCCTAGATTGGCTAGGTGTCACTTGGGAGCCTCCGACAAGATTGTGGAGTTGAACCAAGGAGTTTGTAAGGGCAAGGAGATCGCCTACTTCATGAAGATCTACCGCTAGTGAGGCAAGTCCTTCATGGGCGACGACCATGGTGGGATAGACAAGGTTGCTTCTTCGTGGACCCTTCGTGGGTGGAGCCCTCCGTGGACTAGCGCAGCCGTTACCCTTCGTGGGTTGAAGTCTCCATCAACGTCGATGTACGATAGCACCACCTATCGGAACCACAACAAAAACATCCGTGTCTACTATTGCGTTTGAATCCTCCAAACCCTTCCCCTTACATTCTTGCAAGTTGCATGCTTTACTCTCCGCTGCTCATATACTCTTTGCATGCTTGCTTGAATTGTGTTAAGATTGCTTAACTTGTCCAAAGTTGCTAAAATCTGCCAAGAACTAAAATTGGGAAAAGGATAAGTTTTTATTTGGTCAAGTACTCTAATCACCCCCCCTCTAGACATACTTTCGATCCTACAAGTGGTATCAGAGCTTTGGTCTCCATTTGCTTTGATTTCCATAGCTTTTGGTAGTCATAGCCTTGGTTTCACAACCTAGGAGAGTATGGCGTCTAGCGAGGGAAATTACCACCGTAGATTTCCTTACTTTGATGGTACTAATTTTGCTAGTTGGAAGCATAAGATGAAAATGCATATTCTTGGACATAACCCCACCGTATGGGCTATTGTGTGTATTGGCTTGCAAGGTGAATTCTTTGATGGGAGAGAACCGAACCGTGAAGCTAGTGCGGAAGAGTTGAAGATGCTGCAATACAATGCTCAAGCTTGTGATATCCTCTTCAACGGATTGTGCCCCAAAGAATTCAACAAAATCAACCGTCTTGAGAATGCAAAGGAAATTTGGGATACTTTGATTGATATGCACGAAGGTACCGACTCCGTCAAGGAATCCAAGTTGGATGTGCTTCAAAGTCAGCTTGACAAGTTCAAAATGAAGGATGGTGAAGGTGTCGCTGAAATGTACTCTAGGTTTGCTCTTATCACAAATGATATTGCCGACATAGGAAGTGAAGAGATGACCGACAAATTCATCATCAAGAAGATCCTAAGAGCTTTGGACGGAAAATATGATACCGTATGCACATTGATCCAAATGATGTGCAATTACAAAGATCTCAAGCCAACGGAAGTCATTGGAAGAATTGTTGCTCATGAGATGTCACTCAAGGATAAGGAGGAGCTCCATAACAAGTCAAGTGGTTCTTACAAAGCCTCATGTGAAGCTCCCACATCATCAAGTGAGAAACAAACCTTTAATGAAGAATTGAGCCTAATGGTGAAGAACTTCAACAAGTTCTACAAGAGTAGAAGCAAAGAGAGAAGTTCCAAGTCAAGGTCCTACATTAAAAATGATCTTCTAGTCGAGAGCGAAATTGCTACAATTGTGGAGGACCCGAACACTATTCCAATGAGTGTACGACACCCTACAAGAGAAGAGAAGATTCTCCAAAAAGAAGAAGTAGAAGAGAAGAATCACCATCAAGAGAGAGAAGGAGTAGAGATGATCATTATGAAAGAAGAACATCCCAGAGAAGCAAAGATTCGGAAAGGAAGGACAAGTCATCAAGGAGCTACACAAAACGAAGACATCAAGCTCATGTTGGTGAATGGGTATCCGGCTCCGACTCCGACAATCACTCTGAGAGAAGCTATCACTCCGACTCCGAATATACTCAAGATGAAGGTGTTGCCGGTCTAGCACTTGTGTCAACCAACTCCTATGACATATTTGATTCACCAAATGAAGGACTTGGAAGATGCTTCATGGCTAAAGGCCCAAAGGTATCACATCCCGAGTATGTTGATTTCAATAGTGATGAAGATGACTTGTTAGGTGATGATGATTTACTTGTTGACAACTCTAGTGATGAATACTATGATGAAACGTCAATTAATCATGCTAATCAAGATAAAACGAATGACAATGATAAGGAGAAGATTGAGTTTCTAACTAAAGAACTAAACACTCTTAAGTTAGCTCATGAAACTATCTTAGGAGATCATCGAGAACTTTTAAGGACTCATGAGAAATTACGTTTTGAAAAGCTCAACCTTGAGCAAGAGCATGAGTTCTTAAAAGCAATCAATGATGATCTTCGCAAGAAGAATTCTTCTTACATTGCCAAACATTTACTCTTATCCACTTACATGCCTCAAGTCAAGTCTAGTAACAAGAACAAGAAAGATTCTTCCTCTATTAGTAACAATAATCATGCTAATTCTAATGTTGTTGCTTCTAGTAGTTCTCTTGATTCCACTAATGATTCTCTTACCCAAGTTACACTTGAGCAAGAAAATACCTTATTGAGGGGAATTATAGAGAAAGGTGTTTACAAGAGCCTTGCCGAGAGTAAGCAATTCGAGGAAATTGTACGCAAGCAAGGAAGACACTGGAAGAACAAAGGTGTTGGTTTTGAATGAAAGTTCAATGCCAATGGAGTTGAGTGGGAAGAAGATCAATACCCCAAGACAAAGTTTGTTCCTCAACAAAAGAAGTATGATCGTACTTCCTTTAAAGGGACACATGCTCAAGATGATCTTCCACCACAAGACCACAAGCAAAAAGGCAAGGATAAGCTTCAAGAGGAAATTGATGCATTTGAAGAAGCACCCAAGGCCTTGGTCAAGTGAGTTCCCAAGACTACATCAAGTTCTACTTCATCAAATACGACTACAACTCCAAGGATTCCCATCAATATGATGTGGATCCTGAAGAAGAAGAACTAGAGAGTTCTTGAGGGTGACTCCGCCAACATACTTCACTCTTATCATTTTGGGAAGAACAAGTGCAATCAACTTCCACAGCTTGCACTAGTTCAAGGAGTCACAAACCCTCTTGTTGGTAAGACAAGGGACAAGGTAACCTAATGCTTTCATAGACATCATCTTGTGTGTGCATCACTCTATGTCTATGGATATCCTTGTTTGTTCCTTGTGGGACTAACCCGTGTAGGTATTGAAAGTGCAACTCACTCCAAAGGATTGCTCCAAATGATCTACATCAACATTGAGCATCCACATCTTCAACATCTACATGAAGTCATCATCGACAAAACCCAAGGTTAGTTCATCCCTCTTAGGGTGGATCTCACATCTAGGGGAGCTTTACTCTAAGAATTGAGCTAAAGCAACTCTAATGGTGTGAACACAACAACGCTTTATGTAAAAGTGGTAACCCCACTTGTGCTTAAACGATGAGTATGACCTATGATCAAATGTTCTCATTTGACTCCTAAGTCAATATATTCATATATAGATGACCTAGTCATCGCCAATTGCTTGATAGATGCTAGAATTGGTTGTGCATGCTTTGCCACATATTTCCTTTGCCATTTTATTGTGTGAGCATGTTGGTTGCATAATTTACTCATTAGAGGACATCCACTTGTTGTTTTGATTGTTTGGTTCCTTTTTCTTTTGCCAAGTGGATGGACAAGAATGCCTAAGAACCTTCTCTAGCTATCTATGCTTTTCTCGTCTCAAACTATATTCATGCTACGTCACAAAGTTTGATCAAGTCAGATTCGAACAACTCTGTGTGAGGAGCATTCAGAGTCCCCGATTCGTCATAGACTTAAACTTCCAAAACTTCTTTGTGCATTTCGGTCTGACCGATTCATCCATTTCGGTCATACCGAGATCACTAAGTTGATCTAGGTTTTCAATCTCGGTGCAACCGATTTGAACTTTTCGGTCACATTGAGTTTCAGTAACTGCTTGCAGTTATGAATCTCGGTGTCACCGAGTTGTTCCACTCGGTCACACCGAAAGGGTCAGGCTATATATATCCCCGGGCCAAAATTTGGAAAATTTTCCGAACCCCTTCGCCCGCACTCAGCCTGTTCTTCCTCCCTGGGTCTCCGGATCGTCCTCCTCATCGCCAGCTGCCTCCCGCCGCTGGTCTCCGCCGCCGTCAACAAAAATCGTCTCCGCCGTTACCGCCGTAGCAGGTCCATCGCCGCACTTAGGGTATGGACTTGATCCTTGTGCTAATCCCCCTCCGATTCTTAGCACATTGTTTTGCCATGTATCTTGCCACGATTCAGATCACTCTATCTAGCGAAATCACTCCATAGTTTAGTCGTGGATTGAAAATCTAGGGTTAGGTTTCCGCCGAAATCATCTCGGACCAACCGAGTTGTTGAAATCGGTTCTAGCGAGTTCAATACTTTGTGAAACCCTAGCAGTCTCGGTGCCACCGAACTGTGACTCGGTCTGACCGAGTTCACTAGTTTAGGTTCCAAAAGCTGCTTCAGTATCACCGAGTTTTCAAATTGGTAGATCCGAAATGCTTTCTGTGGAAAACTAAAACTAAGTTTTTGACTAATTCTTTTGCAAAAACCTTTGTACTTTGTGATGCCAATCCAATCTGTCTCATCTATATCTATTCACAGGGTCTGTTATCAGTGTTTGCATCATGTCAGATCAGAGTGACAGTCAGAACAAGTCTGAGGAGCAAGTTAACATGAGTGAGGGCACTAGTCCCTCTAGCAGCTTTGATGAGGGAAGCAGGAGTACACCCAGCAACTTGCCTAAGGCAGCCACCAGGACCAGAAAGAAGAGAACCTCAGATTCTGAGGATGAGGACTATGTGGCTGTTGAGGAAGAGGCCACCTCAAAGAGGAAAGTTCTGAAAAAGGAATATGGCACAGCTGTTGCCACTAAGCCAGGAATGAAGCAAAAGGTTCCTGCCAAGAGAGTTCCTATGTCAAAGGCCAGAACGTCCACTCAAGAGACTTTGGGATCTGCACCCAAAGAACAGGTTGTGGCAGAAAAGAAAAGGAAGGAAAGGGTCAAGAAGACCACTGCCAGAGTGCTTGGCAGATCTTCAATAATGAGAGATTCTGAAGAAGAGGAAGAGGATGCAGCACCAGCACCCAAAGCTCAAAAGCTTATGGGAGATGCTATAAGGGCAGGGGCTGTTCCATCTAAGCCCAAAACTGCTCCTAAGACTGCTGCTCCAGCTCCAAAGCCAAAACCCAAGAGGAGCACCAGGAACATCCCTGCTGAGGAGAAGAACAAGGCCCCCGTGCCTCAAGCTGCCGAAGAAGATGATTCTGTCATTTTGAGGAAGTTGAAGCCCAAAATTCCAGATCACAATGATGCTCACCCAGTTGCAGAGAACATGAAAATCAGGAAGGATTCAGGATTGAGGCTATGGAGAGAGTCTGATCCATATGCCACCAGGAGAAGGATTGCTGTGGACTACAGGTTCCTTACAAAGGAACAACAGGACTTCTATGAGACTATTTTACTTGACAAGAAGCCCATAGTGTGTGACATGAGATGGGTTGATTGGAAATTCATTGAGGAAAATGAAGATCACTTCCCTGGTGTACATGACAGCTTCAAGGCATGTGGAGTCGATGAGTTTGTGGTTCAGAAGCTCACAAAGTGGAATGATGAGCTTATTATGCAGTTCTACTCCACAACTCATTTCTACCCAGATGGAAGGATTGTCTGGATGTCTGAAGGTACTAGGTACCAGTCAACGGTTGAAGAATGGGCAAAATTGATCAATGCTCCCGAGGAGAATGAAGATGACTTGGATGTCTATGCCAAGAAGAAGAAGGATCACAACACCATGGCACACATGTACAAAGAGATCCGAGATGCTGCTCTTGAGACACACAAGTTTGGATTAGTACATTACCTTCTGTCAGGTTTGCCAACAATCAACTGGATCCTCAGGCACACTCTTTTGCCAAAGTCAGGTGATCACAAGATGATCAAAGGCCATGCAATTAACCTGCTTCACATATTTGATGTGCCTCAAAAGTTCAAAGTCATGAGCCTAATTGTGGAAACCATAAAGAGAACAGCTGCAGATCAGAAGAGAAGTTGTGGGTATGCCCCACAGATCCAGGAGCTAATCAACTTGTAACGCCCGAATAATCTTGCTACAGTAATCCCACGCTAATCATGCCACGTCATCCCGATTACTGTTGCTAAACGTCCCTTAGTTCAAACCGCGTCAAATTCAAATTTAAAATTAATGTCGGCAATAAAAGTTTTCAAAAATTGAAACAAAAATGTTCGGTGGTTGCCAAATATTACAAAGGTAATTATGGTGGAGCAAACACATTTTTATAAAATGTCTAAATAATTTAAAATGTTTTAAAACAGAAATGCAAATAGATAAAAACAAAAACAAAAAAACAAAAAAAAGAGAAACCCCCCTGTGCCGTGGCCCAACTGGGCCAACCCACCAGGCCCAGCCGGCCACCCACCCCACCCACTCCTTATCCACTACGCCACTCCCACCCACTCCACCGACACCCCACAACAGCCCCGAGAATATCTCCTCCCCCTCCTCTCTCCCGATCTGGATCGGGATCGAGAGGAGGCCACCGCCGCCTGGAACCGCCCTCGCCGCACGACGACCACGCCGGCGCCCGGAGCTCCCTCGCCGGACCACCTCAACGGCCTGCTCCCTCCCCGTCGCCCGGTCGTCCTCGTCGACCTCCTCAACCCTCGCTGCCTCGTACCCTACAACCACCTCGTGAGGCCCCCTCCTTCTCTGCCTCGCGCCCGCCGCGCACCGGGCGCGCCCACGGCCGCACACGCACGCGCATGCCACACGCCCCCCACGCCGGCCCGGGCCTCGCCTCGCCACCGCTATGGCCATCGCCGTGCGTGCATACCCTGCTGCTCCCGCAACCACTGTCGCCGCCCGCTTGGCCTCGCCCTCGCCGCGGCCACGCCTGGGTGCGCCCCACCGCATGCCCCTGCTCCCCTTGCCCTGCCCGCCGGCCCCGCAGTCGCCGTCCATGCCATGCTCGCGCCGTCTGCCGTCCCGCTCCGCCCCTGCCCCTTGCCCTGGCCAGCGCCCTCCTCCGCCCTAGCCGGCGCCAGGGACCAGTCGGGCTGCGCGCGCCCTATCGCCATGGTGGCCTCGCCCTGCTGCGCCGCATGGAGGCCCCCGCGCCCTGCCTAGCTCGCCGTGGCCACCGGCCTCTCCCTGCTCCGGCGCCCTGCCGGGCTTGCCCGCCCGCTCGGGTTGCGCCCCACGCCCGTGCCCGCTAAGGCCACAGGGGCCTTTTGACAACTGGGCCCCAAACCCCCTCTGTGTCTATGACGAAGGGGCCCCCACCCCCCAGAACGGATTTAAAAATAAATAAAATTATTAATTAATTAATTAATTAACCTAATTAATCTTAATTAATTAATTAACTTAATTAATAAATTAAAGAATTAATTAAACTAATTAATCCTGATTAGATTAGCCTAAGCAGATAACTAAACCCTATTTAAACTAACAGAGTATGACAGGTGGGTCCCACTGGACCCACGCATTAGTTGACCCAGTCAACCCCTATTGACTGGTGACGTCAGCATGACATCATGCTGATGTCATAAATCCAAATTTCGAATTAAATTAAATAATTAATTAAATTCCAGAAATTAGTAATTTTTTTAGAAAATCATATCTTTTAATCCGTAAATCGGATTAAATTATTTTCAACATGAAAGTTGCTCAGAACGACGAGACGAATCCGGATACATAGCCCGTTCGCCCGCCACGCATCCCTAGCATAGCGAACACGCAACTTTCCCCCTCTGGTTCATCTGTCCGAAAATGCGAAACACCGGGAATACTTTTCTGGATGTTTTCCCCCTTCACCGGTACCACCTCGTACCGTGTTAGGGCACACCTAGCATCACGTTTTGTCATGTCATGCATCATTATGCATCTGTTTGCATTATATTTATTGTTTCTTCCCCCTCTTCTCTCGCTAGACACCGAGACCGACGCTGCTGCTACCCAGTACGACTACGGTGTTGACGACCTCTCTTTCTTGCCAGAGCAACCAGGCAAGCCCCCCTGATCACCAGATATCACCTACTCTTCTCCCTACTGCTTGCATTAGAGTAGTGTAACATGTTACTGCTTTCCGTTAATCCTATTCTGATGCATAGCCTGTTCTTGCCACTACCGTTGATACCTTTACCTGCAATCCTAATGCTTAGTATAGGATGCTAGTTTATCATCAGTGGCCATACATTCTTGTCCGTCTGCCATGCTATATTATCGGGCCGTGATCACTCGGGAGGTGATCACGGGTATATACTATATACTTAATACATGATACATGTGATGAATAAAAGACGGGTCGGCTCGTAGGAGTACCCGCGAGTGGATCTTTGTGGCGAAGCGACAGGGTAGGTGGGCCTGGCCCTGGTCGGCGTTCTCGGTCATTTCAAGATAACATGTTTAACGAGATCTTGGTATTTGATCTGAGTCTGGCTACTGGCCTATACGCACTAACCATCTACGCGGGGACAGTTATGGGCACTCGACGTCGTGGTATCAACCGAAGCCTTCGTGACGTCAGCGACTGAGTGGCGCGCGCCGGATTGGACCGTAAGCCTGCTCTTGTATTAAGGGGGCTAGTTCTGCTTCCGGTCGCGTTCGCAACGTGCAGGTGTGCAAAGGGCGATGGGCCCAGAGCCTTGCGCCATAGGATTTAGACCGGCGTGCTGACCTCTCTGTTGTGCCTAGGTAGGGCTGCGACGTGTTGATCTTACGAGGCCGGGCATGACCCAGGAAAGTGTGTCCGGCCAAATGGGATCGAGCGTGTTGGGTTATGTGGTGCACCCCTGCAGGGAAGTTAATCTATTTGAATAGCCGTGATCTTCGGTAACAGGACGACTTGGAGTTGTACCTTGACCTTATGACAACTAGAACTGGATACTTAATAAAACACACCCTTCCAAGTGCCAGATACAACCGGTGGTCACTCTCTCACAGGGCGACGAGGGGAGGATCATCGTTTAGGGTTATGCTATGCGATGCTACTATCAGGACTTCAGTCTACTCTCTTCTACATGCTGCAAGACGGAGGCTGCCAGAAGCGTAGTCTTCGACAGGATTAGCTATCCCCCTCTTATCCTGGCATTCTGCAGTTCAGTCCACCGATATGGCCTTTACACATATACCCATGCATATGTAGTGTAGCTCCTTGCTTGCGAGTACTTTGGATGAGTACTCACAGTTGCTTCTCCTTCTTTTCCTTCTATCCCTTCTACCTGGTTGTCGCAACCAGATGTTGGAGCCCAGGATCCAGACGCCACCGTCGACGACGACTCCTACTACACCGGAGGTGCCTACTACTACGTGCTGCCCGCTGACGACGACTAGGAGTAGTTAGGAGGATCCCAGGCAGGAGGCCTGTGCCTCTTCCGATCTGTATCCCAGTTTGTGCTAGCCTTCTTAAGGCAAACTTGTTTAACTTATGTCTGTACTCAGATATTGTTGCTTCCGCTGACTCGTCTATGATCGAGCTCTTGTATTCGAGCCCTCGAGGCCCCTGGCTTGTAATATGATGCTTGTATGACTTATTTTATTTGTAGAGTTGTGTTGTGATATCTTCCCGTGAGTCCCTGATCTTGATCGTACACGTTTGCATGTATGATTAGTGTACGATTGAATCGGGGGCGTAACACAACTCCAAGATGGGCACTGGCACATATCTCTTGGACAAGGAACACATGCCCATCTACCCAGACTTTGAGGACAACACTGTGGTGATGGATGAGAATGAACCATCTTCTGTGCAAGCACAAGCAAAGAGGGAGAAGGCAAGGACTGAAAAGGCTGCAAAGATGCCAACCATTGATGATGCATCTCAGTATCTTCTGAAGAGCAAGCAAGATTAGCTTGGCTACTTGATTGCCTCCACTCTGAGGATTGAGAAGGGATTGGCCACCCTGACTCAAAACCAGGAGAGCTTGGAGAGGATCATGGAGCAGAAGTTCTATGATTTAGATGTGAAGGTCACTGAGATCCAATCAGTTGTTGAGCAACTTCAGGATGAAGTGCAGGAGAAGAAGGGCAAGTCTACCACTGATGCTTTTGCTAGAGTGCCCAGAGGACAGAGATCTACTGCAGTGCCTGTTACAGACACCAGAGCAACTTCATCTGCACCAGCTACAGCTTCAGTGCCACTAGCTCCAGCACCCACTCCACCAGCTTCATCTACATCAACTGATGCCTTCGTCCTTGGAGTTTTATCTACACCACCACCTGAAGACCAAGCCTGAGAGTCGATCTAGCACTATGCATTTTTATGAACTTTTTGGTAACTTGTTGCCAAAGGGGGAGAAAATGTATAGATCATAGGCTTCGAGAGAGAGTGTTGCTTTTTTGTTCTCTCTTATTGTTTGGTGGTTGAACTTTGTTTATTTGCCTGTTTGAGATACTTTATGCTTGTGTCTGATACTTGGATGATCATGTGTTTGATCATATGCTACCTTAATGCTTGTTGGATGACATTATCCTTTTATATCCCCATATGATCATTCACTTTGCTTGGTGATGAGTGCATGTATTTAATTATTATCATTTTGAGCGCTCCACCAAGATGTATGTGACATGGAAGAGTAACCCATGATCCTAACTCATTGTGCATTTGCAGTCCAAAGCAAATCTTAAACTCTGCACAAATTTAGGGGGAGCTCTTGCTTTTCACATACTTCTCAAAGCGATAATGTTTTTCACTCTTATTATCATTTGTCGAAGCTTTGATCTATATGTTGTCATCAATTACCAAAAAGGGGGAGATTCAAAGTGCAACTATCCCTAGGTGGTTTTGGTAATTCCTAACAACATATAGCTCATTGAGCTAATGCTATTTCAAGATTAATATCTCAGGAAATCTCAATGATTGGCATGGCATGGATGAGAAAAGTGGACCCCTCAAAATGCTAAGGACAAAAGGATTGGCTCAAGCTCAAAGCTCAAGACTCTACATTTTCTATTTTAGTGATCCAAGATCACATTGAGTCTATAGGAAAAGCCAATACTATCAAGGAGGGATGAGGTTCTTGCTTCATAGTGCTTAGTGATATGCTCCAAAACCCTCAACTACCTTCCCACATCCACATATGACCTAAACCAAAAGTCAAACTCGGCCCCACCGATTCTTTCTATCCGGTGCCACCGAGTTCAGTTGTCATAGCCACTGCCACAAACCCTAGGCAAATCGGTCTCACAGATAGGGATCTCGGTCTCACCGAGATGGGATTGTAATCTCTCTGTTTCCCTTCGTAATGTTTCCGTCCCACCGAGATGAGCGATCGGTCCCACCGAGATTGCAATGTAAACTCTCTGTTTCCCTTCTGTAACATTTCGGTCTCACCAAAATGAGCAAATCGGTCCCACCGAGTTTACCTGACCAACTCTCTGGTTAGCTTATTACCAAAATCGGTCTCACCGAGTTTGTGTAATCGGTCTCACCGAGATTACATTATGCCCTAACCCTAACCATATCGGTCCTACCGAGTTGCATGTCGGTCCCACCGAAACTCCTAACGGTCACTAGCTTTGCTGAATCGGTCTGACCGAGTCTATCAATTCAGTCCCACCGAGATTGGCAAGTTGTGTGTAACAGTTAGATTTTGTGTGGAGGCTATATATACCCCTCCACCACCTCTTCATTCATGGAGAGAGCCATCAGAACAAACCTACACTTCCAACTTACTTTTTCTGAGAGAGAACCACCTACACTTGTGTTGAGGCCAAGATATTCCATTCCTACCATATGAATCTTGATCTCTAGCCTTCCCCAAGTTGCTTTCCACTCAAATCTTCTTTCCACCAAATCCATATCTTGTGAGAGAGAGTTGAGTGTTGGGGAGACTATCATTTGAAGCACAAGAGCAAGGAGTTCATCATCAACACACCATTTGTTACTTCTTGGAGAGTGGTGTCTCCTAGATTGGCTAGGTGTCACTTGGGAGCCTCCAACAAGATTATGGAGTTGAACCAAGGAGTTTGTAAGGGCAAGAAGATCGCCTACTTCGTGAAGATCTACCGCTAGTGAGGCAAGTCCTTTGTGGGCGACGACCATGGTGGGATAGACAAGGTTGCTTCTTTGTGGACCCTTCATGGGTGGAGCCCTCCGTGGACTCGCGCAGCCGTTACCCTTCGTGGGTTGAAGTCTCCATCAACGTGGATGTACGATAGCACCACCTATCGGAACCACGCCAAAAACATCCGTGTCTCCTATTGTGTTTGAATCCTCCAAACCCTTCCCCTTACATTCTTGCAAGTTGCATGCTTTACTTTCCGCTGCTCATATACTCTTTGCATTCTTGCTTGAATTGTGTTAAGATTGCTTGACTTGTCCAAAGTTGCTAAAATCTGCCAAGAACTAAAATTGGGAAAAGGATAAGTTTTTATTTGGTCAAGTAGTCTAATCACCCCCTCTAGACATACTTTCGATCCTACAATCCCCCTCCGGCAGGGTGCCGGAAAAGGTCCCTACATGGGATCTCACGGGTACAGAAGGTTGCGGCAGTGGAAAAGTGTTTTCGTGGATACTTCTGGTGGTTTGGGAATATATAGGATGAAGAATTAGGTCAGGAGGGTCACGGGGGGCCCATGAGATAGGGGGCACGCCCTCCACCCTTGTTGCCGCCTCGTGG
The DNA here is from genome assembly GCF_002162155.2 of Triticum dicoccoides. Lineage (NCBI taxonomy): Eukaryota > Viridiplantae > Streptophyta > Magnoliopsida > Poales > Poaceae > Triticum > Triticum dicoccoides. Next base: position 517,120,881 of record NC_041386.1, read on the forward strand.
CTCCTCCAACTTGATCTCCAAGTCTCCTGGGTGTCTTCTGGTCCAAGAAACATTATTGCGAAGGTTTCATTCCGTTTGGACTCCGTTTGGTATTCCTTTTCTGCCAAACTCTAAAACAAGGAAAAACAGAAACTGGCACCGGGCTCTAGGTTAATAGGTTAGTCCCAAAAATAATATAAAATAGCATATTAATGCATATAAAACATCCAAAACAGATAATATAATAGCATGGAACAATAAAAATTTATAGATACGTTGGATACGTATCAAGCATCCCCAAGCTTAATTCCTGCTCGTCCTCGAGTAGGTAAATGATAAAAACAGAATTTTTGATGTGGAATGCTACCTAACATATTTATCCATGTAAGTTTCTGTATTGTGGCATGAATGTTTAGATCCGTATGCTTCAAAACAAAAGTTTAATATTGACATAAAAACAATAACACTTCAAGCATACTAACAAAACAATTATGTCTTCTCAAAATAACATGGCCAAAGAAAGCTTATCCCTACAAAATCATATAGTCTGGCTATGCTCCATCTTCATCACACAAAATATTCAAGTCATGCACAACCCCGATGATAAGCCAAGCAATTGTTTCTTACTTTTGATGTTCTCAAACTTTTTCCACTTTGACGCAATACATGAGCGTGAGCCATGGACATAGCACTATAGGTGGAATAGAATATGGTGGTTGTGGAGAAGACAAAAAGAAGGATATAGTCTCACATCAACTAGGCATATCAACGGGCTATGGAAGATGCCCATCAATAGATATCAATGTGAGTGAGTAGGGATTGCCATGCAACGGATGCACTAGAGCTATAAGTTTATGAAAGCTCAAATAAAACTAAGTGGGTGTGCATCCAACTCGCTTGCTCATGAAGACCTAGGGAAATTTCGAGGAAGCCCATCACTGGAATATACAAGCCAAGTTCTATAATGCAAAATTCCCACTAGTATATTGATATCTGATACGTCTCCAACGTATCTATAATTTATGAAGTATTCGTGCCAAGTTTACAATAGTTTTATATGATTTGATTATAACTAACCCGGACTGACGCTGTTTTCAGCAAAACTTGGTGTTGTTTTTGTGCAGAAATAAAAGTTCTCGGAATGCGATGAAAATCAACGGAGAATTTTTCTGGAAAATATAAAAAATACTGGAACAAAAATCTACCAGAGGGGAGTCCCGTGAGCCCTAGGAGGGTGGGGGGCGCGCCCCTGTGTCTTGTGGACTTCCCGTGGGGCCCCCTGACTTGTTCTCGACGCCAACCTCTCCCATAAATGCCCAAACCTCCAGAAAATAACCTAGATCAGAAGTTTCACCGCCGCAAGCCTCTGTAGCCATGAGAAATCAATCTAGGCCCTCTTTGGCACCCTGCTGGAGGGGCCATCATCACCGGAGGCCATGGAGGAGGATCCCAGAGGGGCCAACATCGCCATGAAGGCAAAGATCCAGAGGGAGAACCTCTCCCCATCTAGGGGGAGGCCATGGAGGAGGAAGCACAAGGGGGAGAACCTCTCCTCCTCTCTCTCGGTGGCACAAGAGTGCCATTAGGAGGGGAATCATCGCCGCGGTGATCGTCTTCATCAACATCACCATCATCACCACCATCCTCGTCTATTTTACGCGGTCCACTCTCCCGCACCCCGCTGTAATCCCTACTTGAACATGGTGCTTTATGCCACATATTATGATCCAATGATGTGTTGCCATCCTATGATGTTTTGAGTAGATATCCTTTGTCTTTGGGTTGATTTGATGATCTAGATTGGTACGAGTTGTATGTTTTATTTTGGTGCTGTCCTGTTGTGCCGTCCGTGTAGTGCAAGCATGAGGGATTTCCGCTGTAGGGTGTTGCAATACATTCATGATTCGCTTATAGTGGGTTGCTTGAGTGACAGAAGCATAAACCTGAGTAAGGGGGTTATTGCGTATGGGATAAAGGGGACTTGATGCTTTAATGATATGGTTGGGATTTACCTTAATGATCTTTAGTAGTTGCGGATGCTTGCTAGAGTTCCAATCATAAGTGCATATGATCCAAGAAGAGAAAGTATGTTAGCTTATGCCTCTCCCTCATATGAAATTGCAATGATGACCACCGGTCTTGTTAACGATTGCCTAAGACAATTCTGCACACCGATCCACCATTATCCCACACTCGCTATTTATAATATTTAGTAATATAGTCTAACTTTATGATAACATCACCTACTTTTATATTTTATCTCTCCGATACCATGCAAAGTTATCCTCTTAATACCCACAACGTAGTTTTATTTCTCGTTTCTAGTTGAAAGCAAACGTTCGGTGTACGTAGAGTCGTATCAGTGGTAGATAGGACTTGAGAGAATATTGATCTTACCTTTAGCTCCTTGTGGGTTTGACACTCCATACTTATCACTTCCACCATTGGGAATTGCTACGATGATTCCCTGCACTTGGGGATTATCAAGCTCTTTTCTGGCGCCGTTGCCGGGGAGCAATAGCGTGGGGTTGATATTCTCGTGTATGCTTGTTTACTTTCTTCACTAAGTAGATTTTGTTTTTCCTTTTTTGTTTCTGTTTAGTTGTGGGTGAAACATACAATTTTTTTAAGAATGAAAATACAATTTTTTACTTGCCTCTCATGCCTAAAAAGTTTTTCGATAAGAGAAGTGATTGGAAGATTATGCATTGAAGAAATGAGGGTCGATCTTGAGCACTTGTGTTCATGCTCATGGAAACAATGTAAAAAATTTCATGGAAGCTTATCTGAAAATAATTATCTCCTTGTATATATCCATTGTATTATAAAAATAATGTGCCAAGCTTCGGTTTTAGGATGTTAGATTGCTTGTTTACTATGTACAGTACAAAAACAGAAATTTTGGCTGTAGCGCATGATTTTATATTTTTACTGGAAAGTCAAATGGGCATGAAACTTTTCGAACATTACTTCTGTATACATTTTTTAAATTTTCACATTTTAAAGAATTTTTTGGAGTTACAGAAGTTTACTAAACTTCCAGATTACTACAGACTGTCCTGTTTTTGACAAATTCTGTTTTCTATGAGTTGTT